>NC_140165.1:187766535-188097411 GCF_963971535.1 Notolepis coatsorum
AAACACATACATACGCAACCACACACACTCACCCACCTACGCACTCATGCAACCGGCATACACACACATACCGGCTCTCTCTGTCTCTCTCTCTCTCTCTCTCTCTCTCTCTCTCTCTCTCTCTCTCTCTCTCTCTCTCTCTCTCTCTCTCTCTCTCTATTCCTCTATTTCATTTCTCTCCCAGTGTCTCTCTTAGTGTCACTATCACCATGGCAACAGATCTTTACAGTTTTAAACCTCTGATCCACCCCCTGTGTGTGTGTATACATGTGTGTGTGTGCTTGCATTATGTATGTGTGTGTGTGTGTGCGGCATTTGTGTGTGTGTGTGTGTGCATGTACATGTATGAGTGTGTGTATGTTTGTGTGTCTGTATGTATGTATGTGTGTGTGTGTGTGTGTGTGTGTGTGTGCATGCATACATGTGTGTGTGTGTGTGTGCGTGCATATATGTGTTTGTGTGCGTGCATACATGTGTGTGTGCATGTATGTTTGTGTGTGTGTGTATGTGTATGTGTGTGTGTGTGTATGTATGTGTGTGCATATGTGTGCATGCTTGTGTGTTTGTGTGTATGTGTGTGTGTGCTTGCATAAGTCTGTGTGTGCGGCATTATTATTGTGTGTGTGTGCGTGCGTTTGTGCATGCGTGTGTGTGTGTGTGTGTGCATATGTGTGCATGTATGTTTGTGTGTGTATATAGGTGTGTGTGTATGTATGTGTGTGCATGCTTGTGTGTGTATGTATTTGTGTATGTGTTCATGCATGCATGTGCGTGTTTATGTGGGTATGTGTGTATGTGTGTATGTGTGTGTGTGCGTGTGTGTGTGTGTGTGTGTGTGTGTGTGTGTGCGTGCGTGTGTATGTCTGTTTCTGCATAATACCATTATTGATGATCTTCCACCCTACATCACTTCATTGCTGGACTTGAACTCTGGACCTTAATAATAATAATAATAATAATAATAATAATAATAATAATAATAATAATAATAATAATAATAATAATAATAATAATAATAATAATAATAATAATAATAATAATAATAATACTTTATTTGTATAGCACTTTTCATACAAAAGTTGCAGTTCAAAGTGCTTCACAACAGTAAAAATATAGGCATAAGCGAGCATGAGCAAGGTAAGGTAAATCACAGTGTTTCACATTAGGACCTAGTATCCCAATAGGTTATATAATAGAGGAGAGGGGGGTGGGGGATGGGACTGCGACTGGAGGGGCCGGGGGTGGGGGGGTGGGGGCGAGTGCAACGAGCCAAGTCTGGTTGTGGTAGGTGGTGTTGCGTAGGAGGAACGTTATGTCTGTTCTTATCTCTCGACTCCCCGACGTGACCTTGTGAGTTCCATAGGCTCCAGCACACTTGAGAGTGGGGGTGGGGGGTGTATCGGGCATCGTCGGATTGATGGGTAGCGAGTCTCTTTACAAGTTCCATATAGAAGGCTTCCAGTCTGTCCATAGCTATCTCCATACAGTTATCGTGTTTCAGAATTAATCTTGTACAGAACCAGATCCCGATAGCAATCGCTCCCATGCCGATCAACATGAATGTGAGGATGTACAAATCCTCCACATCTTCAATCTCAAGAGAGTAAAGGCAGATTGATCCCCATTTATTCCAGCTGTCAATTGCAAAGCCCGCTTGAAATGTCCCAACTGGACACAGCGGATCAGCTGCGCTCTGCTTCCTTGAAGAAGAAATACGATCAATCGCTGCAAATGACCAGCTTACTAGTTGATCCATATTGTAGTTTGAGTAGGGAGTCAAGTCCGTTGAAGAAGGTAGAATCGAAACGTCTAAACCGGTTACAGGGAGGTAGTGAGGGCTGGCTATAGGAACGACCTCAACTGTCTCTAGGGAGTGGAGATGTGACTTGTCTCGGCAGAGAGGAGGGAGGAGGTAGCGAGATAAAATTTGCATAGAACCGACACATGAATTTGATAGGAATTTTCATTTAAATGCCTGAGCAAAGAAGTAGGTTTTAAGCTGTCTTTTGAAGATATATAGTGAGTTGGCTTCTCTGATGTTTTGGGGTAGTTTATTCCATAGTTTTGGGGCATAGTTGATAAAGGCTGCATTACCAATGCTTTTTTGACTGTTTCTGGGAGCCTCTAGTAGTCCAGCAGTTGATGATTGCAGTGTTCTTGCTGGCCTGTAATTTAGTGTTGGTGATGTAGCTAGGTCCCTGTCCATTTAGAGCTTTGTATGTAAGGAGAAGGACCTTAAAGTAAATTCTAAATGTTACCTGAAGCCAGTGTAAAGCAGCTATGACTGGGCTAATATGCTCTCTCCTTTTGGTTCTAGTTAGCAGTCGGGCTGCAGCGTTTTGGATTAGCTGAAGCCTCTCTGTGGTTTTCTTAGGGAGACCTGTGAAAAGTGCATTACAGTAGTCTAACCGGCTAGATATGAATGCATGAATTAGCTTCTCAGCATCGTTTTGATTAATAAATGGTCGTACCTTTGCTATATTTCTGAGATGGAAGAACAATGTTTTTGTCACTTTGTTAATATGAGAATTGAAGTTCAGTTCTGAATCTATGATAACCCCCAGACTAGTGACCTCAGATTTGATCCAAAGGGTTAGTCCTCCCAGGTTCTTTATTAACGTTTCTTTTTTTGTTTTGGGGCAGATAATTAGAATTTCAGTTTTGTTCTTGTTTAGTTTCAGGAAGTTCTTACTCATCCATTTATTTATTGCCAGTAAGCAGTCTGTAATGGAGTTAATCGCTGTATAATTTGGTTCAGCAGATATGTACAATTGTGTATCATCCGCATAGCTATGGAAACCTACATAAAACCTACATAAAAAAATCTAACCCTGACTAACCTTACTGTCATGCACTTGTCCTAATAAACTAACCTACACTGTAACACGCAACACTTTGATGAACATTGTTACTCAGCTGATAAGAGTTATACCCTTCTTGTGTATCATCCGCATAGCTATGGAAACCTACATAAAACCTACATAAAAAAATCGAACCCCGACTAACCTTACTGTCATGCACTTGTCCTAATAAACTAACCTACACTGTAACACGCAACACTTTGATGAACATTGTTACTCAGCTGATAGAGTTATACCCTTCTTGCTGTCTTGTCGCACAGAACTTGTAAGTCGCTTTGGATAAAAGCGTCAGCTAAATGACTAAATGTAAATGTAATGTAATGTACATTATGTTCTCTGATGATATCACCCAGCGGTAACATGTAAAGGGAGAAGAGTAAAGGACCTAAGCAACTCCCTTGTGCAACTCCATAGTTGTTGTCATATCTCAGACATGAGGTCTCCTAGTTTAACATAGAATGTCCTCCCTCTGATGTATGTTTTAAACCAGCTTAGTACATGGTCTGAGAAACCGACAAGGTTTTCAAGACGATCGATTAGAATATTGTGATCAATTGTATCAAATGCTGCACTGAAATCTAACAGGATAAGGATGGAGATCTTACTCTCGTCAGAGTTTAGCCTGAGGTCACTGATTATTTTGGTGAGGGCAGTTTCAGTGCTATGGTATTTTCTGAATCCCGATTGAAATTCTTCTAAGATGTTGTTTTCTTCAAGAAAGGAATTAATTTGAACTGAAACAATCTTTTCGAGTACTTTACTAATGAATGGTAGGTTGTATATTGGACGATAATTTGCTATTACATTACTATCCAAGTTAGTTTTTTTTAGTAATGGCTTGACAACTGCATCTGGGAAAGTGCCGGTTCTAAGGGAGGTGTTTATGATATCTAGCACAGGGCTTGAGATACTATTAAACACCCGTTTGAAGAAGGCTGTTAGTATAGGGTCTATGTCTGAGGTGGATGAGTTGCATTCTGAGACAGTTTTGGAGAGTACGTCTAATTTGATACATGTGAAGCGTCTCATGGTTACATTGCACGGTTTGCTGTAATCAGTTTTATTTCCATCATGAGTAATGCTGTCCCTGATCAAGGTTATTTTGTTATTATACAACGGCATGCAAATTTCTCTATTCTGATTGGCTGAAACAGTCCATTTACACGTATGTATCCTTCATAATCCACGCTCCTGGTCCCAGGACCCGCCCACCACCGAATCACATCACTCCGCCGGATCACTCCGTCGGAAAAAACAAGATGGCGGACAATAATCTTTAACAAATGGATATGTTGATAGCGTCATAACGACTAAATATAAAGCGATTCTGTCAAGGGGAACGTGTTAGCCCTTTAAACAATGTTGGATGATGTAATTGATGGGTCTTGAGGCAATCTAGAACAAAAGAAAAATCGCGGTTTGATTGATAGATTAATTGATTGATTTAAATTTCTACTTCCTTCTTGCTACTGACTGCAGCGTTCTCTCTCACTGTCCGACGCGTCACGCTGGCGTACCCACAAACACACACACACACATACACACACACACACACACACACACACACACACACATACACACACACACGCACACACACACTGTGACACACACACACACACACACACACGCACACACACACACACTCCTGTCTGCAACAGCGGGAGAGTCAGACTGAGAGAGAAGCAGCGCTGTTTTAAGTGAGCATGGTCTATTGAATTGATTGATTGGTTGATTGCTAATTTTATTACTGTACCCCTGGTTTCCAACTGGTTAAGTTTAGGCTAAAAGAAATAAATAAAAAAATAGGGCGAAGAAAACGTTTTTTTCCTATGCATTCCCTTAACAATTGTGTGTATTGAGCCGTACTGTATTGTACCCATTCTGCATCTGGTAATAAAATTTTCAATCAATCATTCCAATAATACACAGTTGGATGTGTTAGTTGGTTGGATGCACTTCAAGCTGCTTCCACATGAGGCAACTTCTCTCAATCATTCCAATAATACACAGTTGGATGTGTTAGTTTGGTTGGATGCACTTCAAGCTGCTTCCACATGGAGTTGTGGGAACTACTTTTTCTGGCGGATGGTTTTTTCAATAAATCTTCGATTAATGTGTGTTTATTGTATAGAAATAAGGTTGGATGAATCTGGCAGTTGTATAAAAGCTTTACACCACGTGCAGTCGTGATTTGTGACCAATAAACCATGCCTAGGGGGGTCTAACGACCCTCGGCTGCGCCTCGGGCCTAACAACCACCCCTAGGCATGGTTTATTGGTCACAAACCACTCCTGCGTGTGATGTAATGCTTAATTAAAGAATAGTGCAAGTTCTTCACACTTAACCGTTGATGACTGAGGAGGTGTAGGGGCAGTGTTTAGTAGTAGATTAATAGTGGAAAAAAGGATTCTGGAGTTTCCAGCGTTTTCTGTAATGATTTTAGAGAAGTAGTCTTTCCTTGCTAAGCGGATGGTTTTGTTATAGGCAGTTAAAGCATCTTTGTATATATCACAGCAGATGGTGGTTTTTATTTTTCTCCATTTTCGCTCTACCGCACGGCATTTCCTTTTTTCTTTGTTGACCGCATTATAGTTCAACCAGGGCGAGGCTCTGGTTTCTTCTTTTTCGTTTTTAGTGGGGCGACATAATTTAATACAGATGACAGTGCATCGTTGAGATTTTCTACCATTTTATTTAAAGAGCTGTCATGATTATGTGGTGAGTGTATCTTTCGTTATTATCTCTTGTGCTGGTATGAGTTTGATGTCCTTGGAGGTCACTAAGGCATGACGCATGTTTGTGGCAAGAAGCCTCAATCCTAAGCGATTTGGGAAGAAGCCATTTCTTTGAAAGTGTTCTGGATAATTCCAGAAGACATTGAAATTATCAATGAATTTCAGTCCGTGTATAAGACAGGCAGACCCTAACCATGAATAAAAATTTAGAAGTCGACTAAAGGCTTCGTTAATACCTGTTATCCAATCGTGGAGCACAGAATTGGGATTATAACACCATCACTCTATCAATTGGACCAGAGTTTGGGGAAATATTACTATGGCATCACGAAACCCAAATCATCAGCAGATTCATTAAAATTTTGTCCATAAAACATATTTAACCCCCCAGAAAGCTTATAGAATGAGACGTGCTATTTCACCAAACTGTACACTTTGTTCTCTAAATACTACTGGTACTTTTACACATATGATGTGGGAATGCCCCACAGTCAAAAGTTTCTGGGAACAGATAACTAATTATCTATCTAAAGTATTACAAAAACATATTCCCTGTTGTCCCAAATTACTTCTCCTTAATGATGATGATTATTTAGCTTTAAGTATTGTTCAGAGACGATTTTGGCTGGCAGGAAGTACTGCTGCAAAAGAAAATGTGGCGCTGCGATGGCAAGCTCCACACTCTCTGCCCTTTAATCACTGGAAACCGTTATTAGCTGATGTTGTAACAATGGAGCTTTCTACAGCTAGATTAAATGGTGCAAGCTATCAAACAATAGATAGCTGGAACCATATTCTCTATCAAGTTAGGACCTTCACTATATAGCTAGCAGGACATAACTAATTATATCTGTATAATTCCTTTTATTTTTTATTTTCTTGGTCTTGTTATGGTTTGTAACCGACCCCAATCGCACAACACAAGACAGGTATGAGAGTAAGCCAAAACAGGGCATTTATTTCTTACATAACAAAAACAGCACAGTCCCTTTAAGGGAGAACACAAAAAACACTAGAGTCAAAGAATATGAAAAATGCGGCACTGTGCCTTTAAGAGGCGAACAGGCTAAGGGACTAAGGCTAAGGGAGAGGGCCAGGGCTAAAATGTCAAGGACCAGGACCAGGGGCACTGGAGAGGGGGACAGGGACAGAGGCCCGGAGAGGCGGGCTGGAGACAGGGACAGAGAACAGGGTTAAGGCCTTGGACAGGGCGAGGGCCAGAGCTGCTTACAGGGATGAGGAACAGGGGCCCGACGGCAGAGGCCTGGCAGAGGGACCAGGGGCCCGACGGCGGAGGCCTGGCACGGAGATCCTCCTCGGATGCTGTAGACGGGCAGCGCAGAACACAGGGGTCCCAGGGGACCGGGGCGAAGAGACGCATCCTCCCGTGGAACTAGGAAGTGATGCGCGCCGGCTTGACGTCTGGAGTGGGAGCGCGCCGGCTTGACGTCTGGAGTGGGAACACCACTCCAGGCCTGGCACGGAGATCCCCCCTCGGATGCTGCAGACGGGCAGCGCAGAACACAGGGGTCCCAGGGGACCGGGGCGAAGAGACGCATCCTCCTGTGTAATTAGGAAGCGATGCGCGCCGGCTTGACGTCTGGAGTGGGAACACCACTCCAGGCCTGGCACGGAGATCCTCCTCGGATGCTGTAGACGGGCAGCGCAGAACACAGGGGTCCCAGGGGACCGGGGCGAAGAGGCACATCCTCCCGTGGAAATAGGAAGCGATGCGCGCCGGCTTGACATCTGGAGTGGGAACACTGGAAAACCTCCCGTAGAGAATTAGAGAGCGTAGACGGGGGGGCGGGGGGGCGCGGCCAATCAGAGAAAAGCCGAACACAAGTTGGTTGCCTTTAATATTCACGTTACAAAGTAGACAAATTGAATTATTCCTACATTGCAAAAAGAAGGAAAAGACTAGGAGAAGTGGGATTCGAACCCGGGATGTCTGCGTGAAAGTCAAAACCGGCCAATCAGAGAAAAGCCGAACACAAGTTGGTTGCCTTTAATATTCACGCGACCAGGACTGGAGGGAGGTCCAGGTATTTAAACCCCTCTGGGGCGCTAATCATAAACTATGACAGCTGTGAAAGGTAGTCCAAGGGTGGGGGCTGGTGAAGAGTAGAGTTACAAAGTAGACAGGGAAAGTCCAAAGGTGGGGGCTGGTGAGGTGAGGAGACAGGGAATAAAGGTCCAGGGAACAGGCGAATCCTCACAGGTCTTTGTTGAAATCTTTGTTCAATTATTTTTCTTCTCAGGCCTATGACGGGGTGGGTTGGGGGGGGTTACTATTATTATTATTATTATTATTATTATTATTATTATTATTATTATTATTATTATTATTATTATTATTATTATTATTATTATTATTATTATTATTATTATTATTATTATTATTATTTTATTTATTTATTTTTTGTCAACGGTGGTTGGTGCAGGGGTTAGGGGGTGGGAGTTTTTATTTTAAATGAGGCAAGGGGCAAGCCAGTATAATTGGCAAATAATTTAAATGTATGTTTTATGTGCATTGTATGCCTGGGCCCCGTTCCCCGTACCTGGATAACTGAGTTAGCCGGATAATTTCCAGTCTAGTCTGACTTAAGCCGGACCTTTCCATTCCCCGACGCTCGATTGTCCAAATCACCATGACAACAGATCAAAAAGTTTGAGCCTGGTCGAGAGCAGGGTTAACTTCAGTTAGCCGGATGAACCATGGCCACGCCCCCGCAAATAAATGACAGCTCGCTTCCTGAAATGATTCTCACAGTCTAGAGATCCCATTTATACCATTCTGAATTATGTTTCTGTGCTTCGTTTTCCTAGAGGGGGCTTTTGAAATGTATAATAATAGAACTAAATGCTGATAATAAATCATATTGAGCCTATAGATTTACTTTGTCCTAAATAAAATAATGCACGTCATATACGGCGCTCGGAGTCGCGATACACGCTGCATGTGGTTATTTTAATAACGGCGCATTGCAAATGTGAATCCCGCGGGGATATTTTTAATGAATGAAACCTATCGGCCGTTTGGCTCTGATTAGTTTCATATATTCTCCGCTGTAGATTTGCTTAACGGAGCGCCCGGATTGTGTTTCATTCAAGCATAAAATTGAAGTGTCTATGCGTGGATTGTGGTTTTTGTGTGATATTGTAACTGGGATTAAAATGTCTGATGAGATGCGCTGTTTGACGGATTTGAGAAATTGAATGAGCCGTTGACGTCACATTAATGCATTTGAGAATAAAGAGATAAAACTTCATTTAAAAGAAAAGATATTCTAAACACGGGTCTCTCGTCCATTAATGGATAAACAATGAATATATCCCGTCTGGCACAGGGGCGCAGCGGTAGTGCTCAATCCTGGCAACCGGGCGACCGGTGTTCGAAACCCCGCATTTCCAATATAATTTTTTGGAATATAATATTAATGATTATACGCAAAAGTAGCCTAGTTTTAAGTTAAAATATTATAAATCTACATGCATTGAGGATGTCATTCTTTATTTTTTTGTATTTTATTTTTTTATTATTTTTTAAACAAACATATAAACAAACATGACAACACACGATAAGATATACAAGCATTAATTGTCAGGGCACATCCAATGAGATCACCTTTTAGTTAGTTGTTTTATATAAGATATACCCATAATACCTGTTATCTAAAAAAAAAACCTACACACATATGCTCAGCTCGAACCCCCCCCTCCCGAACCCCACCTTGAGAAGTACCTCCACTATCCCTCGCACCTAACCAGACACTACCATTATAAGCTAGCTTTTATTCTCTCCACCACTTCTAACCACATTGACATTTTGGATTCATTGAGACCCAGAATTCTTGCTGTAGATATTTCATGGTAAATTACATCGAGATATGTAAGAAACCAAACTTTACGGCAAATTTTTTCCGGTTGAAACCAGCGTGATGCGATCAGCTTTTTGGCTACTGTGATACCTGATAAAACCAATCTCTTTAGCTGTGGATTCACTGCAAACTCAAAAACATCATTCAACAGCAATACCGAGGGGTGTACAGGTATATTCCAAGATACGAGTTTTGATATTTGTTGGGTCACATCTTTCCAGAATGCCTTAACTGGTGAGCAGTCCCAATACATGTGCATAAATGTCCCTTCGTCCCCATTTGTACATTGGGTGCATTTGGAATCTTGTTTGAGCCCCATTCGGCACAGTCTTATAGGAGTCAAGTATGTCCTGTGAATATAGTTAAGATTGATTTGTTGATGATCCGGGTTCCTTGATGTAAGTCGGACATTTGCCCAGGCTCCTTGCCAATCAAAGTCATTTTCCAGGTCTGGTATATCCCTCCTCCAGACAGAGTCAAGTTGGAGGGTTTCATACGAGGACGTTAGTAATTGATGATAAAATTCTGAAACAAAACCTCTCGATGTCTCTCTTGAGTAGAAGAATTTGTGGTATCTGTGGTGTTCAATTGGTCTGTCTAATGGAACACCGTGAGACTTCAAACATAGCTCTAACTGTTTGTGAAAAAGCCATGTGGACTTGGTGAGATTAAATTTTTTGCGTATTTCTTTATCACTACAAAAACCCTGTTTGTTAAAAACATCCCCTAATGAGTGTATGCCTTGCTCTTCCCATATAGGGAATCTTATAGGTCGTTTTCCAATTAAGAGAGCATTGTTATTGAATAAGGGAGTATGATTGTGCCATTCTTGTGGGTTAGGATATTTTTTTTGTGATTCACGCCATATCCGGATCGCATGAGTAATTATGGGGCCAAATTTTCGTTCACAGTGCTTGATTGGTAGTTTAGTGTATGCTATGTCCTTCAGTCTATGTGGGGCTACTATGTTTTCTTCTATTTTTCTCCAAGATGCTAATGCTTGGGAGTCAAACCATGTTGTCAATGGACTTAATGAGTACGCCTTAAAATATAGGAAAAAATCTGGAAATGCCATGCCACCATCTGCTTTATTTCTCTGTGCGGTGGATCTTTTTATACGTGGTGGTTTGTTATTCCAAATAAATTTGTATGTGGAGGAGTGTAATCTTTTCCAGTAAACCTCTGGAGGGGGTAACGGTAGCATTGAACAGAAGAAGTTGATTTTAGGTAGTACATCCATCTTAACTATTGATATCCGTGCTTGTACTGTGTTTTTAAGTTTTGCCCATCTATCAAGGTCCTCTTTGATTTTGTTTTGGATTTTTGTGTAGTTGTGCTTCACCGTTTGTCTTATGGTAGGGAATATTTCCACTCCCAAGCATCTGAAATGTTTTACCATCGGTATCTGTCCTGGGAGGGTTGTATCTTTTTTTGCAGGGGTGTTAAGTGGAAGGAAAGCCGACTTCGGCCAATTTATCTTAAATCCCGATAAATCACCAAAGTCCTCAATCAACTTGAGCAGATGAGGCAATGTGGTGTTGGGGTTTTTCATGAACAATATTACATCGTCCGCATATAAACAAATTTTTTGTTGTGTGCCCTTGATTACGATAGGTTCTATGGATTGGGATTGTCTTATATATTGTGCTAAAGGCTCTAATGATAGATTGAACAGTCCGGGACTAAGAGGACAACCCTGTCTGGCAGAGCGTGATACCGGAAATATTTCAGAGATGATTGTGCCTGTTGTAATCATGGCCGATGGGTCTTTGTATAATACTTTAATCATATCGATGAATCCTTTTCCTAACCCCATCCTTTCTAGCACTGCCCACAGATACGACCATTCCAGCCTGTCAAAGGCCTTCATAGCATCCAGGGACAGCATCGCCTTAGGTATGGTGTCCTCCTTGTCGGCATCAAGTACGTGCAGTATACGTCTTATGTTCTCAGTGATCAGGCGGCCTCCTATGAAGCCAGTTTGGTCCGGGTGAACTAAAGACGTCATATGCTTTTGTAATCTGATGGCTAATACCTTAGAGTACAGTTTGATATCTGTTCCGAGGAGGCTTAAAGGTCTATAACTACCGCACTCGTTGGGGTCTTTGTCTTTTTTAAGGAGGACTGTTATGAGTGCAATATTGTCAATTTTATGGAAGTTCCCCTCCTTGACTGAGTATAAGATCATATTTAGTAATAAGGGGCCAATTATGTCCCAACAAGAAAGGTACATTTCTGATGGGAAACCGTCTCTTCCTGGAGCCTTACCACTTTTCATTGCGGTTATGGCCTTCTTGAGTTCCTCTAGTGTGATCGGTATTTCTAACTGTTTAGCGTCATCCTCTGAAAGTTTAGGGAGAATAATTTGATTAAGAAATGTGTCCATTTTGTTTTGATCAAAGGTCATTTCTGATTTATATAAGTCGGAGTAGAATACTTTGAATGTATCGTTTATTTTTACAGGATCTGTTACAAGTACTTGTTGTGCTCTAATGGTAGTTATATCTGCAAATGTTGCATTAATTCTTAATCGCATGGCTAATAGGTGGCTGGGTTTGGAACCATGGGAGTACTGCTGTTGTCTTGTGCTGCGTATTTGTATTTCCGATTGTTGTCTGTATATGGCATTGATCTCTATTTTTAGTACGTTAACTTGATTTTCTAGTCGAGTTGAGTTGTTGTATTTCAGAGAATTAAATAACGTTGAGTAAAGCGTTTCCAGCTCATCCAGTTTTGTGCTTTGATTCTTGCGCATTTTGGAGGAAAAGCTATCCGTGAAGTCTTTGATCATTCCCTTTACCGACATCCATATTATTCTGGGGTCTTGCACCGAGTTTGCATTCTCCCGTTGGAATACTATAAGAGCTTCTTTGAGTTGTGTAATGAATTCCTTGTTGTTAAGCAGCAACGAGTTAAATCGCCATCTTGGGGCTCGGGAGGATAGTATACCAAATGTACCTTTAAGGAGTAAATAACAGTGATCTGATAGTGCGTTGGGTATCATTTCCACTTCATAATTATCAAATAGTCTCTGTGATGCAAAGACATAATCTATTCTGGATAGTGTCTTATGTCTCGCAGATCGACAAGAGTACTTTCGGGTCGTGGGATTAAGTAACCGCCATAAGTCCTTTACACCTGTTATCTTTGACCAATCCTTTAATGCCTTCGATGAATTCTTTTGTTCGCTGGAAAAGGCGAGGTAAGATTTGTCCATCCTTGGGTTCCAGATGGCATTAAAATCCGCTCCTATTATAAATGAGTAATCGGGAATGTCTAACATTGCATTGGTTAGTGTAGTGAAGAAATCTTCTTCGTACAAATTTGGGGCATATACCGCTATCAACGCTATTTTCCTGTTCTTATGTTCAATCTTAGCTATAGTTATCCGACCTTCTACATCAGACCATACTCCCTTTAGTACAATATTCAACTTACGTTTAACGACTATTGCTACACCCCGAGTTCTCGTACCAATAGAGGAGTGATTGATATTATGGTATATGTTGTCCGCTAATTTACCTATGTCTTTCCCTAGAATGTGTGTTTCGCTTAGCAGAGCAATGTCCACATGTTCTTTTTTCATCAGTGTGAGCACGCTTTTGCGTTTGAGTTGGTTATTTATTCCCCCGGTGTTCCATATCATTATATTCAAACTAGCCATAGTCTATACATGTTGCATTGTAATTTTTGGTAATGCTTCTAGAGTGCGAGGCAATAATAGATATACATCCCACTAGTGAGGTCCCGTTGAGAGCCGAGCTTAAAAACATACATATATACAAATAAAAATCCCCTACCCTTCCCTCCCACCGAGAGTCGTACAGGATTGTGTTCCATGAACACAACCTTTGCGTATGACTCCCTCCCTTGCACCACCGGATATCCCAGAATGATCCAATTATCCTTAACATTCCTATGTATACCATAGGATCTAACACTCTAAATTCTACCATAAGTAGAATGTCGGCTGTGGCTTGGCCACTTACCCGTAAAAAATTAATAAATCTTTTTTTAAATGAGATAAACTAAAAATAAAGACCAAAAATAAGCTTCAATTGTCATGCCCTAATCACTTACATTTTATATGAACTTGTGTAATTCATAGTAACCCATGAATAATATGAAGGTATTGAACTGAAGAGAGAGCCTCAATAAATCAGAGAGAGCGGATGAAAAAGAAAAAAAAACAAGTAAAAGGAAGAGAACATTAACTTAGATCTTAAAAGAGCATTGCTATGCTTAAACATCTAAAGTATAAATTGGAGAAGTAGTGAAATTATTTCCCATTAATAAAAAACAGTTTTTAAATACGTATAAGCAGCATTTCCCCTGACCGGGGTGGGCGATGATCGTTGTGTAGAGTGATCTTTCAGCCGGCCGGCTATGATGGCTCTGTGGTTCTGCATCTAGATAGCTGTTGATTATTCCCCCGAGGGGCTTCTGGTAGAGTGAATGACCACGTATTGCTGATATTCCAGAATGCTCCATATATCAAAGAATGCTTCGATGTTCTAGATTATTCCAATATGTCATTTTTACATTGTCTGAATGTTCCAGTATGTTCTGGAGTGTTCCAATCTTAAATCCAATATGTCCGCAATAATATAAACACGTCGGGGAAAGCATTCAAAAACTCTGAGCACGTAGGTCTCTCTGTCCCAAATCCTCGGTTATTAAAGGTTGTACTATATGGTGACCTTGCATAACTGAGATTTAAAAGGCCATTTATACACTATTCTGCATGTTGTTCAGACAGGAATTTGGCTGCATCTTCAGGCGAGTTGAGGAGAACCTTTGCTCCTTGTTTGTCGACGATGCGAAGTATTGCAGGGTATATTAGTAGGGGTCTGTATTTCCCCAGGTATAGTTGAGACATCACCGTCTTGAACTTGGCACGCAGTTCCACTACCTCACGACAATAATCTTCAAAGCAGTGTATTGGTACCTCCATGTATTTCAGATTGCCTTTCATCCTGCGAGTTTCACGCATAATCATTTATTTTATTCTGACTTGGCGCAGTATAACTAATATCACTCTGGGCTTAGCGTTATTGCCAATGGAGCGGGGTCCCAATCTGAAGCACTGATCCACCTCCGGTATTTTAGGAAGGATTCCTGTTCCCAAGATTTTCTGTAATTCTGTGGCAAACTCTTCAGGGTTTTCACATCTCACTGATTCGTCCAGACCGACAATACGAATATTCAGCTTGCGTTTTTGATATTCCATCTCGAATATTTTGGCTTTCTGTTCTTTATTGATTCGCGTGAGCTCCAACGTTATTTCGCTGAGCTCCGTCTTGATTTCATTGTAGTTCCCCTTCATCTCAGCAGTTAGGTTAACTTTGTTAACCTCTACTTCATTGTAGATGCGATAGAAATTTTGTTGGTGTGCTTCCAAGCCAATTTCCAGTGCCACGGTGCGCTTAATATGTGCCTCGGCATCCACCCTTAGCGCTTCTATTTTGCCTTCGATAGATTCTTTGATAGCATCTACTTTTTCGGTTATTGTTTCGGTTATTGACTTCTCCATTTTTTTCATTTCATTTTTCATTTCCCGGATGATATATTCCGAGTCTGAGGAGGTGATTATAGGGGTTGAACTTGGGGTGGACATCCCGTCAATATCCTCTGCGATTTTGCGAACGTGTCCCGCGGCCATAGGGGGGTCTTCTGCGCTTGGTTTTGGAAGCGTTTTATGATCTTTCCTTGTTGTTGGCATCTCGAATCTTTCAGTCAATATAGTTAGTTGATAATCTCAGTTGATATATGCGTCAAGTTTTAAACGCATTGGTGGTCTATAAATATGTTTTTAAAACGGAAAAAAAAATAACGGGTGAGCAGCTGTGTCACATACGACTTACTCCATTCTATAGCTGACCGGATGTCATTCTTTATATAGCTCTCAACGTGCACCAAATTGAATTATTCCTACATTGCAAAAAGAAGGAAAAGACTAGGAGAAGTGGGATTCGAACCCGGGACGTCTGCGTGAAAGTCAAAACCACAAACCGTGACACCACAGTGCAGATAAGTAAAAGATCCACCATACATCAATCAATGGGTAAGAGAGCCGTATCCTTATTCTGTATAACAGTTTAACTAATTATTTTCGCTAGCAAGATCTCATTTGATTATTCAATCCATAAACCTACTGCCAGCAGGCAAGTTTAAAGAAATATAATCTGATTGATTGGGGTAATGAGGGACTTAAAATTAGCCTATAGATAACGCATTTAACTTGTCGGCGAGGCTATTGAGCCGTACTGCAATCTGTTAATAAAGTTTTAAATCAATTAATCAATCAATGCCGTTAGAAAATCAGGATCTCTGCTATCGATACGTGCTGGCTTTTCAACTGAAGCGGCCGCGCGCACTTATCCTGGGTCTCAAGTCTGGTTCGAGTTAACGAGACTGAATCCACCTTCGAGGAACAGGAAAATCCCGGCTTCAAACATCGGGTTAATTGAATCTGGATAATGGGACTCTTGATCGACTTAGTTGAACCAGGTACGGGGAATAGGGCCCTGTACCTGTGCCTTTTCTTCCAAAAAATGAAATAAAAGAATATACTGTATAAAAAAAAAAAAAAAAAAAAAAAAATCGACTAAAGGCTTCTTGTCCTCTGCGAAAGCATGCAATTGGTCCACTGATGGACACATCAGTGTCCATGTACAACACGGACTGATATTTGTCTAGTGTGTTCATTAAACATGTGAAATCCTCTTTCAGTGTCTCTGTGCCCGTTTTCTTTCGCAGGATGTCAAACGATCCAGAGTGAATGACAATTTTTGTTATGCTTGGTCTGATGAGTGTTGGAAGTATTTCGGCCAGCTCTTTCACAGATGTGTTGTCTAGACATAGATTTTCTGTGTTTGCTATTTCCACATACCTTGTTGTGGAATCTCCAATCAGTATGCAGTCTGTTTTCTGTGTGAAGTTAGCATTTTTCTTTCCAGCAGTTCTTGGGCTGTTTGTTTTTGGATTAGGCCTAGTCTGCCACAGTCCTGTGGCCTTGGTGAAATAACCTCGCTAGCTGTACCACTAGCCTTTTCAATAGCCATCATGTTAATGCTAGTCTCGTACCTTCGGTGTTGGCTACTGCAACGTTCCTGTAGCACTCCTCGGCGCATGGTAGTCTCTTCGCTGTTAGCTGTCAGCTCAATCTGGGTCGTGTTTGCTAGCCGTGTCGCTCGTAGCTCTGTTTTCCTTGTCGTCTCTGCGCAGAGTAGCTTCGTTAGCTCTGCCATCTTCGTTTCGCTCGCAGCTCTGCTAGTTTCACCGCTTCTTTGCCGGATAGCCGGATGTTCCTGGTTAATTTTTTCTCTTTTTATCCTTGACGGTGGTCCACTGCTTTGGTTTAGCTCCTAGCTTGTGCCAAGGACCGTCTTTTGGGTGGTGCTGTTCTGTACCTACTAGCCTAGGCCAGGTCTCAGTCATGGTATCGTTGGCTATATTTGTAGTAGCTTCAAAAATAGAGTCAAGGAGTCGCTCATCCTGTTGAATTTGGTACAGGGTAGAAACCTGAGCCTCCAGCTCTACAATCCTCATACTCATCCTCAGGCAGCTAGTACATTTTGTAGGAGAACCAAGTCCCGGCATCTTCCCTTATTTCCTGTCTTTTCAGGTTAGGCTAAACCAGGCAACCTGCGGCTCCGAGGCCAGCTCTGAGGCCAGCAATCAGCTGCGGCTCCCTGGCCCAACATTTTTTCTTATTTTATTTTTTTTACTTATTTTGGAAATCGATGTCATACTGTGACACTGAAATAAAAAAATATTTCATCAACTAAGATATTTAGTCAACAAAAGGCTTACCTGTATGCCTGATATGTGGTGCGAAATTTGCGAACAATGAAAAATTCGCTTTTTATTTTATAGATTTTCCACAAATAAGGGAAGGACTCTAATAGAGCTGCATAGTTCAGGGTTTTATTTCAAAGTAGGTCTACAGATGCCAGTGTTTTTTCTCCTTTTCTGTGTTTTATTTCAAAGTAGGTCTACACATGGTAGTCTTTTTTCAAAGTGGACTACTTTTTATTTTATAAATGTTCCACAAATAAGGGAAGGACTCTAATAGAGCTGCATAGTTCAGGGTTTTATTTCAAAGTCGGTCTACAGACACCAGTGTTTTGTCTCCTCTTCTGTGTTTTATTTAAAAATAGGTCTACACAGCCAGTATGTTTTCTCCTCTTCATAAGAGTTTGAGGTTTTCCTTTGTTATAACAGGTAAAAACAGCAATACAAAGTTTTCTTTTTGTTGCTTTATAATCCCATTAATGCAACAAACGGTGTGCTATAAGTATAAAGTATAATAAATCGCAAATTACTTTGGGTATGCAATTGTCAGACGTTTTATGCTAAATGTGGGGTATGCTTGGGGATATATAAAACGTTATACACTGTGTTATCTTCATTTTAAGGCTAAATAGGTTGTGCGGCTCCCTGAGCATTTTATTTTGTGGGACGGGGGCAAAGTGGCTCTTTTGATAGTAAAGGTTGCTGACCCCTGGGCTAAACTGAAGCTAAGCTAGGTACTTAGCTGGTGATGGTGGGCCTTGTTGTCTTTCAGCCGGGGTCTTTATTAAGTATTCTCGCCTTTCATGAATCCTTCAGTGCTCGGCATAGTACTTTGTGTTTAGCTGATAAGACAGAGACTTCTTCATCTCGCTGGTCCTCCCACGGAGAGATCTTGCTACTCGTCCTTTCGACGGAGCACTGTGGTCATAAATCTGAATAAATAAATTCACAGTTCTGGAGAAGTACCATAGGAACTGGGAGTTAGCGTACAGAGTATTTAGAGTTGAAAGCCGAAGGGCTATAATAAATCATTACAGTAGCGATAGGCAGAAAAACACGGAGCAACAGTAAAAAGCAGCTTGCATAGCAGAAGCAGGAAGTACACCTTATTGCACTCACTCTGGTGATTGGCTACACTTAAAGTTCCCAGAGTTTGCACTAAATTGGGAAAATAAAACTCAATGCATTAGTATCTATTGGTTAGTTTAAATCTTTAATAACATACCACTTCACCACAGTCTGCATTTGTTTTTGATTATTTGTTTTCTGTTTCTATATTGTTTTCTTTTGTGTATTTATTATGTGTTGTATTTCTCGACGTCATTGTAAATGAGAGCTTGCTCTCAATGATCCTTCAAGATTAAATAAAGAATCTTCAATTGAATTGAATTAACCCCTTAACCTCTTAACACTAGCACAGCCATGGAGAAAATGCCACTGATTCCCGCCGGGAATAGGCCATATGGTGAAGGCTGAGAAGTGGCTAGAAAACTATTCTCGTTCCCACCTCGGCGAATTACACAATTTTCACTCTGGGTGAAAGATAGATTGGTGTAGATTTAGGAACAAAAAGTTCTTCATTGACAAAATAGCTCATTTTGCATAATCATAATTTTAAAGTCGGGACTAGATCTTTCCTCGCTAACGGATATTTGGTCATCACAGAGTTTTATTTGACGCAATTGGTGCGAGTTCGGTCACGTATCTTGCGCTCGACCAATAGCAGCTCTCTTTGTTGCGAGGATGCAACAAAGAGAGCTGCTATTGGTCGATCTGGTGTCAACAACATCCACAGACTAACGTTACATCAGAACAGGAGAGAAAACACCTTCTAAAGTTAGCAAAAAGGTTTCTAAACAATGTTATATGCATCTCACGTCCGTTCAGAAAGAACGTGTACAAGATTTTACACAGACACGGTGGGATAGATATAGAAACTGCGTAGAGCGGTGGCTTAACACATTGGTCGCCAAGAACGACTTACGCCGCTTTTGCCCGCCATGCCAATTCCAACAATGGCGTAAATGGTTTTTGGGATCAATATTAAATTTTTTCGCCATGGCATTCATAATTCATCCAGTCTCCCTCCGGACTGCAGCGGCACCCTGTATGAGATTGCAATGCCTCAATACCGCCGCCTGGTGGATGGTCGGTCGAGTTACACTCTCGCCAAAACCGGAAGTGGTGCTGGTGCATCGAGGAAATCCCTCCGGCAGTAATATCTTGTTACGTGGATCCAGACAAACACTATAGTGCATTTGGATCGCTTTCTAAACTCAATAATCGATTTCGGCGTTTATTGCGCCATACAAATCGGAAATGGATCTAGGAGATCGGCGTCAAATAATTGGGATATTTTTCCTCCAGTCTCATCGGCGAATGGTAAGAGGACACTAACGTTATTTTCAGCCCGATTGTTTATTCATTTCACTGCAAACCATCTGATCAATATATCAACCCATACTAAATAAAGCCGTTACTGACGATCAAGGAATTATAAACGACCCCCCCCCTTTTCCTTCACGCATGATGAAGCATAATGTATACCGATCATATACATTTGAATTTTTTAATATAGCGTGTATAGGAAAGAAACGCCAATTGATAATCTATCATATGCGTCAGGGCCTATAACTCTCGTTTTTGGAATTACAGCAGAAAACCTTAAAAACATACTTATATTCTAGACGGTATTAACACAACAATGTATGAATGAAAAAATATAACGTTCCCACATCCTGAACGATAGATATTCAATATACATATATACAATACAGAGTAAAATGAGTAAACAGTGAGGTGTGTGGAGAGATCAGTGTCAAACTGATCTCAACAAATACAAACAAATCACACTACTACTGTATAATCCTAATCCCCTCTCCCTATACATCCTCCCATAGAACGCCAGTCCACACCCTCATCCACCACCACACTTCCCAGATGTTAATCATCCTCACCACTATCATCTGAGTCATCATCCCATGTAGCCCTATCTTCGGTTTCCTTAGAAACATTTGCACAGTTTTGGCATTGACAAAGATCTGTACATCGCAGTTTTGCAGACACACATGAACATCTTCCTGTCTCAAATTGTCCTTGTTTGCAACCTTAGTGGACTACCTGCAACACACTATCAGAGGCCGGATTTGTAGTCATCTGTCATAGTCACTGTTAACTCCCCATCCTTGACATGCCACCCATTGCCAACAGGTAAAGGGGCACACATTATAGCTTTCAATTAGGGATGTCCCGATCACGTTTTTTGCCACCGATACCGATCACCGATCGTCTTGAGCCATATCGGCCGATACCGATCCGATATCGATCGTTTTTGATTACAAAAATAAAATAAAAATAAAATATTTTATATAATTTCTTTTTAATAAAATATATATATTATATAATCATACTTGTAGTTGTATTATCTGCGAGACATCGCCACCACGCAACAAGTCAAAATGCTCGCTATCTGCAAACAGCTCCACTGTCTGTGTGTACTCGAGTAGCCTCCAGCTACGGCCAGGATTCTCCGGAGCTGCAGCTGGACCCTATTGATCACATTCAACATGCCCTCAGCTCGAATACGCATCAAATCAGTGTTATAAGACATTGATATCAGAAGCTATCTGTAGTTACTGCTAGCCGGCTAGATAACGTTAAGACAACGCCTCAGTGAACGATTTAGTTTAATGGGACGTTTCGTTTTGAACAGTGAGCTAACGTGAGCTAACGTGAGCTAACGTGAGCTAACGTGAGCTAACGTGAGCTATCATGCACTACTAGACTTGCTGGAACATTTGTTGATATCAGGAGCTATCAGTAGCTAGCCGGCTAGATACCGTTAACAATGCCTCATGTATTAAACTAAAAGTGAATAGTTGACTGGGTCATTCTGTTTAAACAGTAACGGTAGCTAACGTTAGTGTTACGATACCTCCACCAGGCCAGGAGAGGGCGCTCTCCAGTGAGGAATGTCATTGAACGGAAGCAAGCCAAAACAGTGACAATGAAACGCCAATATGACACACAAGCACGGGACATGCCTGTGATCATCCAAGGACAAACTGTGAGAGTCCTGCTTCACCCCAAAGACCCAGACAGTAGATGGTCACTCGGAACATGCATCGATCAACACATTGACCGCTCTTACATCGTTCTGGTAAAGAGAAGGAAATACCGCCGGAACCGAAAGGACATCCGGCCAGTGACAGAAAAGATCCCTATATCCCCTGGGGAAGAACTAATCGACTGGGATACAGAGACTGATACAGACACACCAGAGAATAGGGAACCACAGGTCGCAAGGGGGGAGTCAGAATATCACCAAGACACCCAAACCCCAAAACACACTAGAACCAGATCCAACATTCAGAGACCTGTGAGATACTCGAAAGACTATGTAACATAAAGAGAGAACAAAGACAAGGGGCAAGAGCGTTGAACAATGTTATTACAATGTTAAGAGTTTTCATCAAAAATGTTAGTGATGTATAAGTTTGAGGTTAAGGGCATATGAAGTTATCATAACCCAGTAGTACACTTGTTGAGTTAATCTAAGTGACACAGATGTGGGTAGTCTAAAAGACACATTTATGCTTTCAAGTTGTTATGTAAAGAGAGATGTTACGATACCTCCACCAGGCCAGGAGAGGACGCTCTTCACCTGAGAGAGGCTAGTCATATGTTAAGACTGTAGAAGGAGACGGAAGTATATGCATTGTGTGCTAGTAGCTGGACTTGATGCAAGTGCTCAATAAAGTACACAACTGACTACCATCAGTGTCATCCTTGATAGCGAGCACCAAACAGTTAGCTCACGGAGGTCGCATGCACTAGGTTAGAGCAGACTATTGCCCAAGCTTGTTTACACGGGGAAGGGAGGGGCAGGAGGAGACGGAGCGGCAGTTTGCAGCTCCGTGTGTCGAGACAGAACTCAGCAAGTGAGATCTCCGCTAAGAATTGGATCATGTTTTTCGATCGGTTTTGACGATCGGCGAAAATAAAGCATTATCACTGATCACCGATCGCATATTTATACTGATTATCGGCTGATAACGATCGGTGGCCGATCGATCGGGGCATCCCTACTTTCAATGAATGTCTCATTATAGCTGCTTGGTCATTTGCCCTTTTGCAGTGTTGGTACAATGCGCCACTTGTCGGGGGCATAGAGAGTTCTGGCAAAGCCAATGATGCCATGCAGAATGCTTTATATCTGGCATCATTCACATTCTTAGCTGATGGCTGGCCATACAGGTGGCACACATATTTGCTAAGACCATCAAAGGTAGACTGGTCTAGGGTAATTACTCCCACACTGCAACATCCTGATGTGCAATATCCACAGTGCAATACCCACCCACTACCGTCTGACACTGTGATTGTTATTTGTGTATTGCTATTCTGTATATTGTTGTTATTTTGTATATTGTACAGGACTAACATTGTCTTATTGTATAGCATTTAATGTTTCTGTATAGGATTTTATGTTTCTCTTTTATTACTTGTGATTTTATTACTGCACCTTAGGTTTGAGTCCCAAATCTCATTGTATGCAAATATAATGACAATAAAGTACAATCTAATCTAATCAGGGTCCCCCGTTTTCCATTCATCATGACATTTATGACATACACGACATACAGATATACAAATATATATCATGACATTTATGACACAAATCGATCGCTAAACAATGTTTGTATGTCTCCACAATGGTATGATTCTGGACTGGTAGGTTAAGCCACCGTTCAACGCAGTTTTTATATCTATCCCACCGTGTCTGTGTAAAATCTTGTACACATTCTTTCTGAACGGACGTGAGATGCATATTATATAACATTGTTTAGAAACCTTTTTGCGAACTTTAGAAGGTGTTTTCTCTCCATTTTCGTCCTGTTCTGATGTAACGTTAGTCTGTGGATTTAGTTGACACCGGATCGACCAATAGCAGCTCTCTTTGTTGCGAGGATCCTCGCAACAAAGAGAGCTGCTATTGGTCGAGCGCACCGAACTCGCACCAATTGCGTCAAATAAAACTCTGTGGTGACCAAATATCCGTTCGCGAGGAAAGATCTAGTCCCGACTTTAAAATTATGATTGCGCAAAATGGGCTATTTTGTCAATGGAGAACTTTTTGTTCCTAAATCTACACCAATCTATCTTTCACCCAGAGTGAAAATTGTATAATTCGCCGAGGTGGGAATGGTATGAAACGATACAGCCTTCACCATACGGCCTAGAACGGGTCAGATGACCCGACAGCTTATATGAGAAATATGAGAAATATAAACAGTGTAAACTATATAAATACCTCTGAATATAAAAATATGAGGTTTACCACAATGAAATGTAGGTTTGAGTGACAAAAAATATATATATAATAATAAGAAGAAGAAGAAAATATATATTATAATAATATTTCTTTATTTTTTTGGATGGAAGAGCCACACATTGATGGGCAAAGAGCCACATGTGGTTTGCGAGCCACGGGTTGGCCACCCCTGCGCTAGATGCTCGCAAAGTGCTGTGACTTTCGTCTGTTCCAACGGCCCATTAAGTGGAATAACGTTCTAATTACATTTTCCTAAAGTCGTTTTGAAATTTCAGAAACCGTGCCAGATAAAACGGGTACTTTTAGGAAAAGTCATTGAGTGACAGAGCTGGAGCTCGACCGAGTGACGAGGATACATTTATTGAAAATGCCTAGGGGTCATTTGACCCCTTGTCGGCTGTGCTAGTGTTAACTCATTGGGCGGCACCCTCTTTCCCCATCTGTACTCAATGGCACCAGCGTTATTGACCATTTTAGCGATGTTTGCAGACCCATCGTGTGTTCTGTATTATAGCTATGGAGACAATAGTATGGCGCATTTGACAGGCATTGTTCATAGGCCATCACTGACTAATCAGTTAATTTCTACATACTGTAGTTTGTGCGCTATTACACGCTAAACATCGGCCCTTTAAAAAACAATACAGTCTTTTTTCATAGATTGCGAGATATGACGCAATATGCCCAAATCGTTCTGGTTGATCGCGGTTATGATTATGACATTGGACATTCCCTACCTCCTGACAGTGGTCACCTACCTGGTCCCCTACCTCCCTCTAGTGGCCAGAGGAGCCAGATGGTGCAGGCGGCCATCTTGGTCTGGTTTAAGATAATAGAGTTAATCTCTTCTTACTTATTATCTTGGGCCATCCCTGTCTTTGTTTGATGTCTCTCCCTGTCTGGTTGTTGTGTGTGATGTTGCTTTTTGTGTCTAGTTTGGCGTTGATTGATTCTGTGTTTTGGCCTGGCCTTGCCAGGTGTTGCTCGTTGTAATTAGTGTTGTATTTAAGTGTGGGTCTGTCCTCACTTCCTCGTGGCGTCATTTCCTCCTGTACCCCGGTGTTCCCCTGCTCGTCGTGTCTTCCTTGCCTTGTTGTCATTAAGTGTTGTAAGTAGTTTAGTATTCCGTTTTGGTTCCTCTTTGTTTTTCGTGTCCTTCAGTCTCGTTTTGTATTAGAGCCAGCTCGGCTGAGCCTTTTTATGTTCCCGTTTTGTAACGTGTCATTCTCCAAGTAAAGCCTATATATATATCCACGTTACCCTGCCATCTCTGCCTCCTCTCTTCCTGGTCTGCAACTGTGTTCTCACCCTCATAGCACCCCCAATCGTAACAGAATGACGCCACCAGTCAAGAACACAGCAGACAATGTGGCCGATACCATAGCGATCATCCGGAGCATGGTGGACGGTGATCTTGAGCATTACTCACCGGCCAAGTGGGTGTTCCTGCTCCGGATGATCGACAGGGTCACCACGGAGAGTCCGACACAGGAGCCGGCGATGCGGGTGATGGCCGACCACGTCGCTGCCCTCATGGACGGGTTTAGGTCGCTGGCTACTGCCCTACCCACCAGCCGAATCCCAGGTGTGGTTCCCATGGCTGGCGTAGCCACGTCAGCTAACCGGCTCCCCATCATTGGCCCAACCCCGTTTGCTAGCTTTCCCCCCGCAGCTAGCCAGCCAGCTAGCATAAGGCTCACGGTCAGCCTAGCTCCTAGAGCTAACCAGACGTCCACAGCTAGCACAGCCCCGCCCGTTAGCTTTGCTCCTACAGCTAACCAGACGTCCACAGCTAGCACAGCCCCGCCCATTAGCTTCGTTCCTACAGCTAACCAGACGTCCACAGCTAGCACAGCCCCGCCCGTTAGCTTCGCTCCTACAGCTAACCAGACGTCCACAGCTAGCACAGCCCCGCCCGTTAGCTTCGCTTCTACAGCTAACCAGACGTCCACAGCTAGCACAGCTCCGCCCGTTAGCTTCGCTCCTACAGCTAACCAGACGTCCACAGCTAGCACAGCCCCGCCCGTTAGCTTAGCTCTTGCAGCTAACCAGAGTTTTGGCCTGGCCTTGCCAGGTGTTGCTCATTGTAATTAGTGTTGTATTTAAGTGTGGGTCTGTCCTCACTTCCTCGTGGCGTCATTTCCTCCTGTACCCCGGTGTTCCCCTGCTCGTCGTGTCTCCCTTGCCTTGCCTTGTTGTCATTAAGTGTTGTAAGTAGTTTAGTATTCCGTTTTGGTTCCTCTTTTTTTTTTGTGTCCTTCAGTCTCGTTTTGTATTAGAGCCAGCTCGGCTGAACCTTTTTATGTTCCGTTTTGTAACGTGTCATTCTCCAAGTAAAGCCTATATATATATCCACGTTACCCTGCCGTCTCTGCCTCCTCTCTTCCTGGTCTGCAACTGTGTTCTCCCCCTCATAGCACCCCCAATCGTAACAGTAGATGACAGTATAGGCTACAGTAGATGACAGTATAGGCTACAGTAGATGACAGTATAGGCTACAGCAGATGACAGTATAGGCTACAGTAGATGACAGTATAGGATAGAGTAGATGACAGTATAGGCTACAGTAGATGACAGTATAGACTACAGTAGATGACAACAGTATAGGCTACAGTAGATGACAGTATAGACAAATAATAATGATGTAATATCATGTAATCAATATGATGTAATAAACATAAACATAAATAGTATATTATATTATCAAAATAAAGAATAACTTACTTGTAAATTGGAAACATTTGCATCTCATCCTCAGGAGGCATAATATTCTGTATCTGTATCATCAGAATCCAGGACTTCTGTATCAGAAACAAGGGCTGTCCCCGACTAAGGATTTGGATAGTCGACTATGATTGGCAGAAATGTGCCGTTAGTCGACTATTAGTCAAAAAAAAAAAAAAAAAAAAAGGTATAATATATATATACTTTTTTTAAATATTTTTTTATCATTCCATTTGGGCTGTGGGGGTGCTTAATGTCTGAAGGAGTCGACTGAAGGCTTCTTGACCCTCTGCAAAAGCATGCAATTGGTCCACTGATGGATACATCTTGATATTTGTCTAGTCTAGTGTGTTCATTAGATGGGTGAAATCCTCTTTCAGTGCCTCTGTGCCTGTTTTCTTAGGCAGTTAGCCTCTGGTATGCGTGCCATTAGCGTTAGCCACGCTTCTAGGCCTCTTTTCTTTTGGAAAGAATGATTTTTGTATTCGACTAAGAGGTTGGCAGTCGACTACGGCTCCTTTCGACCGATTTGTAGACTATTCGACTAATAGGGGTCAGCCCTAAACAGTGATGCCACAGATTACTTGTAAAAATTATCTGATTACTGATTACTCGTTTTAAAAGTAATCTAGTTACTTTACTGATTACTTGAACTAGGTTACGAAGTCGTCGTCCCCCTGCTGCTGCCACAACATAAGAATGACAACAGTTTTATTTTTTAATAATGCTTTATTGAAAGTGCATAATGTCATAAATCATGATTGGCTGCTCAGACATGTCATCATGAGATGTCATCAGCCATCAGGCCATATAAGGTCACAGCTGTCCACTGCTCAGGCACTCTAGGACAGTGGTTCCCAAACTAAATAAAATAGAAAATGTATATAATATAATTTTAATTAAAAATAAAATTGTAAAACCCTTGTGTAATATAAAACATGGTATTATAGTTTGTTATTCTCATGTGTGTGTGGCTGTGTGCGTGCGTGCGCGAGCGCACGTCCCATCTCCGGTCTAGCTGACTGTACCCCTGGCTCTCTTATCATCAGATTCAGATTCAGATTCAGATTCCTTTATTGAGCCATTTGTGTAAAACACATTATGAGAATAGTAACGCACAGCCACTTGGAAAAGTAACTGTAATCAGATTACTGGCTTGTAAAAAGTAACAAGTTAGATTACTATTTACTGAAAAAAGTAATCAGATTAGAGTAACTAGTAACTAGTTACTGGCATCACTGATCAGAAACCCGCTGAATCTCTAGCAAGATTTCCTCCATGGTCTTATAAATCTTCTTTGACATTTTAAAATCATAATAAAACTACTAAAACCGTTGTAATTCTGTTTTACTGCTATTATAGTGTGCTGCTGTTTACTGCTGTGCATTTTTGTGCGTCGTCATGTGTCCTTCAGGTGAGTTGAGACTGACCGGTTTGTTGTTTACACATGCAAATATTTTTTTTTATCCACTTTTTCTCCCATTTTCTATACTTTCTCCCATCCCAATTTCGTATCATCCAATTCAACCCTCCCCTGTCACGAACGCTGTTTCTTGCCTCCCACAAGCCGGCTGCAATGTGGACTAAGTCATACATAGCACAAGTCCCCTCCGGTACTTGAGGTAACAGCAGCTCGATCTCTCAGTGGCGAGGAGTAACGCGTGGGAGGCTCACGCTGCCCCCGACACTTCCTGATTATACTGACGCATGCAAATGTATACCCTTCGCCAGACACAAAACACGTCAAGTGAGGTATCATTGGAAAGGTTGCAATGAATAGAATATAATGGCACTGTCAATCTAGCTGTTGTAACACGTCCCGCCCAGCAGATGGCCACAGAGGAGGGTGTGTGCAATTTAATACTTTGGACCAGTCGATGGTATTTGGATTACTGTATTCGCTATTCATATCGGATTTACTCGTGGATGGGCTCAAACAAATGACAGAAAGGTAAGGAATTAATTATCCATTGCATTTGATGACAATCGCTTTGTGGTTTCATTGTAAATTGAGATATAAACACGACGTGTCACTCTGTCTGTAAAACTGAAATATTTTGTCTGTGTTCGTCAAGGGATTGTGTGAGGTGGGTAGTGTGGTTTTCTTTAGTTCTTGTGTCATTCGAAAGCCCTGAGTCTCTCGATCATTAGGACTACAAAGGTTCCATCTTTTTTCCTCGTTTTATGAATGAAAACAGCAGTTTTCCGATGCGATATGCAGATTCTTTTTATAAACTCATATTTCGCTAATGTCACGTAAAATCATTGCTAAACAAACGTATTGCACAAAATATACACTTTGACTGCTGTTTTGACAGATTTAGGGTCTTTACTCTTGGCTACATTAGAGAAAAAAAAACGCAACATTAATCCATACAGTCTGTAGAAAATGTCTACAGACTGTATGGATTAATGTTGTGTTTTTTATGGATTTATGACGTGATGTCATTTTGGGTCTGATTATCAAAGGCGGGGGGGTACTCATTGGGGGCCAAACGTGTAATATTATGTGTTTCACTGCCAACGCTTGAGCACCAAACACGTAATAATACGTTTTTAGATCCATTGGAATTGCAATGCAGATTGAATCTCACCAGGTGGCAGTATCACCTACCTTTTGAACTCAGGAGAGACAATGAATGAACTGACTATCAAGACTCGCTCTGAGGGGGAGGAGCTCTTGCAAAGCAATCGCTAGCAGATCTGCTTGCCTCAAAACCTATAGTGTCCCGTGTAATTACATATAAACGAGTAATCGTGATCGCCGTTGGGATCATTGGAATTATTCTTTTTGGATTACCTTCTGGCTAAGGTGTCTATTTTACCGAACCTGAAACATGTTTCTGTAACGATCACAGTGTCTTACTTTACCGGACATAAACCAAGCATTTTGTAACAATCGCATTTACTGGTAAGACTACCCCCCCGCCTTTGATAATTTTGTGAAGGCACATGTGTACATGGTATATACCTTTGATTTGGAAGTATTTGGGGTTTCAGAGGATCAACCAGAACGGTTTGGGCTTATTGCATATAACGTTTTTGCGTTTTATCTCGCAATCTATGGAAAAAGACTGGATTATCTTGGAAATGGGCGATGTTTAGCATGTAATAAACTACAAACTACAGTGTGTAGAAACAAACTCTTTTTTACATGTTGGACTAGAAATATTGTATGTCAAATGAGCCATACTACTGTCTCCATAGCTATAATATAGAATATACAATACCTCCGCAAGGATCGTGAAATATCATGAAAATGGTCATGAAAAGCTGGCGCTAGACTGATTGATTGATTGAAATTTTTATTAACAGATTGCAGAATGGGTACAATACAGTACAGCTCAATACACACAATTGTTAAGGGAGTGCAGACCAGTAGGGTAGGAGGGGGGGAACTGTACAATGGAGGGGGTTGGGTTTGGACATTTACAGGGGCCAGTTTCGAATTGCAGTCTCCCGTAGGTGCTCTTTGAGAGTGGTTTTGAAAGTGGGTAGTGATTTGCATTTATTTACAGGTGTGGGTAGGGTGTTCCACATTGATGTGGCATAATTGCGAAACATGTTTAGTCCCTTGTTTGAGCCGAATCTGGGTTTAACATGATTTGTAGAGCTCCCTCTGGTGTTGTGGTCATGGTATTCACTGACCTTTGGGAAATATTTTGACATGTACATAGGTACCTGAGTGGTGTAGTGTATCTTGTAGACCAGGCCCATTGCAAGTTGCTGTACTCTGTCGTCTACTCTAAGCCATCCTAGGTTGTCAAAGTGGGCAGGGGTGAGGTGGGTTCTAGGAGTAAGGTCAAGCAGTAGTCTGACCATTTTGTTTTGTGATGTTTGTAATTTTGTTTTTAGCGCCGTTGAGGTGCTTTGGTACCATGAGAATCGTCATAGTACCCTTGAATGAGTGCTCCTGCCAGAGTCTTCAGGGTATTGTTGTTTACCAGAGAGGAGATCCGGTACAAGAATCTAGTTTGTTGGTTGACTTTTTTTTATTACATTGGATGCCATTTTGTCACAGGAAAGATTTGCCTCTAGGATGGAACCCAGGTATGTAATTTCATCTTTCCTTGTGACAATATTGAAGCCGTCGGTCTTGCTGAGTTTGTTATTTGAACCGAAGAGAATGGACTCTGTTTTACCCAGGTGTAATGATCGCCTGGGTTGCCTGCTTGCCTCAACGACTACCGCCCTGTAGCTCTCACCTCCATAGCCATGAAGTGCTTTGAGAAGCTAGTAAAGGGCTACATCTGCTCCTCCCTCCCCATCAACCTGGACCCCCTGCAATTTGCATACCGCCCCAACAGGTCCACGGAGGACGCCATAGCCCATGTGCTGCACACAGCAGCATCACACCTGGACAAGAGGCAGGGGAACTATGTGAGAATGCTATTCATCGACTACAGCTCAGCATTCAATACCATAGTCCCCTCCAAACTCATAGCCAAGCTCAGGGACCTGGGCTTGAACTATGACCTCTGCCAGTGGATCTTGGACTTCCTGACGGGCAGACCCCAGGTGGTGAGAGCAGGCAACTGCACCTCCTCATCCATCACCCTCAACATAAGGGCCCCCCAGGGCTGTGTTCTGAGTCCCCTCCTCTACTCCCTGTACACACATGACTGTGTGGCTCAGCGGAACAACAACACAATCATCAAATTTGCTGACGACACAGTAGTGGTGGGCCTGATCTCTGCAAACGACGAGAGGGCCTACCTGGAAGAGGTCAAGGTCCTGGCGGGATGGTGCCAGGAGAACAGCCTCTCCCTGAACGTCAGCAAAACAAAGGAGATGATTGTGGACTTTAGGAGGTCGGGGGTCAAGAACTACAGCCCCCTCAGCATCGACGGGGCACCGGTTGAGAGAGTGAATTTTTTTTTTTTTTTTTTTTTTTTTACTTTATTTTTTAGCGTTTATCGCTTTTCTGGTCAAGCATGACCGACAGAAACAGGTTGAAATGGGATGTAGAGCAGGGGAAGACATTCTGAGAAATGACGGCGGGTCCGGGAATCGAACTCGTGTCCCCCAGATCCGTGACGAGCACGGTTTTCCCCGACGCAGAAATAGCGCCGAGATATGCGGTGAGCTACGGGAGCTACCCGAGAGAGTGAACAGTTTTAAGTACCTCGGAGCCCACATATCCGAGGACTTGACATGGACCACACACATTGACAGTGTTGTGAAGAAGGCACGACAATGCCTCTACTTCCTCAGGCGCCTAAGGAAGTTCCAAGTCAGTCAGAAGATCCTTAAGAACTTCTACTTATGTACAATAGAGAGCATCCTGACTGGCAATATCACCTCCTGGTTTGGGAATAGCACCGCACAAGACCGTAGCAGACTACAGAGAGTGGCACGTTCAGCCGAACACACAATTGGAGGGGGGCTTCCCACTCTCCAGAACATTTACAACAAGCGGTGCAGGGGTAAGGCTAGGAGAATTATCAAGGACTCCAGCCACCCAAACAACTGCCTCTTTGAACTGCTGCGGTCAGGCAAGCGATACCGGAGTCTCATGACAAGCACAGAAAGACTCAGAAGAAGCTTCTATCCCCAGGCCATCAGGTTGCTCAACGAACAATAACACTATGCAACAACCATCAAATGCACTCACAACACACACATCCACACGCACACACTCACTTTAAACAAACAACACACTGCAGCACCCACTCTCCACACTTTAGAACACCTAGACACACTTTATATTTATTGGTAAAGGAATTGCACTACAACCCATACCTCAGTACACCTTACTGTAAATTGTACCTAAATTGTACCTCATCCCATTTCTGCTTTGCACTATATAGTATATTGTATATTAGTATATCGCATAGTATATTGTATATTGTATGGTAACTCAGTTACTTCTATTCTGCATTGAACATTGTACATATGTCTATACTGAACACTGTCTACGTACGTGACTTGTATTTTTAATTTTTTACTTCTATTTTACATGCTATACTATTTTATTTCATACTTATCTTTTGTCTAAGCACAGTCTCTGGAGCGTAACAGAAAGAAGCATTTTGTATAAAAGTATTCTGTACTTCTGTATGACAACTATTAAAGAAACTTGAACTTGAAACTTTGTTAATAGCGAGCCAGGTGCAGATTCTGCCCAGTTCTGAGCTGAGGGTTTTTTCAACCTGTAACTTGTTCTTGTCAGAGACCAGCAGGGCTGAGTCGTCCGCGAACAGGAACAAGTTGCATTCACAAGCCAGTGAAGGATGGGGGAAGCTTGTGGCGCTCAATGTGTTAAGAGGTTAAAAATGCACTCTTGCTGAAAGATTTTATTAAAGCATATTTGAGAGTGGGATCGGCACCAGCGGACTAGGAGGTCAATTGGGCGGGCACAGCCCGGTCTGGCCCGCCCCCAACACCGGGCCTTGTGTGGTTGCATTCTACAGTGTGTCTTGTCTACAGTAAGGTGAGGTTGTATTCTACAGTGCATGTGTCTCCAGTGTTTATAATACTACTGGAGACTCTGCACTGTTGGAATAACAATCAAAACCCACAGCTACACAACCACCATGTGTGTGTGTGTGTGCGTGTGTGCGTGTGTGTGTGTGTGTGTGTGTGTGTGTGTGTGTGTGTGTGTGTGTGTGTGTGTGTGCACACGTGTCTACATCTGTGTGTCCCTCTCAGGCCTCGGTGGCCTGTGGGCGTGTCCGGACCATTTAAAAAATTTAAAACAACATTAAAACGTGAGGCATTATCGGGGGGAGGAGCCGGCATCATGGAGTAAAGTCGCACATCGCATCTGCTCCCTAAACTTTTACAAACCAACACTTTTATTACCCAACTAGTCTTTTTATTTTTTTACTTTTTATTGATGATTTCGACAGTTTATAACTTTTATGACAAATATGGCGAACAAACAAAAGACTAGGCACGTTGTTGCGTCCTAGGTAGCCGACAGGGTACAACCACAATCACAGAACACGAGCACACCCAATACTAGCCTGACTGCTATTAAGCTGTTTCTCACAGAGCTACTGAGGAGAAGGAGAGACGACTAGAGGTACAGAGGTAGAAGTGAAGTGTTCCGCCCCACTATGTGGGGGCCTTAAGGAGGGAGGAGGGAAAGTTTAATCTACCGTCACTTCAAAAACGTACTAAACAGACCAAACTACTCACTAACATTAGTACCTCCTCCGAACTAACGTTATGTGAACGACCACATCAAACACAAGGTGGACACGGGCAAATACTGCAGCATGGACATGCTGGACCTCCAAAAGGCTTTCAACACTGTCAATCACTCCATTCTGATTGATAAGCTAAAAGCAATTGGTTTTGATAGTTCATCAGTGAGATGGTGGAGGTGAACGGTACACTGCCCCTCCCCCCCCTCCCAGTGAGCTGTGGTGTTCCACAAGGAAGCATACTAGGACCTTTACTGTTCCTAATTTATGCAAATGACATGTCATCAGCTTGTGACTGCAACTTGTTCCTGTTCGCGGACGACTCAGCCCTGCTGGTCTCTGACAGGGACAAGTTGCAGGTTGAAAAAGCCCTCAGCTCTGAACTCAGCAGAATCTGCACCTGGCTCGCTGATAACAAACTATCATTTCACCTGGGTAAAACAGAATCCATTCTCTTTGGATCAAATAGCAAACTCAGCAAGGCCAACGGCTTCTCTGTTACAGTGGGTAACATTAGTCACAAGGAAAGATGAAATTACGTACCTGGGTTCCATCCTAGAGGCAAATCTTTCCTGTGACAAAATGGCAACCAATGTAATAAAAAAAGTCAACCAACAAACAGGATTCTTGTACCGGATCCCCTCTCTGGTAAACAAGAATACCTTGAAGACTCTAACACTCATTCAAGGGTAGCACTCATTCAAGGGTACTACGACTATGCTTGCACCTCATGGTACCAAAGCACCTCAAAGGCCCTAAAAACAAGGCTACAAAAATCCAAAACAAACTGGTCAGACTACTGCTGGGCCTTACTCATAAAACCCATCTTAGCCCTGCACATTTTGACAACCTAGGATGGCTTAGAGTAGACGACAGAGTACACCAACTTGCAATGGGCCTGGTCTACAAGATACACTACACAACTGGGATACCCATGTACATGCCAAAATACTTCCCAAAGGTCAGTGAATTCCACGACCACAACACCAGAGGGAGTTCCACAAATCATGTTCAACCCAGATTCGGCTCAAACAAGGGACTAAACACGTTTCGCAATTATGGGACAATAATGTGGAACGCCCTACCCACAACCGTGAAGAAATGTGAATCCCTACCCTCCTTCAAAACCGCTCTCAAAGAGTACCTACAGGTGGCTGCAATTAGAAACTGGCCCCTGTAAATGTCCAAATCCTCCCCTCCCCCCACCAATGTACAGCTTCTTCCCCTTCGGATGTATATATTTTTTATGATCTCTTTTTACTACACAGTTCTGTATATCTGTATGTCTTGTATGTCATAAATGTCCTGATGAATTGAAAATGGGGGACCCCGATGTAAACAAGACAAAAGTATTTTTCTGGTCTTAGCAGTTGTTTTGTATTGAGCCGTACTGTATTGTACCCATTCTGCAATCTGTTAATACAGTTTTCAATCAATCAATCAATCAATGTCCTGATCAACATATGATTAAACTCACACTCTTACAGAAAACTGTGCTGTCCTTGTTATCAGCGCCTCTTAATTCAAAACGTACTCCTACACTCAGACCCAAGTCTGCCAAGACTCTCAAATCCTCCCAGGGAAAACTTTGTTTCCCCTCTCCCTTTTATAAAAAATTCCATATAGACCATACTCCGTCTGATAAGAATGTCTAAGACACCCACCCGCTCCTTTTTGATAATATACAGACTACACTTCCCCAGCCTCTACCACCCTCTGTATTTGTACATTCAATATCTCCGTTCAATGTTCAAACACTCATCACAGCATGGGTTATGTGTGTTGTTATTTTTACGTGCGCTTGTTCTAAATGCTATCTAAATCTATCTAAATCTATCTATCTAAATCTATCTATCTATCTATCTATCTATCTATCTATCTATCTATCTATCTATCTATCTATCTATCTATCTATCTATCTATCTATCTATCTATCTATCTATCTATCTATCTATCTATCTATCTATCTATCTATCTATCTATCTATCTATCTATCTATCTATCTATCTATCTATCTATCTATCTATCTCGTCATTCGCACTCTCCAGATCGTCCTCTCTCCCCTAGCTTGTAAAAGCATGATGACAAGCCGACAGAACAAATTAACAGACCTATCTCAAACCCTGCCCTCTTTTCTTGATCCTCCAATCACAACTGTCGCTTACCTCGGACAAACTTTGTTTGAAAAGAGGGCAAGGTCTCCCCTCCTCCCCTCCCCTTTACTACAGGTGTCCCTGAAACAAAACCATGAATGAATGATATGTTTGTACTACAGCAGGGTCATTACAATAGGCTGAACATGTTCATCCTTTTCTTGTTCGCCTACTAATGTTAACCAATGGAAAGATACACACACCAACTTTCCTCCGCGCTACAGTACTTTCCCCTCACAGCTGATCCGAGAAAATGCACAAACATTATTTTGCTAATCTGGACTGGTCCTCTGAGCTCCTCTCCAGTCGAGCTGCAGCGGTGTATGAATTCAAAATATTGATAAATCCTCTGCTATTGTTGTGTAACATGGCATCTCTTCTCTAGAGTCTTCTGTCTCTGCTTCACGTGAAGTTAAGTCTACTCTAGAAGTGAAACTGAAACTTAAAAAACATACACTCAGTGGATGCCTGTGTCACGGATGTAGTATTGAACCCAATATGCAGAGAGAGACAGAACTGGTGCAAACCCTTCTGCAAACCCTCTTCCCAATGTATGTTATCACTATTGGGCAGCAAATATCCAAAATAGTATTCATTGGCTCCAGGCTCCAGATACTGACTGGTATGTATCCTGTATCCTGTATCCTGTATCTCGTCTTCATTGACGGCACTAGTCTTTTCAACACTTCCTCTTACTGTCTCAAAATTCACAGATAACCCTGTGGTCTCTAACACTCTCAAGATATGGTATCAATTCCGTCCGAATTTTGGGTTTAAGCTCCTTTTGGGCCTAAGTCCCATACACAATAACCACAATTTCCCTCCTGCTAGAACAGACTCTGCATTCTCGTTATGGCAAAGGCGTGGCATTTTAAGGTTCAAGGATTTATACATGGATTCTGTACTAGCCAGTTTTGACGCCTTATCACAGGTAAATTCGATCTCCCCAGGTCAAGCCTGTTTAGATATTTTCAAGTGCGTCACTTTCTTAGAAGTCATGACCCCAACTTCCCAAATCTGTCTTCAACCCCAGATTTAGTGGTGTAGTGGTTAACACTGCCGCCTCACAGCAAGAAGGTCAAGGGTTGGATTCCCGCTTGGTGACCAGGTTTCCGCGATGCCAGTTACCCAGGTGGGGTATCTCCCGGGCCTTTCTGTGTGGAGTTTGCATGTTCTCCCCGTGCTCGCAAGCCCCCCCCCCCCCCCCCCCTCGTCTGCTCCCGGCTGCCCTTGGGGGGGAAGGATGACGGGATGGGTTAAGCGCAGAGGAGTATCGCATCGGCGATCCTACAAAAACAATGCATGCGCAGCGTGTGTGTTCCGTTGTGTGTGTGTGTGTGCTAACCGCTAACATTGAGGATAATTGCATTGCAAGACTTCTGCGACAGGTCCTGCATTATATTATTATATATTATTATTTCAAGAGTAAATGGATTCATATCTTCTTTCAAATGTGTTACTCTTGATAAAATCAAAGCAGACTGGGAGATTGAGTTAGGAGAGACTATGGAGGTCAGGCAGACGCCTGCGAACACCAGCTACTAGGACAGAGAGACTTCGGCTCAGCTTCTTCCCCCAGGCCATCAGAGCCTTGAACACTGAACTCTCCACACACAAGCACACATGAGCACACACACGACACACACACTGTACACGCTCACACACTAGCAGCCACTTTAACATGAGCAAGCATGTTAAACTCATGCTGCACACGCCCACACTTATGGCCACTAAGGAAAGGTCACTTTAAAAATAGTATAGTATAACCGGAGATTGTATAAATTAGCATGTACAGAAAGACACTACCAAAGGACCTAGCATGTCCTCCATGCTCTGTAAATAACTTATGTACATAATGATATGCCCTAATATGTTACTTGTTTATTGCACAATGTTACTTGTTTATTGCACAATGTTGTTCTATTGGATTCTATTATATGTTATTGCACATCGTTGCGGGCAAGACCACCCGCATTTCATTGTATACTTGTATGCCGTGACAAATAAAACTCTTGACTTGACTTGAAAAAAAGCAGCCTTACGCATTTACGTTCATAACGGCAATGAATACATCCGAAAGAATCCTTGACTTATGGTACAGGTTTGAAAGTGTAAATGGTATATCTTTTAGATTGTTATTGTGTTTTTATTTCGTTTTTTTGTTGTTGTTGTTTGTTTTGTCTCTCTGTCTGTTTGTTTTTATGTAATGGGGAGGGGGGGGGGGGGTAAAATGGGAACTGATATTAATTGAAATGATGTGAAATATAATTGATGATATTCCCAAATAAAATACATTTATATAATAAAAAAATTATAATAAAAGAACTGGTGCAAACCCAATATGGGTATATTTAATAGGGTGGTCGAATGTCCAGGCATGGGTCCATACATGGGGAAAATACTCGTAGTGTCCAGGAAATACACGGTGCATGAAAGTCATACATACGGGGTAAAAAGCAGGAACAGTTGTTGTCAGCCGAGCGTAGGTCAGAGCAGTACTTTGTGAACTAGGCCTGTGTCTCCAGCTTCACCGTGCAGACTAGGAGAGAGGATGAGAATAGAGATTAGGACAAGGTTGTGAGCAAGGCCAGTGTCTCCAGGTCTTCTCCTGCAGGTCAGTGTCTCTCAGGTCTTAACCAGCAGGCCAGCATCTCCAGGTCTTCACTGTACAGGCTAGGAGAGAGGACGAGAATAGAGATTAGGTCAAGGTCGATGAACAAGAGATCCAGGAGAACAACTTAAGCAACCGAGTAGATACAAGAGCATAGTAACGTGACTAACATGGTATGAGAGTTTACGATCTGACAGCTACTCTACGTTTGGGGCGGGTAGCCATGAAGTGCTTTGAGAAGCTTGTGAAGGGCTACATCTGTTCCTCCCTCCCCATCAACCTGGACCCTGCAATTTGTATATTGCCCCAACAGGTCCACGGAGGACGCCATAGCCCATGTGCTGCACACAGCAGCACCACACCTGAACAAGAGGCAGGGGAACTATGTGAGAATGCTATTCATCGACTACAGCTCAGCATTCAATACCATAGTCCCCTCCAAACTCATAGCCCAGCTCAGGGATCTGGACTTGAACTATGACCTCTGCCAGTGGGTCTTGGACTTTCTGATGGGTAGACCCCAGGTGGTGAGAGCAGGCAACTGCACCTCCTCATCCATCACCCTCAACATAGGGGCCCCCCAGGGCTGTGTTCTGAGTCCCCTCCTCTACTCGCTGTACACACACGACTGTGTGGCACAGCGGAACAACAACACAATCATCAAATTTGCTGATGACACAGTAGTGGTGGGCCTGATCTCTGCAAACGATGAGAGGGCCTATCTGTAAGAGGTAGAGGTTCTGGCGCGGTGGTGTCAGGAGAACTGCCTCTCCCTGAACGTCAACAAAACAAAAGAGATGATTGTGGACTTTAGGAGGTCGGGGGTCAGGGACTACAGCCCCCTCAGCATCGACGGGGCACCGGTCGAGAGGGTGAACAGTTTTAAGTACCTCAGAGTCCACATATCCGAGGACTTGACATGGACCACACACATTGACAGTGTAGTCAAGAAGGCACGGCAACGCCTCTACTTCCTTAGGCGCCTAAGGAAGTTCAAAGTGAGTCAAGAGATCCTTAAGAACTTCTACTCATGCACAATAGAGAGCATCCTGACTGGCAATATCACCTCCTGGTTTGGGAATAGCACCTCACAAGACCGTAGCAGACTACAGAGAGTGGCCCGTTCAGCGGGCTTCCCATTCTCCAAGACATTTACAACAAGCGTTGCAGGGGTAAGGCTAAGAGAATAATCAAAGACTCTAGCCACCGAAACAACTGCCTCTTTGAACTGTTGCGGTCAGGCAAGCGATACCGGAGTCTCATGGAAAGCACAGAGAGACTCAGAAGGAGCTTCTATCCCCAGGCCATCAGGATGCTCAACGATAATAACACTATGTAACAAACCATCAAATACACTCACAGCACACACATCCACACGTACACACTCACTTTAAATAAACAACTCACTGTAGCACCCACTTTACCCACTTTAGACACTTTAACACACTTTATATTGATTGGTAAAGAGATATGCACTGCAACTCATACCTCATTGCACCTTACCCTAAGTTGTACCTCATCCCATTTCTGCATTGTACTGTATATTGTATTGTAACTCAGTTACCTTTTCTCTACTCTGCATTGTATATTGTATATATGTATATTGAACACTTTTGTTTACACTTGTTTACGTACTTTTGACTTTCTATTTTATACTTATCTATTTTTATCTAGCACACTCTCAGGAGCAAAACAGAAACAGTGTTCAGGCCATCAGCACACTGAACACTGAACTCTCCACTCACAAGTACACATGAGCACACACAGACACACACACACACACACACACAACACTCATGCGGCAACTGCTAAAACAATCACTTTAAACAAAAGGTCACTTTATAAAATAGAAAGTCACTTTAAAGGAAGGAGGAACTGTATAGTATAGTTTAGAAACGTTAGATACATTAAGAGTTAAAATTGTAAATTGTATATTGTATAGTAGTATATATAGGAACCAATTTCTCAGGAACTTAGCATGTCTTTTTTTACCATGCATATCTTGTGTCTTACCTATTTAATTTTTTCTATGCCTATTTTTATTATTGTATTTTGCACAATCAATGCGGGCATGACCACCCACATTTCACTGTATGCCCTGGTATGTACAGTATGTGACAAATAAACCTCTTGATTCTTGAAAGAAGAATTTCATATAAAAGTATTCTGTATTTTTGTATAACAACTAATAAAGAAACTTGAACTTGGTTTATATACCCAGATGCACTCTGCCTCCAGACCGTAGATCAGCTGTCTCTAATGACAACCACCTGTAACTAGATGTCTGAAGAAGTCCACCATCATCCCTGTACCCAAAAAATCTACGCCCGCTTGCCTCAACGACTACCGCCCTGTAGCCCTCACCTCCATAGCCATGAAGTGCTTTGAGAAGCTAGTGAAGGGCTACATCTGTTCCTCCCTCCCCATCAACCTGGACCCCCTGCAATTTGCATATCGGTCCACGGAGGACGCCATAGCCCATGTGCTGCACACAGCAGCATCACACCTGGACAAGAGGCAGGGGAACTATGTGAGAATGCTATTCATCGACTACAGCTCAGCATTCAATACCATAGTCCCCTCCAAACTCATAGCCAAGCTCAGGGACCTGGGCTTGAACTATGACCTCTGCCAGTGGGTCTTGGACTTCCTGACGGGCAGACCCCAGGTGGTAAGAGCAGGCAACTGCACCTCCTCATCCATCACGCTCAACATAGGGGCCCCCCAGGGCTGTGTTCTGAGCCCCCTCCTCTACTCCATGTACACACATGACTGCGTAGCACAGCGGAACAACAACACAATCATCAAATTTGCTGATGACACAGTAGTGGTGGGCCTGATCTCTGCCAACGACGAGAGGGCCTACCTGGAAGAGGTAGAGAATCTGTCACAGTGGTGTCAGGAGAACTGCCTCTCCCTGAACGTCAGCAAAACAAAAGAGATGATTGTGGACTTCAGGAGGTCGGGGGTCAAGGACTACAGCCCCCTCAGCATCGACGGGGCACCGGTTGAGAGAGTGAACAGTTTCAAGTACCGCGGAGCCCACATATCCGAGGATTTGACATGGACCACACACATTGACAGTGTTGTGAAGAAGGCACGACAACGCCTCTACTTCCTCAGGCGCCTAAGGAAGTTCCAAGTCAGTCAGAAGATCCTTAGGAACTTCTACTCATGTACAATAGAGAGCATCCTGACTGGCAACATCACCTCCTGGTTTGGGAATAGCACTGCACAAGACCGTAGCAGACTACAAAGAGTGACACGTTCAGCCGAACGCACAATTGGAGGGGGGCTTCCCACCCTCCAGAACATTTACAACAAGCGGTGCAGGGGGAAGGCTAAGAGAATTATTAAGGACTCGAGCCACCCGAACAACTGCCTCTTTGAACTGCTGCGGTCAGGCAAGCGATACCGGAGTCTTAAGGTGAGCACAGAAAGACTCAGAAGAAGCTTCTATCCCCAGGCCATCAGGCTGCTAAACGAACAATAAACACTATGCAACAACCATCAAATGCACACAGCACACACACCCACACGCACACACTCACTTAAACAAACAACACACTGCAGCACCCACTCTCCACACTTTAGATCACACAAACACACTTTATATTTATTGACAAAGGATTTGCACTACAACTCGTACACCTACTGTAAATTGTACCTAAATTGCACCTCATCCCATTTCTGCCTTGCACTATATAGTATTGTATATTAGTACACTGCATAGTATTGTATATTATATGGTAACTCAGTTACGTCTATTCTGCATCGAACATTGTACATATGTCTATACTGAACACTGTGACCTCATTTTCTTACTTCTACATTTACATGCTATACTATGTTATTTTATTTTATTTTATTTTATTTTATTTATACTTATCTTGTCTTGCACAGTCTCTGGAGCGTAACAGTAAGAAGCATTTTGTATAAAAGTATTCTGTACTTCTGTATGACAACTATTAAAGAAACTTGAAACTAGATAATGAGAGTGGTAAAGTGGTAGAGTGAACAGAGAGAGGCAGGAGCATGACAGTACCAGCGCACCTCCAGGGCGATCAGGGTGCTGCTCGTGGAAACTGGTCCCGATGGACGAGTCCAGACAAGGTCGTTCTCCATAATCCGGGGGGGGGGGGGGGCAGGAGGAGACAGGGGACAGGAGGACACAGGCTTGATTTGAGTTACGTGGAACATGGGATGGACTCGGAGGGAACGAGGGAGCCAGAGTCTGACGGAGGACCGGTTGATGATCCGGTTGATCCTGAAAGGACTGATGAATCTCGGGGCCAACTTGCGACACTCGACCTTGAGAGGGAGATCCCGAGTAGACCAAACCTCTTGACCAGAACGGTAGCAGGGTGCGGTGACGATCCGCCTGGCGCTGCTAGCGAGCAATGGAGCGGAGAAGACTGGACACAGCCCTCTTCCACATCCGAATACAGCAAAGGATGGAGGAGGTCTGATGGCGCTGAGTGGGTCGTCTTTCTCTGTGTGCAGGTGGTACATGCCAGCACGAAGGACCGTGTGTCCGCCTCCATGGTTGACCACCAGAAGTGTCGTCGTAGAAACACCAACGTGTGGTTGATTTCGGGGTGGCAGGTGAGTTTGGAGGAGTGTCCCCACTGGAGCACGACAGAACGAATAGAGTCCGGAACAAACAGGCGGTTAGGTGGACCCTTGCCAGGGTTGGGTTGGGCGCACTGTGCAGCCCTGACCGTGCACTCAATGTCCCAGGTGAGAGCAGAAATTAATAATGAGGAGGGCAGGATGGGATCTGAGTCGGAACCGGACTCCTCCGTAGAGAAGAGACGAGACAAGGCATCAGGCTTAACATTCTGAGAACCGGGGCGATAGGACAATGTGTTAAAGTTAAATCTTCCAAAAAATAACGGCCACCGGGCTTGGCGGGAATTGAGACGCTTGGCAGACTGGAGATACTTTTTTATGGTCGGTCCAAATGATAAAAGGGTGATTCGCTCCCGCCAACCAGTGACGCCACTCCTCCAGCATCAGTTTAACGGCCAGCAGCTCTCTATTGCCGACGTCATCATTTCTCTCCGCCGGGGAGAGACGTCAAGACAGGAAGGCACACGGATGAGGGGCGGTCAGGTGGCGTAGCGGAGATTGCGTTCGTCACCAACCCCGGAGACGCTAGGATTCGCCTGTTCGAATCCAGCTCACAGCTCCGGGGTTGTCACCAGCTTGGCTGGCCGTTCACACTAATACAATTGGCAGTATTAGAGGGTGGGAGAAGCTGGCGGGGTGGGTCCGGGTCGTTGTAAACAGCGACTCCTACAATTCGGTTGGGGCGCCTGCTAAGCGCGGATAGGATCTAAGTGGGATAGTGTGATCCTTCCACACGCTACGCCCTCTTAGTGAGAATCCGCGCTGCCAGGTGAAAAGAAGCGGTTGATCCCGTTTGCTCGTCTAGTAACATTTTCTCTCTCTCTGTTCCCGAGTGGATCGAGGAGTAGCTGCAGAGCAGCAGAGGCAGAGGTGCAACGCCACGGTGCCTCTCAGCCCAGAAGACGTGCTGCAGAGCCGCTGACAACTCTGCCAAGAACATTCTCCCTTTGTGTTTTGTTGTTTATTTGCTCATTCCTATTTCAGAAATAAATACGCCCTAGTTTTTTTTTTTTTTAACTTTGGCCATTCCGCTGGCTCTTTTTTGCGTTTATCGCATTTACTCTGGTCAAGAATGACCGACAGAAACAGGCTGAATGGGTACAGATGGGGGGGGAAGACACTCTGGGAAAGGCACGGCTGCAGTCCGGGATTCGAACTCGCTAAACCCCAGATCCGTGACGAGCACGGTTGTCCCCGGCGCCGAAATAGCGCTCGAGGTACGCGGTGAGCTACTGGAGCTCCCCCTCGCCCTAGTTTTTGGCTAACTCTGAACTACCTGTCTGTGCCGTGCTGTTGGGGTCGGTTTCAAACCATAACAGTATTAGGAAGAGAAGGTTGAGCGGAGCGTAGACAGTTAGTGTGACAATGGCTGCTCCAGGACATAACCATGCCCAAGGCCCACCTATCGGTCACCTGAACACAGAATCACTGACTACCGCGGCAAGCCTAGGTGGAACTAACTTAATACAAATGTATTATATTTAATAATAATAATAATTATTATTATTATTATAAATATATAATAATCATTGGAAATATTTTTTTCCTGTTGTACCGAACTCGTACCGAACCGTGACCCCAAAACCGAGGTACGTACCGAACCGTGGCTTCTAATAATAATAATAATACATTTTATTTGGTGGCGCCTTTCACAACACCCAAGGTCACCTTACAGATCATAGGAAAAAAAACACAGCAAGGCAGTTAAAAGTCAAGGTTAAAAATAAAACAAACAACAGGAAGTATAAAAACAGTGAAGTTAAAATAACAAACAAACAAACAGCAGGGGGTATAGGACAGTGATAGAGGTTATAGTGAATATGCGAGTTTGAACAGATGGGTTTTCAGTTGTGATTTGAATGATGATAGTGAGTGAGACTGTCAGATATGTGGGGGCAGGGAGTTCCAGAGTCTGGGAGCCGAGCAGCTGAAAGCTCGGGCACCCATGGTGTTGAGGCGTGAGCTGGGGATGGATAAGAGTCCAGTAGAGGATGACCGGCTCAGTGGCCTCGTGGGTAGAGTGTCCGCCCTGAGTTCGGGAGGCTGGGAGTTCAAGCCCCGGCCGAGTCATACCAAAGACTATTTAAAAATGGTACCCATAGCCTCCCTGCTTGACACTCAGCATCAAGGGTTGGTTTGGGGGGAAGTCCTTGCGACATACTAGCGTCATGTCCAAGGGGTGTACTTGTACATCAAGCTGCCTCACGCTACGGAAACAGGAGATAGGCTCCTGCCCCATGTGCCGTTACGGCTCGAGAACCATTGGTTCTCAAAGAGGATGAGCGGAAGGTGTGGGAGGGGGTGTATTCCTGGAGGAGGTCAGTGATGTAGATGGGGGCTAGATTGTGGAGGGCTTTAAAGGTGAGTAGGAGGTTTTTTAAGTCAATCCGGTAGTACACAGGGAGCCAGTGTAGTTGAATGAGGACGGGGGTGATGTGGTCGGATGAGTTGTTGCGGATGATGATCCTGGCAGCAGAGGTTTGGATGATTTGTAGTCTGGGATGTGACGAATGAATGGACCAGGGTTTCCGTGTTTGATTGGGACAGAGATGGGCAGAGTCTGGAGATATTGTGGTGAAAGAAAGCAGACTAGGTGATGTTTTTGATGTGTGGTGCAAAGGAGAGGGAGCCGTTTCTGTGTACTGTTACACCACTAATATATACTGTATAGAGAGAGATGTAGAGATACATATATACGCTCTATATACATATATATAGAGAGAGGTATATATATACATAGATACTGTATAGAGAGAGAGAGGTAGAGATACATATATACTGTATATATATAGAGAGAGAGGTATATACTGTATACGTAGATACTGTATAGAGAGCGAGGTAGAGATACATATATATACTGTATATATAGAGAGAGGTATATATACATAGATACAGTATAGAGAGAGAAATTGTGTGTGTGTGTGTGTGTTTGTACGTGTGTGTGCATGCGTGAGTGTGTGTGTGCATGCATGAGTGTGCATATGTGTGTTTGTGTGTGCATGCGTGTGTGTGTGTGTGTTTAGTTATGCTGATGAGCAGTGCCCTTCTAAATGTCAGAGCACTCAGAGTGATTAGAGAGAGAGAGAGAGGATGACTGATGACAGGGTGGAGGGGAGGGGTAACAGGGTTAGAGAGGAGTGGAGGGGAGATGGGATGGATGGGGTCAAGTCAAGGGGGTTGGAATGGCATCTTTGAACCTGGGCCCTCATTTATCAACAATTCTTAGAAAGTGTTCTATCTTTGTTCTTAAGCACAGAATTTAGAATGTGTGTACGCACAGAAAAATCAGGATTCATCACACGTGTGTATACGGGTCGTACGCACACTCCGTGTTGATAAATACCTCTTTGTTCTACCGTCAATGCTTGTGCATGATATTATGGTCATGAAACACCCCCCATGGGATGTGAAATAATGGACTAACCTGAGCGAACTATGAGAAACTCCACAAGCGAGATTGTTCACGGAACCAAGAAGACAACCCGTGTTATGGGATAAATAAAAGGCGGACTTGTACATGGTGATGTCAGATATCAAAGACTCCCTAAGACCATTGCTGCAATTCTGCCTGGACAGCTCAAAATACTAATAAAGACCGTTCGTTAACCACTGTTTGGCGTTGGTTGTGTGTCATTATAACCATGCTGGAATATGAATGCCTTTATTCATTTTGTTCGATTGGCTACCGGGTATAATATGATTTGTACTAGAGGCATACAATCTATTTTGTTGTCGGTATTAGGTAGCCTATATGAATTACATAATAGCAGCCATAGCCTGCCCTACAGTATGCAACAGTAACTTGCGCATATATAATAACACACAGCCCTGCGAAGCTTGCATACAGAGAGAGAGAGAGAGAGAGAGAGAGAGAGAGAGAGAGAGAGAGAGAGAGAGAGAGAGAGAGAGAGAGAGAGAGAGAGAGAGAGAGAGAGAGAGAGAGAGAGAGAGAGAGAGAGAGAGAGAGAGAGAGAGGGGGGCTGGCAGTTGGCTACAAGCATAGATGCGTAGTTGGCTACAAGCATAGATGGGGCGGGCGTTATTATGCAGATGAGAAACCTCTGACGTCACAGATACGCTAAATTTCAGATGACTCACTTGAGTGAGGGACAATATTGTCAGATGAGAATTGGAAGAATGCGCCAAATTGAGAATTAGAGACATAGATCCTATTAATATAAGTCCACATAGCTAGAAAATAATGCTAAACACTGGAAAAGGCCATTTATAAGATAGTTCCCCTTTAAGAGAAAAATAAGAAAATCCACCGCCACATTCATCAACCCATTATTAACGTCCAAATCTGTTCTTACCCAGGTGTGTTGAATGATGAATCCCACTTATTCTTAAACTCAAATGCACATTCTTGCTCAATTAATTTGCATACAGACAAGCCCCTCCAGCTCCTTATAAGGTGAATGAGGCGTGTGCAAAACCACAAAGGTTCGGCATCTGATCCATTCAACAGGAAGCGATTTGCGACTGATCTCAAAATGAGATTAGATTCAAATGTATTGTTATTGTACAACACAATACACCATCCAACCAGAGTGGATAAATAAATGCTACATAAATAAATAAACTAGGGATGTCCGATATTATCGGCCTACCGATATTGGCATTCACATGTGATATCGAAAATTATCGGTATCGGTTTTCAAAAACATTTTTATTATTATTATTTTTATTTGATTTATTTAACCTTTATTTACCCAGGCAAGCAAGTAAGAACACATTCAGATTTTTTTTTATTGTCAAAAGTATGCATAATGTTGTGTTAATTCCACGACAAGAGATATGTAATGTTAATTACCTGAAATTATTCTGTTTTTTGGGGGGGGAAACCCTGCATATATCGGTATCGGAAATTAAGAGTTGGACAATATTGGTATATCGGTATCGGTAAAAAAGCCAATATCGAACATCCCTAAAATAAACGGCTTAGCGAGGCAGTCTCAGCGCACGACAAGCGCACAGACACACTATATGTGCAAAATGAATCGTTCCAGCATACATACCAGGGCATACAGTGAAATGCGGGTGGTCATGTCTGCATCAATTGTGCAATAATACAATAATAAAATAGACATAGAAAGAAAACAGGTAAGAGATAAGATGTGCATGATAAAAATAGACATGCTAAATTCCTGAGAAGGCACTGGTTCCTATGTACACTACTATACAATATACAATTTTAACTCCATCATTATTATACTTAATGTATCTAAACTATACTATACAAGAGCCACATCTGTTCTTTCCTTAAAGTGACTTTTTATATTCCTCATTCCTTTAACACATTGAGTGCCACGCCCCTTCCGGGAAGTGACCACTTCCGTGCCGTCCATTAATAATAATAATAATAACTTTATTTGTATAGCACTTTTCATACAGAGGTTGCAGTTCAAAGTGCTTCACAACAGTAAAAAATACAGGCATAAGCGAGCATAAAAAGATAGACAGGTAGAATCACAGTGTTTCACATTAGGATCTAGCATCCCAATAGGCTCTCCGCTTACAGTTTTCAGTAACACAAATAGTAAAAATAGTTTAAAATGATTCAGTTTAAAAATAGTAAAAAAATTATAAAATAGAACGGACATAAAAAATACAGGCATGAGCGAGCATAGCAAGATATGGCAAATCACAGTGTTTCACATTTGGATCTAGCATCCTAATAGGCTCTCTATTCAGTAATACTCCTGTAATTCCCAACATACTTCCCAGTACATATTGCTGTAACTTTAGTGATATTAGATCACAGGGACACAAACCCACACTGTAACTTTAGTGATACTAGATCACAGGGACTCGAACCCACACTGTAACTTTAGTGATACTAGATCACAGGGACTCGAACCCACACTGTAACTTTAGTGATACTAGATCACAGGGACTCGAACCCACACTGTAACTTTAGTGATACTAGATCACAGGGACTCGAACCCACACTGTAACTTTAGTGATACTAGATCACAGGGACTCGAACCCACACTGTAACTTTAGTGATACTAGATCACAGGGACTCGAACCCACACTGTAACTTTAGTGATATTAGATCACAGGGACTCGAACCCATACTAAATAGTGGGACCTATTGCATGAACAAATAATCACAGTGTTTCACATTTGGATCTAGCAAATAATACAAATAGTTTAAAATGATTCAGTTTAAAAATAGTCATCAGTAAGAAGTAAAAAGTGCAATAACCGACACATGAATTTGATAGGCAGTGTATAAGAGTAGGCAGGGTAAGAATAGTGCAGGTAAATACAAGTTGTGTCAGGATATCCCTGATGTTTCCTCTTGCCACTAGGTGGTAGCAGATATCTATCAGTGAAATGCCTGAGCAAAGAGATAGGTTTTAAGCTGTCTTTTAAAGATGTCTAGCGAGTTGGCTTCCCTGATGTTTTGGGGTAGTTTGTTCCATAGTTTTGGGGCATAGTTGATAAAGGCTGCATTACCGATCCTCTTTTGACTGCTTCTGGGAGCCTCTAGTAGTCCAGCAGCTGATGATCGCAGTGTTCTTGCTGGTGTGTAATTTATTAGAGTGTTGGCGATGTAGCTAGGTCCCTGTCCATTTAGAGCTTTGTATGTAAGGAGAAGGACCTTAAAGTCAATTCTAAATGTTACAGGAAGCCAGTGTAAAGCAGCTAAGACTGGACTAATGTGCTCTCTCCTTTTGGTTCTAGTTAGCAGTCGGGCTGCAGAGTTTTGGATTAGCTGAAGCCTCTCTGTGGTTTTCTTAGGGAGACCTGTGAAAAGTGCATTACAGTAGTCTAACCGGCTAGATATGAATGCATGAATTAGCTTCTCAGCATCGTTCTGATTAATAAATGGTCGTTTTGCTATATTTCTGAGATGGAAGAACGATGTTTTCGTCACTTTGCTAATATGAGAATTGAAGTTCAGTTCTGAATCTATGATAACCCCAAGACTAGTGACCTCAGATTTGATCCAAGGGGTTAGTCCCCCCAGGTTCTTTATTAATGTTTCTTTTCTAGTTTTGGAGCCGATAATTAGAATTTCAGTTTTGTTCTCGTTTAGTTTCAGGAAGTTCTTACTCATCCATTTATTTATTGCCAGTAAGCAGTCTGTAATGGAGCTAATCGCTGTAGCATTTGGTTCAGCAGATATGTACAGTTGTGTATCATCCGCATAGCTATGGAAATCTACATTATGTTCTCTGATGATATCACCCAGCGGGAACATGTAAAGGGAGAAGAGTAAAGGACCTAAGCAACTCCCTTGTGCAACTCCATAGTTGTTGTCGTATATATCAGACATGTGATCTCCTAGTTTAACATAGAATTTCCTCCCTCTGATGTATGTTTTAAACCAGTCCAGCACATGTTCTGAGAAACCGACATGGTTTTCAAGACGATCGATTAGAATATCGTGATCGATTGTATCAAATGCTGCACTGAGATCTAACAGGATAAGGATGGAGATCTTATTCTCGTCAGAGTTTAGTCTGAGGTCACTGATTATTTTGGTGAGGGCAGTTTCAGTGCTATGATATTTTCTGAATCCTGACTGAAATTCTTCTAAGATGTTGTTTTCTTCAAGAAAGGAATTTATTTGAACTGAAACTATCTTTTCAAGTACTTTACTAATGAATGGTAGGTTGGATATTGGACGATAATTTGCCATTTCATTACTATCCAAGTTAGGTTTTTTTAGTAATGGCTTTACAACTGCTGTTTTAAAGGCATCCGGGAAAATACCAGTCCTAAGGGAAGTGTTTATGATATCTAGCACAGGACTTGAAACACTATTAAATACCCGTTTGAAGAAAGCTGTAGGTATAGGGTCAATGTCTGAGGTGGAGGAGTTACATTCTGAGACAGTTTTGCAGAGTACATCTAATGTGATGCATGTGAAACTTCTCATGGTTACATTGCACGGTTTGCCGCAATCAGCTTTATTTCCATCATGAGTAATGCTGGCCCTGATCAAGGTTATTTTGTTGTTAAAGAATAGTGCAAGTTCTTCACACTTAACCGTTGATGACTGAGGAGGTGTAGGGGCAGTGTTGAGTAGTACATTAATAGTGGAAAAGAGGATTCTGGAGTTTCCAGCATTTTCTGTAATGATTTTAGAGAAGTAATCTTTCCTTGTTAAGCGGATGGTTTTATTATAAGCAGTTAAAGCATCTTTGTATATATCACAGCATATGGTGGTTTTTGTTTTTCTCCATTTTCGCTCCGCTGCACGACATTTCCTTTTTTCTTCGTTGACCGTATTATAGTTTAACCAGGGCGAGGCTCTAGTTTTCTTCTTTTTCGTTTTTAATGGGGCGACAGAATTTAATATAGATGACATTGCATCATTGAGATTTTCTACCATTTCATTTAGAGAGCTGTCATGATTGTGTGGTTCATGTAGTCTGATAAGATCAATGAACTTTGATTCAGCTTTGTCGTTTAAGAGCCTCTTTTTAAACTATGATTTCTTTTTTTGTTTTAGTAAGGGTTATTTGAGTATCAAAAAATATACAGTGATGGTCGGAGAGAGATAATTCAGTTATTGAGATATTTGTTATGCTTAGCCCAGTTGTTGTTATAACTAAGTCTAGTGTATTCCCAAGCCTGTGAGTTGCATTTGTTATATGCTGTATTAGGTCAAAGCTATCCAGTAGATTTTTTTGTTCTATAGTTTTGGAGTCTGTTTTCTTATTAAAATGGATGTTCAAGTCTCCATTTAGGATCACCTTATCATATCCGGTAACACATAGTGAGATCAGTTCAGAGAGCTCCTGTATAAATATTGGTGAGTGTCTAGGCGGGCGGTATATTGTGACAATAATAGTTGATTCTGTTTTTAGTTCAATGGCAAGATATTCCATTGACATGAACTCGCCTAGTTCTGTGATTCTAAACAAGAGTTTTGAGGAGAAGATTGCTGCAACTCCTCCGCCCCTTTTATTTTTTCTGGGTATTTGAAAAAAGTTATAGTCTGGTGGACAAGCTTCTATCATTATTGATGTAGCTGTGTCATTATTTAGCCATGTCTCTACTAGGCAGATGCAATCTAAGTTATTTTCTTTAATCAGATCATTTACTAAGAATGTTTTATTATTCAGTGATCTGACATTTAGGAAAGCTAATTTTATTTGTTGGACTTCTTTAGAGGAGGTCTGCTTTGGCTTGACCGTGATGGCCCTGAGGTTAATAGCAGGTAAACGCATTGATGGCGTATATTTTTCACCATGCCATTGGCTGGTTATGATTACTGGTATGTTTTGAGAGATGGCATGGCAATTGTGCTATACTGCACTGCACTGACTGTACTGTGCTTTCGGGGACATTTGATCAGACGAGATGGCCTTGTGTGATATGGGGGGGGGGGGGACGCCTTGTGCTGCTGCACTTCGTGGTGAGATTGTGTCCTTCATGACTATCTCTCGTGCTGGTATGAGCTTAATATTCTTGGAGGCCATCAAGGCATGACGCATGTTTGCTGCTAGGAGCTTTGAACCTAAGCGATTTGGGAAGAAGCCATTTCTTTGAAAACGTTCTGGGTTATTCCAGAAAACATTGAAGTTGTCAATGAATTTCAGGCCGTGTACAAGACATGTAGCCCCTAACCATGAATAAAAATTTAGGAGTCGACTGAATGCTTCTTGTCCTCTGCGAAAGCATGCAATTGGTCCACTGATGGACACATCAGTGTCTATGTACACAGACTGATGTTTGTCTAGTGTGTTCATTAAACGTGTGAAATCGTCTTTCAAAGTCTCTGTGCCAGTCTTCTTTCGCAGGATGTCAAACGATCCAGAGTGAATGACAATTTTTGTTATTCCCGGTCTGATTAGTGTTGGAAGTTTTTCGGCCAGCTCTTTCACAGATGTATTGTCTAGACAGATATTTTCTGTGTTTGCCATCTCCACATACCTTGTTGTGGAATCTCCAATCAGTATGCAGTCTATTTTCTGTGTGAGGTTAGCATTTTTCTTTCCAACAGTTTTGGGGCCGTTTGTTTTTGGATTAGGCCTAGTCTGCCGGTTCTTTCCACAGTCCTGTGGCCTTGGTGAAGCCTTGTTAGCCTTCTCAATAGCCGGCATGTTAACGCTGGTCCCGTACCTTCGGCGTTGGCTACCGCAACGTTCTCCTCGGCGCATGATAGTCTCTTCGCTGTTAGCCGTTCGCTCGGTCTGGGTCGTGTTTGCTAGCCGTGTCGCTCGTGGCTCTGTTTTCCTCGTCGTCTCGTCGTTAGCGTGTGCTCCGATGTGCCGGCTGTTAGCTTTGCTAGCATTAGCGTGAGCTCTGGCATGCCAGCTGTTTGCTTCGCTAGTGTTAGCGTGAGCTCCGGTATTCTTGCTATTAGCGTCGTTAGCATGAGCTCCGTTACGCTCGCTGTTTGCTTCGTTAGCGTTGTTAGCCACGCTTCTATGTCTCTTTGCTTTGGGTGTTGATATGCATGTTTCCGAGAGTAGGTTGAAACTATTTCCTGGCGGTACCGGGGGTGAGGTCCTGGTTCGTTTTTTTCTCCTTTTATCCTTGACGGTGATCCACTGCTTTGGTCTAGCTCCTTGGTTGTGCCAAGGACCGTCTTTTGGGTGGTGCTGTTCTGTAGCTACTAGCATAGGCCAGGTCTCAATCATGGTATTGTTGGCTATATTTGTAGTAGCTTCAAACATAGAGTCAAGGAATTGCTCATCCTGCTGTATTTGGTACAGGGTAGAAACCCGAGCCTCCAGCTCTACAATCCTCATACTCATCTTCAAGCAATTAGTACATTCTGTGGGAGAGCCGAGTCCCGGCATCTTCCCTTATTTCCTGTCTTTTCAGGTTAGGCTAAACTGAAGCTAAGCTAGGTACTTAGCTGGTGGTGGTGGTGGTGATGATGATGATGATGGTGGTGATGATGGTGGTGGTGGTGGTGGTGGTGGTGGTGGTGATGGTGGGTCACTCACTTCACAACCGGGGTCTTTATGAAATATCATACAAGAGAGCTGTCCGTCGCTCTCTCCCGTTTCTCTCCCCTACACGGGGCAGTTCCGTTGCCCTGGAGCTGTGCTATTACTCACACGACCAAAACCACTGTCGTCTTCCGTCTCGTTAAAACTCAAAATAACAAGGAAAACCTTCCTCGTCTTTCATAAATATCCTTGCCTTCCGACATAGTCCTTTGTGTGTAGCTGATAAGACGGTTCGCTATTCCTCCCACGGAGAATCTTGCGACTCGTCCTTTCGACTGTGGTAAAAAATCTGAATAGATAAGAAGATTCACAGTTCTGGAGAAGTACCATAGGAACTGGGAGTTAACATACAGAGTAATTAAAGTACAACGTACTTTCACGTTGGGTGCTGGTTGCAAACTGAACCCCAACCCGGAAAAGGTTGCTTCTACATCGCGCTAATAATTGACCCGGAAGGCAAAACTCTCGAACGTGAACTTTCTCAAGTTACGTTCAAATAAAAGTGTCTTTGGTATAAAGAAATAATAAACAATTGTAAACATTAAACATTTGTAAACAGGATTTGGTGACATTTCAATCCTTAATAAAATAATAAACAATGTTCATTTGACACTTGTTACAGTGGCATAATTGCGAAACGTGTTTAGTCCCTTGTTTGAGTCGAATATGGGTTTAACATGATTTGTTGAGCTTCCTCTGGTGTAGTGGTTGTGGTTTTCACTGACCTTTGGGAAGTATTTTGACATGTACATGGGTACCTTAGTCGTATAGTGTATCTTGTAGACCAGGCCCATTGCAAGTTGCTGTACTCTGTTGTCTACTCTAAGCCATCCTAGGTTGTCAAAGTGGGCAGGGGTGAGGTGGGTTCTGGGGGTAAGGTCAAGTAGTAGTCTGACCAGTTTGTTTTGTGATGTTTGTAATCTTGTTTTTAGCACCTTTGAGGTGCTTTGGTACCATGAGGTGCAAGCATAGTCGTAGTACCCTTGAATGAGTGCTCCTGCCAGAGTCTTCAGGGTATTCTTGTTTACCAGAGAGGAGATCTGGTACAAGAATCTAGTTCGTTGGTTGACTTTTTTTATTACATTGGATGCCATTTTGTCACAGGAAAGATTTGCCTCTAGGATGGAACCCAGGTAGGTAATTTAGTCTTTCCTTGTGACAATATTGTCACCCACTGTAACTGAGAAGCCGTCGGTTTTGCTGAGTTTGTTATTTGAACCGAAGAGAATGGACTCTGTTTTGCCCATGTGTAATGATAGTTTGTTATCAGCAAGCCATATGCAGATTTTCCTAGTTCCGAGCTGAGGGTTTTTTCAACCTGCAACTTGTTCTTGTCAGAGACCAGCAGGGCTGAGTCGTCCGTAAACAGGAACAAGTTGCAGTCACAGGCTGATGACATGTCATTTGCATTAATTAGGAACAGTAGCGGTCCTAGTATGCTTCCTTGTGGAACACCACAGCTCACTGTGAGGGGGGGGGGGGGTAGAGTACCGTTTACCTCTACCATCTGTTCTCTCCCCTCCAGGTAGGATTGCATCCAGCTCACTGATAAACTATCAAAACCAATTGCTTTTAGCTTGTCAATCAGAATGGAGTGATTGACAGTGTCGAAGGCCTTTTCTAGGTCCAGCATGACCATGCCGCAGTATTTGCCCACGTCCACCTCTTGTTTGATGTGGTCGTTCAAATAGAGGAGGCATGTGTCAGTGGAGTGGGACGGTCTGAAGCCAGATTGGAATTCGTAGATTAGATTTTTTTCCGCCAGGTACTTTTCGACCTGTTCGTAGACTATTTTCTCCATGACTTTCGAGATGGAGGTAAGAATAGAAACAGGGCGGTAGTTGCCTAGGTCTAATTTGCTTCCCTTTTTGTGCAGAGGGGTCACTCTCGCAATTTTGAAGTCCTTGGGGACGTGTCCCTGTTTTATAGAGAGGTTTATTATGTGTGTGATGACTGGGGTGATGGCGGCTGCTGAGTCTCTGAGGAATTTGGAGGGGATGTTGTCATGGCCAGTGGCCTTGTTAGGTTGGAGGGCGCTCAATTTTTTGAGTACCTCATCGGTTGTTACCATTTCAAGTTCGAAGTCGTCTTTGTGGACCCCTAGGTTTTTGTAGTATGCTACTAGGGATGCACGATATTGATTTTTTGACACGATAACTTTATGCTCCTCAAGCCAATACCGATACCGATAACCGATATTTATTGTATTATAATATTTTTTTAACTGTATATATATATATATATATATTTTTTATCAAATTTTTTTATTTATTTTTTAGTATTTATAAGCTCCGACGTCATCGGTACTGCTATCGGTACTCGAGAAATTATGGAGGTTTTTTTTGAGGAATTTAAACGTCGCAAACTAATCTTGTTGGCAGTTGTCTGTGCGGGGAGCTCTGTGCTCTCTGCCTGCAGTGTGCTCTCTCCTCTCTTCCCCTTCCACACACACACACACACACTCACTCACTCACACACACACAGACACAGGTGCTGCGCTGCCGAGTAGGCTACAGACAGCTCTGCTCTCATAATGGCGGACAGAACGAAATGTTCAAAAGTCTGGGTCTATTTTACTAAAGTCGATCTATCTATCTCTCCTCCCTCGGTCTCTCTCTGCCTGCGCGAGCGGGCTGTGCTCTTACACACACTCACTCTCACACACACACACACACACAGGTGCTGCCGAGTAGACAGCTCTGCTCTCGACAGCACCCGTGTGTGTGTGAGTGAGTGTGTGTAAGAGCACAGCCCCCTCGCGCAGGCAGAGCGAGACCGAGGGAGGAGAGATAGAAAACGCCCAACAAGATTAGTTTGCGACGTTTAAATTCCTCAAAAAAAGTCTGGGTCTATTTTGCTAAAGTCGATGCTGACAACGCTCGTTGCCACAAGTGCAACAAGACATTTGCCAGTAATGTATAAGCGCTGGTACTTGTCAATGTGGCTGGCGGGGAGATAACGTTAGCTCCGAGTAGAGTAATGGCTGACAATCCGGAGGTAAATAAACTAACGAGAGCTTCTGATTGGTGGTAAGAAGAAGAGGTGGGTGCAAGCCGTGGGACGTAATTGGCAGATCGACTGTCTGTCTCCGAATGTAACGTGACTACGTCACAGCCAAGAAAGGGAGCGCTGGATTTGTGAAAAACTCCCTGTTCCTAAACCACACGCTATCAGTTTTACCACAGTACTGGCAAAACGGGAGGAGGCTATAATAAAAACAAGCGCCCTTCATCCAAATCCACCCACACCGGATTTCTTTTAACCAAAAAATGTATTATATGTTATCGGAGCTATCAATAACGGTATCGGGTTTATCGTGGATGACGTCATAATTGCTGATATCGATAATTATCGTGCATCCCTATATGCTACTATGTGTTCTACCCCATAATGCCCTGAGTGGGAGGGTAGTTTGTTTACCAGTGTTGTGGCTATGTTTGTGAAGAAGATGTTTAAGTAATTGGCTACATCCAGCTTGTCATATCCTCCTCCTCCCCTCTTCTTCCCCCGCCTCCTCTCCTCCTCTCTTATTTCCCTCATCCTTGCCTCATCCAGTCTCTCTCTATCTCTCTCTCTCTCTTTCTCTCTCTCACTCTGAAAGCTTTTTTACACATACGGATTCCCCCCCCAATCTTACACACACTATATAACACATAAGATAACACAAGATAACATAAAATAACATAGCATGACACGATGATTCGGCACAGCATGGCACGACATGACACAGCACAGCACAGGACAGCACGACACAACATGACACAGCACAGCACGGCACGACATGACACAGCACGGCACGACATGACAAAGCACAGCACGACATGACACAGCACAACACGGCACAACATGACACAGCACAGCACAGGACAGCACGACACAACATGACACAGCACGGCACGACATGACACAGCACAGCACAGGACAGCACGACACAACATGACACAGTGACAGCACAGTGACATTATACTGAATCAGGAGCCCTATATTGTATTAACCAACACATGTAACTCCCTTCATCCTCACTCCTCCTCTTCCTCTCATCCGTCACTCCCTTCTTCTTCCTCTCTCCTCCTCTTCTTCTCATCCGTCACTCCCTTCCTCCTCTCTCCTCCTCTTCCTCTCATCTGTCACTCTGTTCCTCCTCTCTCCTCCTCCTCTCATCCATCACTCCCTGACTCACCTCTCCCCAGTCCTCTAGAAAGAGAGAGAGAAAGTAGAGGTAAAGAGAAACAGAGGAAGAGAGAGAAAGGGAGAGGGAGGAAGAAAGGGATGAAGAGAAGAAGAGAGAAGGAGGAAGAGACAGGAGTATATAAAGGTGCTGTAAGTGGTATTTTCTTGTTAAAATATGTGTTAACCCCTTAACAGTCCTGCAAATTTAGCATAAAATGGCTGTCGATTGCATACCAATCATTTGCGATTTATTGTACTTCACATGCATGAGTCTGGTCTCTTTTGAAAGGTAACTGTTGACAGAATCCGGCTATAGGGCGACAATAATGTGGTCAAGAGGCATGGTTTCTATCTTTAGCCTTTAACTGGCGTGGTTTATTTATTCACATGGCATGAGCAGCAGTTCTAGAGTTCTCCTCTCACTGAGAGGCTGGGGTGGAAAGAGGAAGAGTGGGAGGAGACATCTCTATTTATACTCGCCACCTGGTGGTGTTCCTGAGTGGCTCCGCCTAGAGCGCCCTCTAGTGGAAACAGGTATATATGCAGTTAGACAGTTACTAACAATCCTACACAGAACCTCTGACTTCAACACTCCCACTTAGGGTTTGTATTAGCATACTGGATAACTTCTCCGAAAAACATTTGACAAAGGAAATAATATAATCCAAAACATCAACAGAGTATGGCAGTCAATATTTACACATTAAACATGACCCTTGCAAATCCCTTCAATTTTAATTTGGAACAGGTTTCCTCATAGTGTCTGCTACCCTGTCGTCCGTTGGACAGTAAACCAGTGTCATTCTTTCTTCTCTGATGACAGATCTGATGAGATGATATTTTCTATATTGACATGTTTACATCTATGTCGACACACTGGGTTCCTAGCAATCACAATGGTTCCCTGGTTGCCCTCATAAACAACAGCCTTCATATATACACAGTGTCCATCATTTTTAAATGATGTTGACCACCATATTTGGTATAGAGGATACATTCCAATTACCTATTACATATTAAGCAATATACTCATAATCTTATCTCCATCACTTCGAGCAGTTGTTCTGGATACATATACGGCTTCACAAGTTGATAGTGCCACTGTGGGCTGCTTCTTTGTTTTCCACGAAACCAGTGAGCTGTCTGTGTTCAAACTCACACAATATCCTGTGGTACTCCTTCTACATGTGGTGTCAGCTGCCCAGTCTGCATCACTGTGGGCTTTAAGTCCTAGACCCTCGCTGGTCTTTCTGAAACACAGTTGTTTATCTGCTGTACCTTTAAGATAACAAAAGACATGTTTGGCTGTAATCCAATGCTCCTCTGTGGGGTCAGCAAAATGCTGTGACAGTCTACTCACTACAAACCATCGGTCAGGGCGGGTACACATTGTTAAATAAATGAGGCTACCCACAGCTTCTCTGTACATGTTTACATCTGTCAGTTTCTGAGCATCCTCCTGATAGTCTAGTTTTTGATCACATGGTGTTTCCCTTGATCTACATTCTTACATGTCTAAACGTTTCAGGGTCTTTCCCACATAGTTAAATCATTGAGAACATGGTAAGTCATCCACCTCTGTACTTAAACATGGAATTAAACATAGGATCCATTTCAGTATTTAGACATGGACTATAATCAGGTATGTAAACCTGGATTCTACTCCTCCCGTATTTAAACCTAGAGTATCATCCTCCTGCATTAAAGCAGTGTAGCCACCCTCCTTCAGTATTTAAACATTGAGTACCCTCCTTCAGCATTTAAGCAATTAGTCACCCTCCTTCAGTATTTAAACATGGAGTACCCTCCTTCAGTATTTAAGCAGTTAGTCACCCTCCTTCAGTATTTAAACATGGAGTACCCTCCTTCAACATTTAAGCAATTTTGCTACGAACCATACTTTGTATTTGTCGTGGCCTTCAATACTCTCCTGGATTGAATACACCCATTTCCCTCCCACTGTCTGTCTGCCCTCTGGTAACTTGGTTGAATACACCCATTTATTTCCCACTGTCTGTCTGTCTGTAACTTGGCCAGAGCAAAGGTGTGGTGGTCCTCTAGGGACCTCATCTCCTCATCCCTTGCTCTCCCCCATTTACTTGATTCGGGGGACAATGTGACCTATTTAAAGGTCGGGGTTACCCCACTGACTACCCTGTAGCAGTAATCAACAGGGGTAGGTGTACTGTCCTCCTCGTCACTCCCTTTCCGGGCATAGTCTGTCAGATACTTTGGGGGTTTGTATTCCCTTGAGGGATACCTCCCACTGCTTGGGGCACTTGACGTCACCCTCGGGTGCTCCTCGTCATCGCCCTCTTGGGGTGGCTGACTATCTGCCTGCACGACCGTACTAAGTACACTGGGCTGATGTGTCTCTGTTTCTACACACCTTACCCTGGAGTCCAGCTCTGGCTCTTCTGTCTGTGTCTCGCTCTCGCATGTTGCCTTTGTGACAAACTTGACTAGCATGTGTTTCTGCACTCTCCCTTTACCGGGATGATAAACTAGGAAAGCGGGGCTTCCCTTGTCGTGTCCTACAAAAAGTCCTTTTTCCACATCTGTTCTTTCCTTAAAGTGACTTTTTATATTCCTCATTCCTTTAACACATTGAGTGCCACGCCCCTTCCGGGAAGTGACCACTTCCGTGCCGTCCATTAACCCCATGTGTTGTGAAGGATCAGATTAAACCGAATATATATATTTATTTATGGATATATATTGAATAGTATTTGTATATCGTTTGATATCCCTTGTATATTCCTTGTACATATACACGGAATATCCCTTTATTCTACTACAGCCCATAATAGTTCATTCTCTTATTGGACAAAAGGACCAGGCGCCAGGGACAAGCCCCTGGCGTTCAAGTTCAAAGGTACCGACGAGACATGCCCTTACTAGCCTCAGCTCCGCGCAGGAATACGGCTACCGAAAGCAGAGCGGCACTACTTGTCCACTGTGCATATAAATATGGCGCAAGAAATGTAGAATTCCTCTTAGTCCTTTACCCTTCTACCCAACTAAGTAACAAGACGTGAAGCCTCACCCCACGATACCGCGTGCGGTGTAGTACGGCCTGTTTGGCCTTAGAATAGCAGTGAGACCTCGTGCGAATTAATAGCTGAATTGCCAGAGTTTGGCACCGTATTTCTATTAAGTAATAATAGTCTATTATGTATGGTGCATCGTACGGTTAGAGTTCTAAAGTGAGCAGCACCCCCATCGCTTCCTCGCGTTATCTAGAGTCTTAACCAGGTTGGGCAGACCACACGTGGTGCTTTCATCCGAGGAGTTCTAGGCGAGGACGAGTGGACCTGCACATTGGATTACCTACCCCGACGACTGCTGAGCCCTATACGGCATGGAATATCTATTTGCTTTGGTGCTTTGATTTGTGGAGCGGATAATCGCCAACACCGGTGAGTGTTGGATTTACCCCGAGAGGAGCCAAGGTGAGACGGCGCTCAGACCAGACTGAGGTCGCCTCGCTTCTTCTCCGTTGTGGACCGACAGCTACAGCTACAGCTATCGTCTACAAGAGAGCCCAAGTGTATTCATCTGCGGATCAAGGTTATACGGGCACTGTGTTCTGTACCTGGACTCTCCCTAGAAATCGTTGACCAGACGGGATACAGCCGACGGCTCTCCTACCCCCCCTACTGGCTTACAACCGGCGGGACCCCTTCAGTATATTATCCAGCTATAATCATTAAGTGACCATCGCTATAATTCCCTAAGAGCCAGGTTGTATACTTGCTTCCTGTGTAACCAGAGATTGGACATTCAGTGTTGATTTGCCTATGAATACTCATTTGCCTTACAAGTGCATTCAAATCATAAATGTAATAAGTAACTATTATATGTACCCTTTGCTATATATTAAATATTTGACTATTACCTTTGTGTGGACCTGATTTCATATGTGGGAAAGTGTTCATCATACTTAGATATTGTGTACTGTATGGCCAGTAATTAAAGTACATAAAGCGGTAGTGGTTTAATGATACCATACTTATCAATACAGTCAGGGAATTGTACCCCTCAGTTACAATTGGTCCTTCGAGCCGGAGGGTAATTAGTGTAATATTAATATAGTGGTATTAATATTGAAATGGCCTATGATGAACACTCCACGAAACGGTCCTCCTAAAGTAGAACGCCCGCAACGTAGACGACAGCCACCTCAGTACTTAGAGGATTACGCTGTCAGTAAACTACCTAGTCTTCTACAAACGGTAAACGCGGTAAAAGTAGAAAGTAAAATTATGTCCGACCCTATCAACCAGGATACCCCGACCACAGAGGCCCTAGTGGGTTCTAATGTAACTGACCAAGCTCACGGTGGGGACCAGGAGGGAACTGACACGACTTTACCCCCCGCCAATACCGAAGAAGTAGTCCCCCCAGAGCTCCGGGAGGAAGACAACCCTCCAGAGGTGGAACTCTGCACGGAACAAGATGAGGAGAGCGCAGAGGAGATAGAGCTCCAGGACTCCCCAACGAGTACAGCCAGGAGCGGCTCACCTCTACAAGCGTCTTCCCCCAGCGAGGCGGAGAGGATGCTGTCACAGGCGTTCTTCGCCAGCCTGACAGCCTCTACCGAACGCGATCGACTTCAGGGTGAACGCGATCGACTTCAGGGTGAACGCGATCGACTCCAAGCACAGACGCTTAGCGAGCGCGAACAACTCCAAGCGCAGCAACGGAGCGAAGAAGAGCACATACGTCTGGAGCTGAGACGCCTTCAGACGGAAGAGAATATGGCAAGAGAACGGGCCGACGCCCAGCGCGCCGCTGCCGGTGCCCAAAGAGAAGCAGATCTCACCAAGCGCGAAGTTGAGCGCGACAGACTACAAGCCGAGCGCGACAGACTACAAGCGCAGCTAATGGAGCAGCTGATCACCAGGGCAACACCCCCTCCCTCCACAAGGGGTTCCAGAGCCTCGTCAAGACACACGTCAAGGGCACCCTCCCCTAACCGATTAGGCGACCTTGAACTCGACCACCAGAGAGAGTCTACACCCCCCTCCGAACTCCTTCCCCGACCGGTCCAAGTGAGACCCAGCTACAAGGAAGGAACGGCGGACACCGCGGAGAGGCTAAATAAACGACTACAGGATCTAGATGACCTGGCAGAAGAAGAAGAGGGAGAAGAGGAGAGTCAAGCCCGACAGCAGCACATTACTCCACAGGACCAGGAGGTCCAGTACAGCCCAGGCTATACCCCCGCGGCTCTGCGCTACAGACCCCCGACTCGACTCACGGGTGAGCATGATGCACGACCAGTCCCGAGGAATAGCACCTGGACCAGCGGGCCATGGTACCCTGCCAGTACCAGCCCACCGAGAGGCGTAAGAAGAGACTCGCCCAGGAGGCCTCTCTTCCAACGCTCACCGATGTGCCAGCCATCCATGGCGTCATACATTGGCACACCGACGTTTCCAGACTTCACCCATGAGAATCGAGCACAGTACACGGAGCTCCGGATGTGCTTAGAGACAATGATGGTGGATGTCGCTGATGAACGCCACAAGTATGCAATATTATTGAAGCACCCGAAAGTGCCCCGAGCGCACAACATAGCGCTGGCCTATGCCACCTCTACGACCCCATACACCGCGGCTCTAGCAGCGCTGGACCAGAGATATGGACGTATATGGGATTACGTAATACAGGAGATAAGGCATATTGACCGCCTACCCCCAGCAACAGACAATCGCTCACTAGACGACCTGTCTATAAAAGTACAATCCCTGGTAGGGATGCTGGGGGCGCAACGAGAAAAGGGTATGCACGAACTATACGCAAACTCGAACGTCGAGAGGATTTTAGAGAAGCTGCCGCCCGCCCGACAGGAGCGCTTCAGGCGGCAAAGAGACCACCGTGATCCTAACGGTCCCGAGCCATCCCTCCTGGACTTAGCCGACTTCCTGGCGAGAGAAGTCAGCAGCCTACGGCTGGATACGTTCGTGCGGAGCACGCCAAGCTCCAGAGAGGGACCTAGGAGAGTAAACGATGGCCGAAGATCGCTGACTGTCATGCACCAATCAGAATCAGTTCCGAGCAGCAAGAACCACAGTACCCCCTCGATGAAAGAGAAGTGGAAGATGGTGTGCCCGTACTGCGAGAAGGAACACTGGTTGTCACAATGTGACCAGTTCAAGAAGATGACCGCTGAAGAAACAAGTCACTGGATAAAGTCCAACAGGCGCTGTTACCGATGTGCGCGCAGTCACATGGCAGCCGAGTGCCGCCTAAAGAAGAGGTGTAGTCGGTGTGACGGAGCCCATCTGGATGTCCTACACGACAGTAACAAAAGAAAGCCCGCACCATCCAACAGCACAAAGGCAAGTGTTATGTACATTGACCCCGCTAGCAGCAGCGGCGCCCAGGTGCTCTTGAAGGTGGTCCGTGTAACACTGAGTTACCAAGACAAGGTCATGGACACTTACGCCGTCCTTGACGACGGGTCAGAGAAGACCCTTCTCCTCGCGTCCGCTGCGGCCCAGCTGGGGCTGCGGGGGAGCGAGAACCAGATGATGATTCGGACAATAAGAAGAGATCTAAAGACGATAAAGGGCGAGAATGTCTCCTTCACTATCGCAGCAAGCGGGCAGCCAGAGAGACGGTACAGGATTACTAATGCTTTCACCAGCCAAGAAATAGGACTATCGCAGTACACCTACCCCATCGCCAAGCTGATGGAGAAATATGTGCACCTGCGTCAACTACCTATACCGCTCATAGACGGTGCCACCCCGACCCTGCTGATAGGCTCCGACCCTGCAGACCTCATAGTCCCGATAGACCGGGTCCATACAGGACCCAGAGGTTGCCCTGCAGCAGTCGAGACCCGCCTAGGATGGACATTACAAGGCCCCCTCGCCAAGTCTCTTAACCGAACAGCAGCCACTAGCTGCCTCCACTCCAGAGCGACAGAAGGAGACACCACACTCCTGCAGCATGTCGAGAGGCTATGGACACTAGAGACAACGCCCTTTAAGAACGAAAAGAAAGACATTCGTTCTAAGGAAGATATCTACGCTATAGCCCTCCTCGAGCACGGGACAAAGAGAGTCAACGTCAACGGAGTGATGAGATACGCAACTCCACTCCTGAGGCGAGAGGGAATGCCCACCTTTCGTGCTACAAAAGAGGCGACGGAGCGGTATCTATTGAACACAGAGCGGCGCCTAGCCAAAGACCCCGCTCAAGAAGCTGTGTACCGCGCTGAGATTAACAAATTAATCACAGCGGGACACATAAAGAAAATTGTCATTAAAGAGGCCGATCAGACGACCGAATCATGGTACGTGCCGCACCACAAGGTCCACCACAACGGCAAGGATCGCATTGTGTTTAACTGCAGCTACCAGATCGGATCACAAAATCTGAATAAAGAACTCTTGGCCGGCCCAACACTCGGCCCCTCCCTACTAGGCGTGCTACTACGCTTCCGCCAGGACAAGGTGGCTATCAGCGGCGACATCAAAGGGATGTTCCTGCAGGTGAGGCTAGTGGAGGAGGACAAGCCCCTGCTGCGGTTCCTATGGAGAGAGAGGATCGGAGATGAGCACCCAACCATCTATCAATGGGAAGTCCTCCCTTTCGGAACCACATGCAGCCCATGCTGTGCTACGTTTGCACTGCAAAAGCACGTCGCAGAGGACCCAGCAGCAGATGAAGAGGTCCAACAAAGTGTGACAAATAGTTTCTACGTGGACAACTGTTTACAAAGCGTCTCGACGCCAGAAGAAGCCGAGGCTCTCCTACTCAAGCTCCGCGCCTCCCTGATCAAAGGCGGCTTTGATCTCAGGCAGTGGGCCAGCAGCGACCCGCAAGTACTGCGCCGCCTCTCCCCCGAGGACAAGGCCGCGAGCAGCGATACCTGGATGGCGACCATCCCAGGAGAAGCCCAAGAAATGACACTAGGACTAGTCTGGCGCTTCAAAACAGACTCGCTCCATTATAGACACAAACCCCTGATCAAGGAGCAGGGAAGGTCGACGGCAATACCGACCACCAGACGGAGTGTATACAGAACACTCGCCAGACAATATGACCAGTTGGGATGTATTCTACCTTACACCACCAGGGCAAAGATGATTGTAAGAGCGCTATGGGACAAAGACCAGGGCTGGGACGATCCCATACCCGAACACCTTGCATCCACATGGAGAGAGTGGGAGACGGAACTCCGCTCACTCCCAGGTGTTAATATACGCCGCAGCTACTTCCCACCCACAGTGAGGCCAGAGACATGCAAGATCGACCTGCACGTATTCAGCGACGCCTCCGAAGTAGCCTACGGTTTGGTGGCTTACTTGCGTGCCCAAGAGGAGGAAGGAGAAATACATACTGCTTTCATCCTGGCTCGCTCAAGAATAGCCCCATGCAAGCAACAATCTATCCCGCGCCTAGAGCTCTGCGCAGCCCTAGCAGGAGCGCAGCTCGCCACGTTAATCCAACGTGAACTCACCATTCCGGTGCAAAGAACAATCTTGTGGTCAGACTCCACGACCGTACTCACATGGATCCGGTCTGATTCGTGCAGATACAAGGTCTTCGTGGGAGTCAGAGTCACCGAGATTCAAGAGTTAACAGAAGTAACCAGCTGGCGGTATGTGGACACCAAACACAACCCAGCTGACGTCATCACCCGGGGAATGTCCCTGGATGACCTCACCCGTCCCAACCTCTACAGTGACGGGCCAGAGTTCCTCAAGCTCCCCGAAGAAGAGTGGCCTACACCCACCCCACGGGAGGCGAGCAAAGAGGAGGCAGAGAACAAGAAACCTATGTTCTGTGGGTTGACACACACACTCGTCCCCACAGACCCGGTTCTAGACGATTGCCTCACCCTAGAGAGTGCGCAGCTAAAGACATTTCTGTGGCACCACCCAGAGGTTCAGCCCACAACTGACATTTCAGCAGCTGACTACGAAGAAGCAGAACTCCTTCTACTACAACGAGCCCAGAGAGACTCGTTCCCCGATGAGCTAGCCTGTCTACAGGGAGCAAAGCCCGTCCCGTCAGACAGCAGACTGCTTCACCTGGCCCCCGAGAGCGACGCCCATAATCTCATCAGAGCGGGTGGTCGTCTGCAGAGAGCCCCAGACCTACCGGATGACGTTAAGTACCCGATAGTCTTGAACAGCCGACACAAGGTCACAGAGCTGATCATAAAGAAATACGACGAGGATGTGCACCACGCAGGGGCAGAGAGAGTCTTCGCGGAGATCAGACGTCGTTATTGGATACTGCAAGGGAGAGAAGCAGTGCGGCGCTTCCAGCGAACCTGTCTAGACTGCCGTAAGTGGCGCGCGCAGCCCAGTATACCCCGGATGGCTGACCTACCTCCCTGTCGCCTCCGACTCGGCGACAAGCCCTTCCACTCCACCGGTATGGACTGTTTTGGCCCGCTGTATATAAAGAGAGGAAGAGGAACCGAGAAGCGGTGGGGTATTGTATTCAAATGCATGACCACCAGAGCGATACATATCGAACTCCTTCCAACCATGAGCACAGACTCATTCCTTATGGCCTTCCGAAGATTCACATCACGGAAAGGAAAACCGTCTACATTGTTGTCTGATCACGGGACAAACTTCAAAGGCGGAGAAAGAGAGCTGAGAGAGAGCTTCCAAGCTATGGGCCCAGAACTTAAGACCCACCTCGCTCCATCCCAGATTGACTTCCAGTTTAATCCCCCGAACGCACCTCACTTCGGTGGAACCTGGGAACGAGAAGTACGTTCCATAAAGACAGCCCTGTACGCCGTGCTTGGGGCCCAGACTGTGGCGGAAGAAGTCCTAATGACAGTCCTCACGGAGATCGAGGGAGTATTGAACTCAAAGCCCCTCGGTTACGTCTCAAGTGATGTAGCAGATGTCGACCCAGTCACCCCCAACACCCTCTTGATGGGGCGGCTGGACCCCGCGCTACCACAGACAATGTACAGGCCTGAAGAAGCGAACGGCCGAAGAATGTGGAGGTACAGTCAAGTACTGGCTGACAAGTTTTGGAACAGCTTCCTACTCCACTACCTACCGTCTCTACAGACCCGCCAGAAGTGGGTAAAAGAGAGAGACAATTTGACAGAAGGAACAGTCGTCATGATCATCGACCAGTCACTACCCAGAGCTATGTGGCCGGCTGGCCGCGTAAGCAAAGTGATCACCGGTGCCGATGGAAAGGTCCGAGCAGCTGAAGTGCTCGTCCAAGGACGGACCTACACCTGACCCGTGGCGAGGCTAATAGAACTGCCAAGGCTCCCCGATACTATTGATGACGACCATGACCCTATGACTTTGTGAGTTGACTGACCCTTACAGCGGACATTGAGTAGTGGACAGTGCGGTTAATCTGTCTCTGCTCAGCTAATTAGGTGGGACTAATTAGGGGGCGGCTGTTGTGAAGGATCAGATTAAACCGAATATATATATTTATTTATGGATATATATTGAATAGTATTTGTATATCGTTTGATATCCCTTGTATATTCCTTGTACATATACACGGAATATCCCTTTATTCTACTACAGCCCATAATAGTTCATTCTCTTATTGGACAAAAGGACCAGGCGCCAGGGACAAGCCCCTGGCGTTCAAGTTCAAAGGTACCGACGAGACATGCCCTTACTAGCCTCAGCTCCGCGCAGGAATACGGCTACCGAAAGCAGAGCGGCACTACTTGTCCACTGTGCATATAAATATGGCGCAAGAAATGTAGAATTCCTCTTAGTCCTTTACCCTTCTACCCAACTAAGTAACAAGACGTGAAGCCTCACCCCACGATACCGCGTGCGGTGTAGTACGGCCTGTTTGGCCTTAGAATAGCAGTGAGACCTCGTGCGAATTAATAGCTGAATTGCCAGAGTTTGGCACCGTATTTCTATTAAGTAATAATAGTCTATTATGTATGGTGCATCGTACGGTTAGAGTTCTAAAGTGAGCAGCACCCCCATCGCTTCCTCGCGTTATCTAGAGTCTTAACCAGGTTGGGCAGACCACACGTGGTGCTTTCATCCGAGGAGTTCTAGGCGAGGACGAGTGGACCTGCACATTGGATTACCTACCCCGACGACTGCTGAGCCCTATACGGCATGGAATATCTATTTGCTTTGGTGCTTTGATTTGTGGAGCGGATAATCGCCAACACCGGTGAGTGTTGGATTTACCCCGAGAGGAGCCAAGGTGAGACGGCGCTCAGACCAGACTGAGGTCGCCTCGCTTCTTCTCCGTTGTGGACCGACAGCTACAGCTACAGCTATCGTCTACAAGAGAGCCCAAGTGTATTCATCTGCGGATCAAGGTTCTACGGGCACTGTGTTCTGTACCTGGACTCTCCCTAGAAATCGTTGACCAGACGGGATACAGCCGACGGCTCTCCTACCCCCCCTACTGGCTTACAACCGGCGGGACCCCTTCAGTATATTATCCAGCTATAATCATTAAGTGACCATCGCTATAATTCCCTAAGAGCCAGGTTGTATACTTGCTTCCTGTGTAACCAGAGATTGGACATTCAGTGTTGATTTGCCTACGAATACTCATTTGCCTTACAAGTGCATTCAAATCATAAATGTAATAAGTAACTATTATATGTACCCTTTGCTATATATTAAATATTTGACTATTACCTTTGTGTGGACCTGATTTCATATGTGGGAAAGTGTTCATCATACTTAGATATCGTGTACTGTATGGCCAGTAATTAAAGTACATAAAGCGGTAGTGGTTTAATGATACCATACTTATCAATACAGTCAGGGAATTGTACCCCTCAGTTACACCATGTAAACTTAGTTGTACTTTGTAAACCTAAACCTATATTTTATAGTATAGCTATGGGTCTAATAACGCTGTCGAGTCTCATTGAGCTGCTTCTGGTCAACGTGCAAAAAACAGATTATTCTTTCATCCGTACATTTCCGTTTTATACCGTTTTGAATATGAACATAGTCCAGCCGCTTCTGAGCAATTCCAGGGAAAAGACACGAAAACAGCGTTTTTGTGTAATTCAATAAACACGTTGTCATTTTTCACCTGATTATCGGATCTTCCTGAAATCAACGCTAGATCATCACTATTATCCTTCCTCGTGCACGCATGCAATGTGATTTAGACCGGCGTGCCCCCCCCCCCCCTCCTGCAACCCAACGGCATACAGCCAAACAGCTATAACACAAATCAGCTTCAATCGCAGTAGAAATAAATATCAGATCAACGCAAGCTTTCATATATGGTGTCCTTACCTGGTCTCTGAAGTAATAGAAAAAAAAGAATCCAATAATCTCATCGCCATTCCAGTTATCCACAGCGATCGTGCCTCTGACGTTGTAGGACATTGCACTTCAACGGGCGGGGGGGTCAGTAGTCCAAATCACCCCTACAACCGTGTGTTTTGCCGGAGTGTTTAGGACCCGCCCCCATGCCGCAGCTCGGTAGGGAAAAGAAACCAACCCGTTTCTAACGGGGTGCATTACTGGCCGAAGGCGTTAGAGGGCGGTATAATACCGTCTGCCAGCTCAGACACACTCAGAACAGTATGCACAAGGTGCCACGCTGAATTATGAATGGCAATAGATAATAAGAGAAATACCGTGACAGAAACATAGATCTACGTTTCCGGCACTCAGCGATCGGACGTCAAACATTTAAAGTGACATTTTGTTTAAAGTGATTGTTTAAAGCGGTTGCAGCATGTGTTGTGTGTGTGTGTGCTCATGTGCTCATGTGTACTTGTGAGTGGAGAGTTCAGTGTTCAGTGTTCTGATGGCCTGGGGGAAGAAGCTGAGCCGGAGTCTCTCTGTTCTCGTAGCGTGTATACGTAGGAGCTTGCCTGACCGCAGCAGCTTGAACAGGCTGTTGTTGGGGTGGTGGGGGTATTTGATTATTCTGCAGGCTCTGGATTTGCACCTCTTGTTATATAAGACCTGCAGGGGTGGTAGTGCAATACCCGTAGTACGCTCAGCTGAGCGCACCACTCTCTATAGGGCCTTCTTGTCCTGTGCCTTGCTGTTTCCATACCAGGCAGTGATGTTTCCAGTCAAGATGCTCTCTACAGCTCCGGAGTAGAAGGACTGGAGTATCTTCCCCGATACTCTGAACTTCCTTAACTGTCTCAGGTGGTAGAGGCGCTGCTTCGCCTTCTTTACGACTGAGTCTATCTATGTGTGTTGTCCATGTCAGGTCTTCTGAGATGTGGACCCCCAGGGTATCTAGGGGCATCTATGGACCTCAGTGAATGTATTCCCAGTGTCAGAAATAGTGTGTCTATTACTAGGCTTGCTTAAATTGTGATGAAACAAAGGAGAATATGAATTATGATTTTTCTTTGCATCTTCGACAGTGAATAACACCATGCTAAAAATTACAATTAATAATTGACATGAAAAACTGCCACTGAGCTCGTTCAGTCCCTTCTTGAGATCACATGTACAAAAGATCTAAGGAAATTAATAAAGGGAAGATGATTAAACAGAATGTTTTGTAGATACAGTACTGAATTCTCCCATCCGGACCAATGCCATTTGAAATATTATTATAGAATATAGAATAGCAGGCCTATAAATGCCTTTATTATAGCCAATTTGCACATTTATGAATTGATCCAAATCTTATCTTTCAAATGGCCTGGTTCAATTTGGATTCAGTATCACCAGGCGTGCATGAAGAACAGATAATGAAATCTACTGTATGTTCAGTAGGTTTCTTATTCTTGCAAGAGCGCTGCCATTTTGAAACTGATTTCAAATCGGATGGTTGCTAAATGCTCAAAATAGGGGAGACAAACTAACTGCGCTCCAATATATGCCAATAACGTTCAGTTTTGTGGTATATAATCCAGAGTAATAAGAAAAATAAAAGATAGTAATCAGGAAGTAATTTGATTGCAGAAAACTAGAAGCCTTTGGGAAGTGTAGTTTAGAAAATGTCCAACGCTCATTGAAAGCTCTGGATGTCCTCTTCTCAAAATTACTCAAAATGACTACATTCACAGACGGCTGGTAATTCAAAATCCAAAATGTGATGTCATTTTGGGACCGGTCCCATCGGGTGGAAGAGGTTAATATTCTATACACTCTCACGGACCTCTGGGTTATCATTGGAACTCATTTTGAGACCCCGAGAGTGCAATGCAGGCCGAATCCTGCTAGGTGGCAGTATCGCCTACCCTTTGAAACCTTATTTCACACTGTGTGTTGATTTTATATGGTCCGGGCGGAGAATTTGGACCCAGGCAAGTGAAACGCTTCATCCGAGCACCTTGGAACGCGTCCATCACACTTGATGCATATTCTGTGCCATTTCATGTCAGGGACACGATGGACATCAATACTGGAAATTGCAATCAGACAATTGGAATATTATTTTTGTAATACCTCCTATCAAAGGTAAGGACTATATGACATCAATCCTACTTTGATCCTACAATGATTTCACATCGATTGCAACGATCAACGTATGTAGTATTCAAAACGTATGCCATTGCTGACGATCAGAGCATCACAAAACGACCTCCCCCCCCTTTGATGCCTTCATGATGAAACATAATACCTATTATATACAGTACCTTTGAATTGGAAATAATATCGTATCCAGGCGAGCAACGCAAACGACTTTCACAAAATGCACACAGCGCTCCATACCTCAGCTTCCAGGAATTAGCCTGGATCACTCTGAAACTATACAATATTCAACACGGGATAACATGTGAACGTATACATGAAAAGTTTTACTCTTTTTAACATATTGGACTACAAATAGTGGTTGTCAAATGACCTGGACTATTTTCTCCATAGCTATAATATAGAATATAGATATAGCTCTGCAAACATCGTGACGCATTGTGAAAATAGGCAATGGAAAGCTTGCGCTAGAGAGCAGAGATGGGGCGTGGCTATGGCGTTGAATGAGTTAAATATAATGTTCATTTGTTAATTTTATTACATCTGTTCCCATCTTGTATTGTACAATAATTGTTGCAAAAAGAAAACTCTCGTATAAACCACATCCATTTCCGAATCCGAATACAGATACAGATAATTGTGTTGGTTGAACAGATACTGATACAGATAATGACGTCTCCGCACAACCCTAGTACACATACACACAGACACACACACACACACACAGACACACACACACACACAACACACACACTATGTTCCAGTTTCATTACAGCAGAGCTGTGACATGCTGATTGAGTCATCACGTCTAATCACATTTAATCATGTGTGATAACTGACAGCCAGCATGCTGCAGGCTCTCCTCTACTCCTCTTTCACTCCATCACCTCTCTTCCTTTTCATGAATGAATGAACACTTTATTTAACAGATTGCAGAATGGGTACAATACAGTACGGCTCAATACACACAATTGTTAAGGGGATGCAGACCAGAGAAAGACGTTTGTCTAGTTTACATCAGGGTCCCCCATTTTCATTTCATATAGACATTTATGACATACACAACATACATGACATTTATGGCATAGGGACATACAGGTATTTAGTACTGATACATTTGTGACATAAACGGTATTCAAATATACAGTACTGTTACCCATAGATCCTGACAGAGTATATACATATGATGGGGAGGGGACTGTACATTAGGAGGGGGTGGGTGGGTGGGTGGGAGAGAAATATACATACGGTGGGGTGGAGACTGTACATTTGGAGGGGGTGGGTGGGTGGGAGAGAAATATACATACGGCGGGGAGAGGATATATACATGCGGTGGGGAGGAGACTGTCTATTAGGAGGTGGTGGGGGGCCAGTTTCGAATTGCAGCAGCCCGTAGGTGCTCTTTAAGAGCGGTTTTGAATGTGGGTAGGGATTCACATTCCTTTACAGCTTTGGGTAGGGCGTTCCACATTGATGTGGCATAATTGCGAAACGTGTTTAGTCCCTTGTTTGAGTCGAATCTGGGTTTAACATGATTTGTTGAGCTTCCTCTGGTGTAGTGGTTGTGGTATTCACTGAGCTTTGGGAAGTATTTTGACATGTACATGGGTACCTTAGTTGTATAGTGTATCTTGTAGACCAGGCCCATTGCAAGTTGCTGTACTCTGTCGTCTACTCTAAGCCATCCTAGGTTGTCAAAGTGGGCAGGGGTGAGGTGGGTTCTAGGGGTAAGGTCAAGTAGTAGTCTGACCAGTTTGTTTTGTGATGTTTGTAATCTTGTTTTTAGCGCCTTTGAGGTGCTTTGGTACCATGCGGTGCAAGCATAGTCGTAGTACCCTTGAATGAGTGCTCCTGCCAGAGTCTTCAGGGTATTCTTGTTTACCAGAGAGGAGATCTGGTACAAGAATCTAGTTCGTTGGTTGACTTTTTTTTATTACATTGGATGCCATTTTGTCACAGGAAAGATTTGCCTCTAGGATGGAACCCAGGTAGGTAATTTAGTCTTTCCTTGTGACAATATTGTCACCCACTGTAACTGAGAAGCCGTCGGTTTTGCTGAGTTTGTTATTTGAACCGAAGAGAATGGACTCTGTTTAGCCCATGTGTAATGATAGTTTGTTATCAGCGAGCCATATGCAGATTTTGCCTAGTTCCGAGCTGAGGGTTTTTTCAACCTGCAACTTGTTCTTGTCAGAGACCAGCAGGGCTGAGTCGTCCGCAAACAGGAACAAGTTGCAGTCACAGGCTGACGACATGCCATTTGCATAAATTAGGAACAGTAGCGGTCCTAGTATGCTTCCTTGTGGAACACCACAGCTCACTGTGAGGGGGGGGGGATAGAGTACCGTTTACCTCTACCATCTGTTCTCTCCCCTCCAGGTAGGATTGCATCCAGCTCACTGATAAACTATCAAAACCAATTGCTTTTAGCTTGTCAATCAGAATGGAGTGATTGACAGTGTTGAAGGCCTTTTGTAGGTCCAGCATGACCATGCCGCAGTATTTGCCCACGTCCACCTCTTGTTTGATGTGGTCGTTCAAATAGAGGAGGCATGTGTCAGTGGAGTGGGACGGTCTGAAGCCAGATTGGAATTTGTAGATTATATTTCTTTCCGCCAGGTACTTTTCGACCTGTTCGTAGACTATTAAATCCATGACTTTCGAGATGGAGGTAAGAATAGAAACAGAGCGGTAGTTGCCTGTGTCTAATTTGCTGCCCTTTTTGTGCAGAGGGGTCACTCTCGCAATTTTGAAGTGCTTGGGGACGTGTCCCTGTTTTATAGAGAGGTTTATTATGTGTGTGACTGGGGTGATGGCGGCTGCTGAGTCTCTGAGGAATTTGGAGGGGATTGATTGATTGAATTGATTGAAAAGTTTATTAACAGATTGCAGAATGGGTACAGTACAGTACAGCTCAATACATACAATTGTTAAGGGGATGCAGACCAGAGAAAGACTTTCGTCTTGTTTACATCCGGGTCCCCCATTTTCAATTCATCATAATGTTGTCATGGCCAGTGGCCTTGTTAGGTTGGAAGACGTTTTTTGAGTACCTCATCGGTTGTTACCATTTCAAGTTTGAAGTCGTCTTTGTGGACCCCTAGGTTTTTGTAGTATGCTACTATGTGTTCTACCCCATAATGCCCTGAGTGGGAGGGTAGTTTGTTTACCAGTGTTGTGGCTATGTTTGTGAAGAAGATGTTTAAGTAATTGGCTACATCCAGCTTGTCATATCCTCCTCCTCCCCTCTTCTTCCCCCGCCTCCTCTCCTCCTCTCTTATTTCCCTCATCCTTGCCTCATCCAGTCTCTCTCTATCTCTCTCGCTCTCTTTCTCTCTCTCTCACTCTGAAAGCTTTTTTACACATATGGATTCCCCCCCTAATGTTACACACATGGCGGCTACGTGGCGTAGTGGGCAAGGCGCTCGCCACGAATGCCGAGACGCTGGGCTCGAACGCTCCACATTGCTTTCAGTTTAGCTGGTCGTTCATACTAATACACATTGGCCGTATTAGGGGGTGGGAAACTGATGGGTGGGGATCGGGCGTTGTGGACAGCGACTCCTACAGGTCGGTTGGTGCGCCTGCGCAGTAGAATGAGGAAGTGTCGGGGCAGCGTGAGCCTCCCACGCGTTACTCCTCGCCACTGAGAGATCGAGCTGCGCAGGTGAAAAGATGCGACTGCTGTTACCTCAAGTACCGGAGGGGACTTGTGCTATATATGACTTAGTCCATATTGCAGCCGGCTTGTGGGAGGCAAGAAACAGCGTTCGTGACAGGGGAGGGTTGAATTGGATGATACGAAATTGGGATGGGAGAAAAATATAGAAAATGGGAGAAAAAGTGGATAAAAAAAAAAGATAACACAAGATAACATAAAATAACATAGCATGACACGATGATTCGGCACAGCATGGCACAACATGACACAGCACAGCACAGGACAGCACGACACAACATGACACAGCACAGCATGGCACGACATGACACAGCACAGCACAGGACAGCACGACACAACATGACACAGTGACAGCACAGTGACATTATACTGAATCAGGAGCCCTATATTGTCTTAACCAACACATGTAACTCCCTTCCTCCTCACTCATCCTCTTCCTCTCATCCATCACTCCCTTCTTCTTCCTCTCTCCTCCTCTTCTTCTCATCTGTCACTCCCTTCCTCCTCTTCCTCTCATCCGTCACTCTGTTCCTCCTCTCTCCTCCTCCTCTCATCCATCACTCCCTGACTCACCTCTCCCCAGTCCTCTAGAAAGAGAGAGAGAAAGTAGAGGTAAAGAGAAACAGAGGAAGAGAGAGAAAGGGAGAGGGAGGAAGAAAGGGATGAAGAGAAGAAGAGAGAAGGAGGAAGAGACAGGAGTATATAAAGGTGCTGTAAGTGGTATTTTCTTGTTAAAATATGTGTTAACCCCTTAACAGTCCTGCAAATTTAGCATAAAATGGCTGTCGATTGCATACCAATCATTTGCGATTTATTGTACTTCACATGCATGAGTCTGGTCTCTTTTGAAAGGTAACTGTTGACAGAATCCGGCTATAGGGCGACAATAATGTGGTCAAGAGGCATGGTTTCTATCTTTAGCCTTTAACTGGCATGGTTTATTTATTCACATGGCATGAGCAGCAGTTCTAGAGTTCTCCTCTCACTGAGAGACTGGGATGGAAAGAGGAAGAGTGGGAGGAGACATCTCTATTTATACTCGCCACCTGGTGGTGTTCCTGAGTGGCTCCGCCTAGAGCGCCCTCTAGTGGAAACAGTTATATATGCAGTTAGACAGTTACTAACAATCCTACACAGAACCTCTGACTTCAACACTCCCACTTAGGGTTTGTATTAGCAAACTTCTCCGAAAAACATTTTACAAAGGAAATAATATAATCCAAAACATCAACAGAGTATGGCAGTCAATATTTACACATTAAACATGACCCTTGCAAATCCCTTCAATTTTAATTTGGAACAGGTTTCCTCATAGTGTCTGCTACCCTGTCGTCCGTTGGACAGTAAACCAGTGTCATTCTTTCTTCTCTGATGACAGATCTGATGAGATGATATTTTCTATATTGACATGTTTACATCTATGTCGACACACTGGGTTCCTAGCAATCACAATGGTTCCCTGGTTGCCCTCATAAACAACAGCCTTCATATATACACAGTGTCCATAATTTTTAAATGATGTTGACAAAACGCCCCCCATCTTTAAAAACCACCATATTTGGTATAGAGGATACATTCCAATTACCTATTACATATTAAGCAATATACTCATAATCTTATGTAGTATTTTCCCAAGCTATATGGTTCTGATATGTATCAGAACCTGCTCTAATCTGCTCTAATCTGCTCTGCGTTGTGATTCCAAACCTTTAAAGCCCTGGAAAATACTTTAAACAAAGACTTGAGGGTCTTTGTTATGACGCTCAGCGGTGCAGCAGGAGGAATGGAAAGGAGAAGAGGGTATATAACAACAGCTGTTTAATCAAAGTTAAGAGTTGTATACAAATTACAATAAAGAATGCTATAAAAGATTCAAGGTACCGGAGCACTATGCCGCTCGCCCTATCTAAGAAATCAGATTAAAGAATGATAGTTGATAAATTGTTGATGGCTTTGTTCTTGAACAAAGTATAGTTCTGTTTTTCCCTCCAAAAGTGATGTTCTTTGTCCGTTGATCCTCCTCTGCCCGCGTTGGTGTGTAGAGATGGGGTGTGGTTCCTCCTCGGTGATTTGGGTTCTCAGAGTTTCCTTCCACCATCACAACATCCCATTATATCCCAAGGCCCAGCGTCTCTGTGTGATGACATCAGCAGCTGTGTTTCTCCAATCACAGCCTCTCTACGTTTGAATGCAAATAGGGGGTTGGCTTATACAGCCAACTCTATACTTTCCTTTGTTTCCCAGTCAAAGAACAACCACCATCTAACAACCTAATACTTGCATTTATTCATTTCATACTATCTATATTTGAATTACCCTTAATTACATGAATCCAGAGATATCATACTTGAACAGTTTATCATATCAGTTTCACTCAGGATTGTTACCACAATATAACAGGCATTTGCAGTTATTTCACATTGTGTTGAGTGATTGTCTCTGAGCTAGTATAATCACATCATATTATCACACCACTCTATTCAGCCTCATCAGTCCAGCCTAACAGTCATATATGCAGGTATGTCATATTGATGGTAAACCTCCTATCTCTTTAAACACACATTTAAGTTATTTAACTATAATTCCTATCTGAGACTTTTCATACTAATCAGACCAGTTGGCTACACCTGTGTTGTCCCTAGGCCGCGGGGCAGCCAATACCAACTGCATGTGATCTGATCATCTCATTGTGTTAGCTGTTTACCCACCCCCCTTGTAAACAGTTGCTCTATTGTCTTGAAGGAAACCGGTTCTGTCGCACCTTCCAAGCTGTTGATTACTTCCTCCTGCGCTAACTTGGCCCGTGGACTGACTGAATAAGACAGCTGTTTTTGACAAAATCTTATGTTTGCTTAGAACCTTTTTGATTGGCATGTTTCTACAAGACTATTACACATTAGTTTGATTTGTACCAGTTATGATCTATTGTTCATTAAAAACGACCACAGTTTCCACACTCGGATAGTTCATCTATCCTTAATTATGTCGAACATAGATCTTAACTTCTACTTACTACTATCTGGATAAGAATTAAAACATTTTAAATCATACTTGGATAAAATACATATGGTTTGCCACACTCAGATCCTAAAATTCAACCTAACATTCTTTTTCTAAATCTCCTTCTTATATATACTTATAAATTCAAACACCTTTATTAGCAGTCCATTTCGGTTATTTGTGCCCCGTGTACAGTCTTTGACACGCTGTTTCATACCTGGATCAATTTCCATTGGTTTCCAATGTGATTTGTCAAATTCTGACTTGGAACTGTGAGGAGGGGGGGGTCAATGTTTTCTAGATCGACCTGGCCTCCTCCTTATTTTTCAGAGCTGGTGCAGTTCACGACTGCTGAATGCTACCACCAACTCTGGGAGGTGGAATTAGAAAGCCAATTGCCTTTCTATCACACCCCGTCTTCTGTCGAGACCACATGCCTCGTGTTGAACTCTATAGGGGTAGGACCCCCTGCTGTATTGCTCTGTCGCTGTCACAGCTGTGAGGAGGTCGTCGCTGGCTGCTCAACCCCCGTTGACCCTCGGATTAGTGGAAGAGGTTTGCTTCTCCCCCCTTCCGCCTGGTCGTTGATAGGGGCGATAGCAGCTCCACCCTTTCGCTTGTTGACCCCCTGGTCAATTGTTAAGGCCTTGCAGCCCGTCTGTTGACAGCCGGAGTTGTTGCTAAGGCCTAGCAGCCTGTCTTCTCGTCGGTTGCCTGTCATTTGGCTCCTCTCGTTCCCCTCTGAAGCCTCAAGACCCGGTCACTGCGTTGGCCGGAACTCTCCACGCTTGAGAGTTAGGCTTCTCCTGGATCTCTCGGTGGCCTGCAGTGTTGTGATTCCCCATGGACCTCTGGGTAGACACTAGCCAGTGTCTGGTTCCCCAGTACTGATGGAATCCTTGGGTCTGCTTCGTACCACACTCGGATGCATGTCGGTTCCCCAATCTCCTGTTCGTATCCTGCAGTGAATATATATCGCTTCGGGACAGTGCAGGTTACTTCTACCACAACAATTTATTGAGAATCCATATTTTTCCTCCCTCAGACACTCTTTACTGGTCTGAGTTCTGACAACTTTCTTTTCCAAATCATTTTTCTATATATTTTATGGCTTCTTGATCGTTAATATTCAAAATTCAGAAAAATTCACATGGCTCTCCTTATCAAAACAGCTGTCAAAACAGTATAACCCACCACCCTTCGATGTGGAATAACATTCAAACATCGTTACCTTCGTCCCTGGACAGCTGCTCCCTGGCCCGGACAGTCAGAACTGACACACCCACTCTCCCAGTAGTCCTAGGTGTATGGCAACAAATCACAGTCCGCCTTAAACACACATCCTCCACATGCTCCGTCAGCCTTCACCAAGCCAACGGAGTCCCCCACAAGCCAATTATCAATTGCACATGTTCACACCCTACACAAAGACTAATTTGGCCAATAGCGACCAAAACCTACTGAGCTTATCAATGTACAGAGAATCATGCTTCCCAACACTTCCACCAATCACGACACACCCCCAGCTCCTAGAACCGGACTTTTAATGGGCGGAGAACAAAAATCCATGAACCAGCTCATGTCCATTCACTTTGTTCTCCGTCCATTATCTAGACATATACTACCCAGTCCTGATGTGTCGAGATCACTCCCAGCTTGCCAGGTACCCTAAGAAAAAAATATATAGAAAACAAACAAAAACAAACAAAGAAAAACCATGCCCAAAACAATAAATGAAAAAAAACTAAACTTGTGAGCATTTCTTTTTTCTTGGTTCAACCCACTCTTAGAAACAAAATTAACCTATTAACTAGGGGCGTATGCACCCCCGTATTAACTAAGAAACAAAAATGGAAAAATCAAATGAATAAACAAAATGAACGCTCCCGGCCTAAGTCAGGAATTGCTCGTAATACACTAAAAAAAGAAATTCTGCAGAAATAAAAATAAACACCTATACCTATTACTCATAACTGTTAATATCCATCTATCAATACCATAATGCAGTCCACCCTTTGACCAATCTGAATGTTGATCAAGCATGGATAATCTGTTGACCACTAGCTTCCGCAGTGTCACATCATCACACTGTCTAATATTGAATACCTAATATTAACTGTTTAACATAATTTGATTTTCTTGTCAGTCTGATTAGTTCATGCATTTGTCAGTTAATCACACAACCATTTTAGTAACTTCCATTCATAGCCTAATCACCTAACCCCACTATTTATTTCTTATTCTAATCTAATCAGGAGCATATATTTTTATTCAATCTATTCCATCTTTACCCTAATCAGTTGCATATATTTTTATTCTGCCGGTGGCCTCTGCAGACATGACCTTTGAAAATGACCTTTCAGTCCACAGATCCAGCAAACCTGTCCGTGCCCCCTGGGTTGTGGGACCCGGTGGGTCGCCCGCCTGTGATCGGATGGCCCTGGGGTCATCGGGCCCAGAGCATGTCCTTGCTGTATGTCCTCACCGCCATGGTTCCCTTGAGCCTGTTCTGAGGAGAAAGCCACGTACCTATTTGGTTCAGTCACAGTTCCTTGAGCCTGTTGTTGGGAGGGGCCCGCTACCTGTCCAGACGACGGAGCACACGGCATTGCTCGGTCACGGTGGCCTAACACCGACGCCCGAAACATGATCTCAATAGCTGTACCATCTAGTAGTGCAGTCTTTCTCGCCAGTTCTTGTTCCAATCGCTGAGTCTCGTGTGCGGCTTGACCGATCTCCAGCTGTGTCTTCATCAGATCTCGATGAACTGCCTTGTGTCGTTCGAACGCTGTTACAAACGCTCTATTTTGTCTATAGGACAACGCCTCTTCCCCCATCTCAGCGCTGGCGGTTTGACTTCCCATCGCTGGGCCCCGCCTCTCATCTTGGCTTTGGTGCTGAGGGGGTCCTGGACAGGTGGGACTTGCGGGCTGTGAACACTGTACTTGATACCGACCTTGGTTTTGCCCACGCCCACCTCCTCCGTTCCCCCCTCGAGTACCTCCCCTTCTGGCTCTATAGCCATTCCCACATTCCCATGACATATGTCCGAGATTCCCGCACGGCCAACACACAATTGACGGTGCTCTGGATCCACACGCACCCCCTCTTTCGTTTCCACCTTGTCCCCGTGACTGCCCAGGTTTTCCCATCGGCCTTTGTTGTTGTTCTTGAGGGAGGCTCGTCCCCCGCTCTTCCTCCAACTTGGCCCTTGCTGCCTGGTTCCTAGTCGGCGGGCCACTTCTCTCAGTCTGGTACTGATGGTGGGGGTGGGGGATACCTAGACACGGGACACAGGTGGGCTGTAGAACCTGTTCATGTATTATCCCATACCTGTTGTCAGTCTCTATTCCCACCGTACGGCCAGCGTCAACTCCCTGGGACTGCTGTAACAACATCGCTCTCCTCAGTTGCTTTCGTTGTCCCTTGGTTAACTGGCAGTCTCCCGTAACGGACACTTCCGCGTGGATCGGCTCGGGTAATACAGTTGTCTCTGGGTCGCTCGCAACAACGACTCCCTGTGGCGGAGTTAAAGACATTATTTCCAGTCCCTCCGTCACACTGGGCTCCGGAGGGGAGTCGATCACATTCCAATCAACCAAAATATCATCACTGGTAAAATCTATCTGGGAAATGTCTGCCGAGGTTCTCGGCTTTCTCCTAACATTGGCCTGACCACTGTTGGCCATTTTTATATTACTTCTATTTTTCATACTATGGGTAAATGAAATAGACTAATTGTCAACTCTTGTTTTTGTTATCTTATTTTTTCTTCTAATTGCTCCTATCAATTCTGGTGACTCTGCTCTATATTAATCATCCACACGTGCTCTCATACACTCAAATTTCACCGTTTGGAAAGCAAGCTTCTCTGTATTTTACCTATCTTTACAAACTTGAGTTAATTTCACTCACACTGTTATATTGGTGCAAACAGGAATTGATAAATCGCTGCGTATGATACTATACCCCGACTTTCAACAGTCCATTTGATTTCCCTGTCTGGAGTTCGGAATTGTCAGCACTGGCCTGTCCGCCCTGGAGCAGCTGTGAAGAGATAAGAAAAAGCATACACTTAATTATCAGTGGCATTTCCCGTTCACAATCCATCATTTATCTTTAAGCATGGAATGTCGGGCATCTCCTATACTAAAATCACTTGAGAGCATTTGTGCAATTTTCGTTTGAATTATCAACAACACAGCCTTAATCGTTTTTCTCCATCGGAAAACTGGATCTCCCAATCCCGTTGTCATGTTCCTTCTCACAACTCCGGGGAACCCTATATCGCATCAGTCTTTTCCTTCTGTTGGTAAATCAGAAATTTGTTATTTACAGCCTATCATTTCTAGACATTTGTACTGGACATGGTAATTTAGGTGAATAAACTCACTTTAACTCTAATAATTCAGGTGAATAAAAGCACTTTAACTCTTATTTCTCTTTGCAAATGGCTATGTGTATATTTAATCCTAATTTTTCCTTCTGTGTAACTTTATTTATTTCTATCCGTGAAAGCCTAAAAATGTATTCCGCTCATATTACATTTTACATACCAGTAATACACATAATTCACACACAATTTTGCACACAATTACTACATTCCCCCGTAACACCTAACCACGTAGGTGTTAAACCCACTTCTCACGAGAATAGAAATCAATTTCCAGTGCCTTATGTCACTGAAGTCCCGTGCATTCGGAACAGTGTCATACAACCTGTTCATTAAACCACAGGTGCCGACACTACCCCCACATTGAAATCCCTGCAGACCAATGACATCCCACTGGTCAACCTGACTTGTGGCCCATGGCGTCACCCCCAGTTTGCAACCTGGAACGCGAAACCCCGGGCCTCCTACTCAAGGATATCCAAAGTTCATATCACTCTCAACCACTGCTGCTCACACACAGCACCTCCGACACCAATCAACCACCGTAACCACCGTCACCCAAATACCCACACACAATACAACCCAATGCGCGCAGTGTGGCAGCGAGCTTTTAACGAGTGCACGCATAGCGCATCCCCGTTAACGTGCGGTGGCAGACAACGAGCCCACCCCCGCCACGACGTCTAGCAGTCCCCGTACCCCCGTCAAAATGAAAATGTGCGCAGTGTGGCAGCGAGCATCGACGAGCCGCACACATAGCGCATCCCCGTCAACGCGTGGAGGCAGACAGTGAGCTACGACGATCTGTCTACCCAGGTGCAGCCAAGCAGAGCAACCCCCACACGCAGGTCCATCTGCGTGGAGAGCCCCCAACCTGTCCTCAAAATACGCTCCGACTTACGGCCCACCAACATGAACGCCACACAAAAGACACTGACACGGAGTCTACCGTGTCGCCCCGTGTCAGCCGCGCTACACTTCTCCATTAAATCAAGAGACCGGAAGGCGGCCTGATACCTGGAGACAGCCAGAGAGTACGGCCCCATCGCCGGTTGAGTACGACATCATAGCCCTAACGCCAGCCAATACCACTACCAGCACTATAAATTCCCTAACAATAACAACAAAACTGAATATGGAACAACAACATACACTAAACAAGTCCCAAACTCAACCAACTGCCTTTGAATCCTACAGTAGACAGCAATAAACAATAAATCTAGCAATACACCGTGTTCGAAATCCATAAAGAAAACAATAAACAATATACAGGTCCAAACTAGGAGAGAAAGAGAGAGCGTTCTGGGGGGGGGGCCGAGGGGGGAAGAGAGAATGGAAAAGAGGCAGTGGAGGAACGAGATTCCTCGTTCATGTAACACCTCATCACAATATAGCCTGTGCCACAAAACCATGCAGGGAGTGAGGGGGAGGGAGGGAGCGAGAGGGAGAGAGAGAGAGGGGGGGAGGGTAAGAGAGAGAGAGAGAGAGAGGGGGGGTGAGAGAGGGAGAGAGAGAAGGAGGGAGGAAAGGGAGAGAGGGTATATAACAACAGCTGTTTAATCAAAGTTAAGAGTTGTATACAAATTACAATAAAGAATGCTATAAAAGATTCAAGGTACCGGAGCACTATGCCGCTCGCCCTATCTAAGAAATCAGATTAAAGAATGATAGTTGATAAATTGTTGATGGCTTTGTTCTTGAACAAAGTATAGTTCTGTTTGTCCCTCCAAAAGTGATGTTCTTTGTCCGTTGATCCTCCTCTGCCCGCGTTGGTGTGTAGAGATGGGGTGTGGTTCCTCCTCTGTGATTTGGGTTCTCAGAGTTTCCTTCCACCATCACAACATCCCATTATATCCCAAGGCCCAGCGTCTCTGTGTGATGACATCAGCAGCTGTGTTTCTCCAATCACAGCCTCTCTACGTTTGAATGCAAATAGGGGGTTGGCTTATACAGCCAACTCTATACTTTCCTTTGTTTCCCAGTCAAAGAACAACCACCATCTAACAACCTAATACTTGCATTTATTCATTTCATACTATCTATATTTGAATTACCCTTAATTACATGAACCCAGAGATATCATACTTGAACAGTTTATCATATCAGTTTCACTCAGGATTGTTACCACAATATAACAGGCATTTGCAGTTATTTCACATTGTGTTGAGTGATTGTCTCTGAGCTAGTATAATCACATCATATTATCACACCACTCTATTCAGCCTCATCAGTCCAGCCTAACAGTCATATATGCAGGTATGTCATATTGATGGTAAACCTCCTATCTCTTTAAACACACATTTAAGTTATTTAACTATAATTCCTATCTGAGACTTTTCATACTAATCAGACCAGTTGGCTACACCTGTGTTGTCCCTAGGCCGCGGGGCAGCCAATACCAACTGCATGTGATCTGATCATCTCATTGTGTTAGCTGTTTACCCACCCCCCTTGTAAACAGTTGCTCTATTGTCTTGAAGGAAACCGGTTCTGTCGCACCTTCCAAGCTGTTGATTACTTCCTCCTGCGCTAACTTGGCCCGTGGACTGACTGAATAAGACAGCTGTTTTTGACAAAATCTTATGTTTGCTTAGAACCTTTTTGATTGGCATGTTTCTACAAGACTATTACACATTAGTTTGATTTGTACCAGTTATGATCTATTGTTCATTAAAAACGACCACAGTTTCCACACTCGGATAGTTCATCTATCCTTAATTATGTCGAACATAGATCTTAACTTCTACTTACTACTATCTGGATAAGAATTAAAACATTTTAAATCATACTTGGATAAAATACATATGGTTTGCCACACTCAGATCCTAAAATTCAACCTAACATTCTTTTTCTAAATCTCCTTCTTATATATACTTATAAATTCAAACACCTTTATTAGCAGTCCATTTCGGTTATTTGTGCCCCGTGTACAGTCTTTGACACGCTGTTTCATACCTGGATCAATTTCCATTGGTTTCCAATGTGATTTGTCAAATTCTGACTTGGAACTGTGAGGAGGGGGGGGTCAATGTTTTCTAGATCGACCTGGCCTCCTCCTTATTTCTCAGAGCTGGTGCAGTTCACGACTGCTGAATGCTACCACCAACTCTGGGAGGTGGAATTAGAAAGCCAATTGCCTTTCTATCACACCCCGTCTTCTGTCGAGACCACATGCCTCGTGTTGAACTCTATAGGGGTAGGACCCCCTGCTGTATTGCTCTGTCGCTGTCACAGCTGTGAGGAGGTCGTCGCTGGCTGCTCAACCCCCGTTGACCCTCGGATTAGTGGAAGAGGTTTGCTTCTCCCCCCTTCCGCCTGGTCGTTGATAGGGGCGATAGCAGCTCCACCCTTTCGCTTGTTGACCCCCTGGTCAATTGTTAAGGCCTTGCAGCCCGTCTGTTGACAGCCGGAGTTGTTGCTAAGGCCTAGCAGCCTGTCTTCTCGTCGGTTGCCTGTCATTTGGCTCCTCTCGTTCCCCTCTGAAGCCTCAAGACCCGGTCACTGCGTTGGCCGGAACTCTCCACGCTTGAGAGTTAGGCTTCTCCTGGATCTCTCGGTGGCCTGCAGTGTTGTGATTCCCCATGGACCTCTGGGTAGACACTAGCCAGTGTCTGGTTCCCCAGTACTGATGGAATCCTTGGGTCTGCTTCGTACCACACTCGGATGCATGTCGGTTCCCCAATCTCCTGTTCGTATCCTGCAGTGAATATATATCGCTTCGGGACAGTGCAGGTTACTTCTACCACAACAATTTATTGAGAATCCATATTTTTCCTCCCTCAGACACTCTTTACTGGTCTGAGTTCTGACAACTTTCTTTTCCAAATCATTTTTCTATATATTTTATGGCTTCTTGATCGTTAATATTCAAAATTCAGAAAAATTCACATGGCTCTCCTTATCAAAACAGCTGTCAAAACAGTATAACCCACCACCCTTCGATGTGGAATAACATTCAAACATCGTTACCTTCGTCCCTGGACAGCTGCTCCCTGGCCCGGACAGTCAGAACTGACACACCCACTCTCCCAGTAGTCCTAGGTGTATGGCAACAAATCACAGTCCGCCTTAAACACACATCCTCCACATGCTCCGTCAGCCTTCACCAAGCCAACGGAGTCCCCCACAAGCCAATTATCAATTGCACATGTTCACACCCTACACAAAGACTAATTTGGCCAATAGCGACCAAAACCTACTGAGCTTATCAATGTACAGAGAATCATGCTTCCCAACACTTCCACCAATCACGACACACCCCCAGCTCCTAGAACCGGACTTTTAATGGGCGGAGAACAAAAATCCATGAACCAGCTCATGTCCATTCACTTTGTTCTCCGTCCATTATCTAGACATATACTACCCAGTCCTGATGTGTCGAGATCACTCCCAGCTTGCCAGGTACCCTAAGAAAAAAATATATAGAAAACAAACAAAAACAAACAAAGAAAAACCATGCCCAAAACAATAAATGAAAAAAAACTAAACTTGTGAGCATTTCTTTTTTCTTGGTTCAACCCACTCTTAGAAACAAAATTAACCTATTAACTAGGGGCGTATGCACCCCCGTATTAACTAAGAAACAAAAATGGAAAAATCAAATGAATAAACAAAATGAACGCTCCCGGCCTAAGTCAGGAATTGCTCGTAATACACTAAAAAAAGAAATTCTGCAGAAATAAAAATAAACACCTATACCTATTACTCATAACTGTTAATATCCATCTATCAATACCATAATGCAGTCCACCCTTTGACCAATCTGAATGTTGATCAAGCATGGATAATCTGTTGACCACTAGCTTCCGCAGTGTCACATCATCACACTGTCTAATATTGAATACCTAATATTAACTGTTTAACATAATTTGATTTTCTTGTCAGTCTGATTAGTTCATGCATTTGTCAGTTAATCACACAACCATTTTAGTAACTTCCATTCATAGCCTAATCACCTAACCCCACTATTTATTTCTTATTCTAATCTAATCAGGAGCATATATTTTTATTCAATCTATTCCATCTTTACCCTAATCAGTTGCATATATTTTTATTCTGCCGGTGGCCTCTGCAGACATGACCTTTGAAAATGACCTTTCAGTCCACAGATCCAGCAAACCTGTCCGTGCCCCCTGGGTTGTGGGACCCGGTGGGTCGCCCGCCTGTGATCGGATGGCCCTGGGGTCATCGGGCCCAGAGCATGTCCTTGCTGTATGTCCTCACCGCCATGGTTCCCTTGAGCCTGTTCTGAGGAGAAAGCCACGTACCTATTTGGTTCAGTCACAGTTCCTTGAGCCTGTTGTTGGGAGGGGCCCGCTACCTGTCCAGACGACGGAGCACACGGCATTGCTCGGTCACGGTGGCCTAACACCGACGCCCGAAACATGATCTCAATAGCTGTACCATCTAGTAGTGCAGTCTTTCTCGCCAGTTCTTGTTCCAATCGCTGAGTCTCGTGTGCGGCTTGACCGATCTCCAGCTGTGTCTTCATCAGATCTCGATGAACTGCCTTGTGTCGTTCGAACGCTGTTACAAACGCTCTCTTTTGTCTATAGGACAACGCCTCTTCCCCCATCTCAGCGCTGGCGGTTTGACTTCCCATCGCTGGGCCCCGCCTCTCATCTTGGCTTTGGTGCTGAGGGGGTCCTGGACAGGTGGGACTTGCGGGCTGTGAACACTGTACTTGATACCGACCTTGGTTTTGCCCACGCCCACCTCCTCCGTTCCCCCCTCGAGTACCTCCCCTTCTGGCTCTATAGCCATTCCCACATTCCCATGACATATGTCCGAGATTCCCGCACGGCCAACACACAATTGACGGTGCTCTGGATCCACACGCACCCCCTCTTTCGTTTCCACCTTGTCCCCGTGACTGCCCAGGTTTTCCCATCGGCCTTTGTTGTTGTTCTTGAGGGAGGCTCGTCCCCCGCTCTTCCTCCAACTTGGCCCTTGCTGCCTGGTTCCTAGTCGGCGGGCCACTTCTCTCAGTCTGGTACTGATGGTGGGGGTGGGGGATACCTAGACACGGGACACAGGTGGGCTGTAGAACCTGTTCATGTATTATCCCATACCTGTTGTCAGTCTCTATTCCCACCGTACGGCCAGCGTCAACTCCCTGGGACTGCTGTAACAACATCGCTCTCCTCAGTTGCTTTCGTTGTCCCTTGGTTAACTGGCAGTCTCCCGTAACGGACACTTCCGCGTGGATCGGCTCGGGTAATACAGTTGTCTCTGGGTCGCTCGCAACAACGACTCCCTGTGGCGGAGTTAAAGACATTATTTCCAGTCCCTCCGTCACACTGGGCTCCGGAGGGGAGTCGATCACATTCCAATCAACCAAAATATCATCACTGGTAAAATCTATCTGGGAAATGTCTGCCGAGGTTCTCGGCTTTCTCCTAACATTGGCCTGACCACTGTTGGCCATTTTTATATTACTTCTATTTTTCATACTATGGGTAAATGAAATAGACTAATTGTCAACTCTTGTTTTTGTTATCTTATTTTTTCTTCTAATTGCTCCTATCAATTCTGGTGACTCTGCTCTATATTAATCATCCACACGTGCTCTCATACACTCAAATTTCACCGTTTGGAAAGCAAGCTTCTCTGTATTTTACCTATCTTTACAAACTTGAGTTAATTTCACTCACACTGTTATATTGGTGCAAACAGGAATTGATAAATCGCTGCGTATGATACTATACCCCGACTTTCAACAGTCCATTTGATTTCCCTGTCTGGAGTTCGGAATTGTCAGCACTGGCCTGTCCGCCCTGGAGCAGCTGTGAAGAGATAAGAAAAAGCATACACTTAATTATCAGTGGCATTTCCCGTTCACAATCCATCATTTATCTTTAAGCATGGAATGTCGGGCATCTCCTATACTAAAATCACTTGAGAGCATTTGTGCAATTTTCGTTTGAATTATCAACAACACAGCCTTAATCGTTTTTCTCCATCGGAAAACTGGATCTCCCAATCCCGTTGTCATGTTCCTTCTCACAACTCCGGGGAACCCTATATCGCATCAGTCTTTTCCTTCTGTTGGTAAATCAGAAATTTGTTATTTACAGCCTATCATTTCTAGACATTTGTACTGGACATGGTAATTTAGGTGAATAAACTCACTTTAACTCTAATAATTCAGGTGAATAAAAGCACTTTAACTCTTATTTCTCTTTGCAAATGGCTATGTGTATATTTAATCCTAATTTTTCCTTCTGTGTAACTTTATTTATTTCTATCCGTGAAAGCCTAAAAATGTATTCCGCTCATATTACATTTTACATACCAGTAATACACATAATTCACACACAATTTTGCACACAATTACTACATTCCCCCGTAACACCTAACCACTTAGGTGTTAAACCCACTTCTCACGAGAATAGAAATCAATTTCCAGTGCCTTATGTCACTGAAGTCCCGTGCATTCGGAACAGTGTCATACAACCTGTTCATTAAACCACAGGTGCCGACACTACCCCCACATTGAAATCCCTGCAGACCAATGACATCCCACTGGTCAACCTGACTTGTGGCCCATGGCGTCACCCCCAGTTTGCAACCTGGAACGCGAAACCCCGGGCCTCCTACTCAAGGATATCCAAAGTTCATATCACTCTCAACCACTGCTGCTCACACACAGCACCTCCGACACCAATCAACCACCGTAACCACCGTCACCCAAATACCCACACACAATACAACCCAATGCGCGCAGTGTGGCAGCGAGCTTTTAACGAGTGCACGCATAGCGCATCCCCGTTAACGTGCGGTGGCAGACAACGAGCCCACCCCCGCCACGACGTCTAGCAGTCCCCGTACCCCCGTCAAAATGAAAATGTGCGCAGTGTGGCAGCGAGCATCGACGAGCCGCACACATAGCGCATCCCCGTCAACGCGTGGAGGCAGACAGTGAGCTACGACGATCTGTCTACCCAGGTGCAGCCAAGCAGAGCAACCCCCACACGCAGGTCCATCTGCGTGGAGAGCCCCCAACCTGTCCTCAAAATACGCTCCGACTTACGGCCCACCAACATGAACGCCACACAAAAGACACTGACACGGAGTCTACCGTGTCGCCCCGTGTCAGCCGCGCTACACTTCTCCATTAAATCAAGAGACCGGAAGGCGGCCTGATACCTGGAGACAGCCAGAGAGTACGGCCCCATCGCCGGTTGAGTACGACATCATAGCCCTAACGCCAGCCAATACCACTACCAGCACTATAAATTCCCTAACAATAACAACAAAACTGAATATGGAACAACAACATACACTAAACAAGTCCCAAACTCAACCAACTGCCTTTGAATCCTACAGTAGACAGCAATAAACAATAAATCTAGCAATACACCGCGTTCGAAATCCATAAAGAAAACAATAAACAATATACAGGTCCAAACTAGGAGAGAAAGAGAGAGCGTTCTGGGGGGGGGGCCGAGGGGGGAAGAGAGAATGGAAAAGAGGCAGTGGAGGAACGAGATTCCTCGTTCATGTAACACCTCATCACAATATAGCCTGTGCCACAAAACCATGCAGGGAGTGAGGGGGAGGGAGGGAGCGAGAGGGAGAGAGAGAGAGGGGGGGAGGGTAAGAGAGAGAGAGAGAGAGAGGGGGGGTGAGAGAGGGAGAGAGAGAAGGAGGGAGGAAAGGGAGAGAGGGTATATAACAACAGCTGTTTAATCAAAGTTAAGAGTTGTATACAAATTACAATAAAGAATGCTATAAAAGATTCAAGGTACCGGAGCACTATGCCGCTCGCCCTATCTAAGAAATCAGATTAAAGAATGATAGTTGATAAATTGTTGATGGCTTTGTTCTTGAACAAAGTATAGTTCTGTTTGTCCCTCCAAAAGTGATGTTCTTTGTCCGTTGATCCTCCTCTGCCCGCGTTGGTGTGTAGAGATGGGGTGTGGTTCCTCCTCTGTGATTTGGGTTCTCAGAGTTTCCTTCCACCATCACAACATCCCATTATATCCCAAGGCCCAGCGTCTCTGTGTGATGACATCAGCAGCTGTGTTTCTCCAATCACAGCCTCTCTACGTTTGAATGCAAATAGGGGGTTGGCTTATACAGCCAACTCTATACTTTCCTTTGTTTCCCAGTCAAAGAACAACCACCATCTAACAACCTAATACTTGCATTTATTCATTTCATACTATCTATATTTGAATTACCCTTAATTACATGAACCCAGAGATATCATACTTGAACAGTTTATCATATCAGTTTCACTCAGGATTGTTACCACAATATAACAGGCATTTGCAGTTATTTCACATTGTGTTGAGTGATTGTCTCTGAGCTAGTATAATCACATCATATTATCACACCACTCTATTCAGCCTCATCAGTCCAGCCTAACAGTCATATATGCAGGTATGTCATATTGATGGTAAACCTCCTATCTCTTTAAACACACATTTAAGTTATTTAACTATAATTCCTATCTGAGACTTTTCATACTAATCAGACCAGTTGGCTACACCTGTGTTGTCCCTAGGCCGCGGGGCAGCCAATACCAACTGCATGTGATCTGATCATCTCATTGTGTTAGCTGTTTACCCACCCCCCTTGTAAACAGTTGCTCTATTGTCTTGAAGGAAACCGGTTCTGTCGCACCTTCCAAGCTGTTGATTACTTCCTCCTGCGCTAACTTGGCCCGTGGACTGACTGAATAAGACAGCTGTTTTTGACTAAATCTTATGTTTGCTTAGAACCTTTTTGATTGGCATGTTTCTACAAGACTATTACACATTAGTTTGATTTGTACCAGTTATGATCTATTGTTCATTAAAAACTACCACACTTATCTCCATCACTTCGAGCAGTTGTTCTGGATACATATACGGCTTCACAAGTTGATAGTGCCACTGTGGGCTGCTTCTTTGTTTTCCACGAAACCAGTGAGCTGTCTGTGTTCAAACTCACACAATATCCTGTGGTACTCCTTCTACATGTGGTGTCAGCTGCCCAGTCTGCATCACTGTGGGCTTTAAGTCCTAGACCCTCGCTGCTCTTTCTGAAACACAGTTGTTTATCTGTTGTACCTTTAAGATAACAAAAGACATGTTTGGCTGTAATCCAATGCTCCTCTGTGGGGTCAGCAAAATGCTGTGACAGTCTACTCACTACAAACCATCGGTCAGGGCGGGTACACATTGTTAAATAAATGAGGCTACCCACAGCTTCTCTGTACATGTTTACATCTGTCAGTTTCTGAGCATCCTCCTGATAGTCTAGTTTTTGATCACATGGTGTTTCCCTTGATCTACATTTTTACATGTCTAAACGTTTCAGGGTCTTTCCCACATAGTTAAATCATTGAGAACATGGTAAGTCATCCACCTCTGTACTTAAACATGGAATTAAACATAGGATCCATTTCAGTATTTAGACATGGACACCTCTGTACTTTAACATGGAATTAAACATAGGATCCATTTCAGTATTTCAGTACAGACTTCCGGTATAGCTGCAATATGTAGCGCACGCATTTGGTAATAGCTCCGCTCCCGTTAACGTTAATTTAGTTTAAAAACCTTATTTGGACAATACCAAAAGAGATTAAACCACATTGTATGTATTGATAAGACCTTCTACTGACTATATCAAAAGACAACATGGATAAGGATAAGAAAAAGATTGGAAAGAAACAAGAAACAGCAATTCCAACGGCGCAGATTGAAACACGTTCAAGAAAAATAACAGTCACCGACGCCGCGGCAGATCCGTCGGTGACAAGCCCTGACGAGGGGAATATAGAGGAGAATACACCGGGACCAACGACTATTGTCCCCGAGAGGGAGACAATAGATGACAACATAACAGGAATGACAGGAAAAAGTACTGTGAGAGATAAAGCAGGTGATTTTGAGAGGATAATAGCAAACAAATCCTTCGGATCCCTCACTGCACCCATATCACCAACTGACACAAGCAGTGCAATTACACCACCCGACTTCAACTCACTGACTATCCTGATGAAAGAACAGATGGTCGCTTTCAAATTACACATCGATTCTAAATTCGAACACATCGATGCTAAATTAGAAGAAGTTAAGAAAGCGGTCGCTGTACAGTCCGAGCGAATCACGACAGTGGAGAATACGGTGACAGATATTACACGGGCAGTCAAAGAGAACGAGAACACCATCAACGTTGGAATGACAGAGGTAACAAAGGAGATAAAAAGGGTGGAAGAGGCATGCCGGAGGAAAATACAAGAAGTTAAAGATGAAGCGATGGAGAGGCTACTCGAAACCCAACGCTACTACAAGCGAAATAACATCTGCATTGTAGGACTTGATGAAGCAGTCAATTGTGCAGACGACAACTTTCCAACAGTGCTATCAGAGATTTTGGGTAACAACTTTCTAAACACAGTGCCGACAGTGGACCAAGCTTACAGAATCGGTACTCGGGATCAAAGAAGCAACGGGCCAAGAGTCATCATTGTTACTCTGCGGAAGACGGCAATAAGAGATGACATCATCAAAATTGCTCGCAACCAAAGGGGGAAGCTGAAATATGTTGAAAACCCAATATTTATCTACGAGGATCTTTGCAAAGAGGCCATCGCTCGGCGTCTCCCCTACAAGGAGGTGATGCAGAAATTGTTCAAGTCTGGCCTCAGACCAAGGCTAGCATACCCGGCGCTATTATCGATCGTGGGCAGGGACAGCCGTAGGGTAGGATTACACACGCCTAAAGATGCCGAGGAATACTGGAATCGACATGGAGCAGAACCCCCAAGGCAGAGCGAAACACTGTCTGAAAACAGATAAGCCTTCTCATCTCTCTCTTTCTCTGTGTATATCAGTATTAGAATGACTTTATCCGGGCTCAACAAAAGTAGCAGATGATATGCATGCTGGCTACACCAAGGCATATTGTGTATAATATGATTCGTAATGCATTATATTTTCAGACCTCTGGTCTCCGTGGAGACAAGAATATATCATTGACAATAAGAACAATCTGGAATATTCTGGGCTTATCGCTCGACTGCTCTGGGTCACTTAGAAATCTCCCGAAAATACTAGTAGTCATGAACCCTGGGTAGGAAGATCATTCTGGAACATAACAACAGTCTGTTAGTATATACTAGTGTATTCTACAACCTTCTAGAATATAATGCACCATTACTGCAACTCTAACATTAACATCCGGTGTGTATAAGCATAAGCATATGATCAATTGACTGAAGTTTAATCAGGCCTTAATAAGACTTAAAAAAATAAATAAAAATCAACCACACCTAAACGTATGAGCACAACAAGGTTATTCTAACAATTTAAATAATCACTCCACTGATGTAGAGATTGGCACATTGTAGCTCTAAAAGGCTCTGTTTTTCTCTTTTATCTAATTACTCAATTCTGTTCTAGTGGCTTCTCCACGTTGAGTTTTATTCTATCTCTCACTCCTTATTTTTATTTTTTTTCTCTCTCTTTTATCTTACATTGTTATTTCCCATTGTTCTTCATATTAAGGTGTTAATGTTTCTCTACAATCTTTTCCCTTTTTCTGATGTTTCCTACATAAGTTAGTAGAGGGTTCAAATGAATATATCGATGAAAGTTTATTCTTTTTTTTCATTTTTCATAATATTTCATTACAGTAAGGGAAGGCGCAAGACCAAAAGCGACATTCTATTGTATTAGAATGAAAATGTTAGATCCTATGGCAATTAGCATAGGAAGATTAGGATTACAAAGCTCAGTTTGGGCAATCCGGTGGCCTAAGGGAGGGAGTCAAACGCGGAGGATGTGTTTTTGGAACACAGGCCTGTACGACTCTCTGGGTGAGGGGAAAAAAGGGGATTTTTATTTGTATATATGTTTTTAAGCTCGGCTCTCAACGGGACCTCAATAATTGATGTACATCTATTGTAGCTTCGCACTCCAGAAGCATTACCAAAAACTACACAAAAACATGCATAGATTATGGCTAGTTTGAATATAATGATATGGAACACTGGTGGGATAAACAAACAACACAAACGCAAAAGCGTGCTCACACTGATGAAAAAAGAACATGTGGACGTGGCTCTACTAAGCGAAACGCACATTTTAGAGGAAGACATAGATACGTTAGCGGATAACACATACCATAATATTAGTCACTCTTCTTTTGGTACGAGAACTCGAGGTGTAGCCATAGTCGTCAGACGTAAGTTAAATATTGAATTAAAGGGGGTATGGTCGGATGCGGATGGGCGTATAACTATAGCTAGGATTGTACACAATAACAGGAAAATAGCGTTGGCAGCGGTATATGCCCCAAATTTGTACGAAGAGGGTTTCTTCACTACACTAACCGATGAAATGTTAAACCATCCCGATTACTCATTTATAATAGGTGCGGATTTTAATGCCATTTGGAATCCAAGGATGGACAAATCTTACCTCGCCTTTTCCAGCGAACAAAAAAATTCATCTAAAGCATTAAAGGATTGGTCAAAGATTACAGGTGTAAATGATTTATGGCGTTCACTTAATCCCACGACCCGAAAGTACTCTTGTCGATCGGCGAGACATAACACATTATCCAGAATTGATTATGTCTTTGCATCCCCGAGACTATTTGATAAATATGAAGTGGAAATGATACCCAATGCACTATCAGATCACTGTTATTTACTCCTAAAAGCAACATTTGGTATACTATCTTCCCGGGCCCCAAGATGGCGTTTTAATTCGATGCTGCTTAATAACAAGGAATTCATTACACAACTCAAAGAAGCTCTCACAGTATTCCTACGGGAGAATGCAAACTCGGTGCAAGACCCCAGAATAATATGGATGTCGGTAAAGGGTATGATCAAGGATTTCACTGATAGATTTTCCTCCATAATGCGCAAGAATCAATGCACAAAACTGTCTGAACTGGAAACGCTTTACTCAACGTTATTTAATTCTTTAAAATGCAACAACTCAACTAGACTAGAAAATCAAGTTAACGTACTAAAAACAGAGATCAATGCCATATACAGACAACAATCGGAAATGCAAATACGCAGCACAAGACAACAGCAGTACTCCCAAGGTTCTAAACCTAGTCACCTATTAGCCATGCGATTAAGAATTAATGCAAAATTTGCAGATATAACTGCCATTAGAAAACAACAAGTACTTGAAACAGACCCCAAAATAATAAACGATACATTCAAAGAATTCTACTCCGACTTATATAAATCAGAAACGACCTTTGATCAAAACAAAATGGACACATATCTTAATCAAATTATTCTCCCTAAACTTTCGGAGGATGACGCTAAACAGTTAGAAACACCGATCACACTAGAGGAACTCAAGAAGGCCATATCCGAAATGAAAAATGGTAAAGCTCCTGGAAGAGACGGTATCCCATCAGAAATGTACCTTTCTTGTTGGGACATAATTGGACCCTTATTACTAAATATGATCTTATACTTAGTCAAGGAGGGGAGCTTCCATAAACATGACAATATTGCACTCATTTCAGTCCTTCTCAAAAAAGACAAAGACCCCACCGAGTGCGGTAGTTACAGACCCTTAAGCCTCCTCGGAACCGATGTCAAACTGTTACAAAAGCATATGACGTCTTTAGTTCATCCGGACCAAACTGGCTTCATAAGAGGTCGCCTGATCACTGATAACATAAGACGAATACTGCACGTACTAGATGCAGACAAAGAAGACACCATACCTAAGGCGATGCTGTCCCTGGATGCTATGAAAGCCTTTGACAGGCTGGAATGGTCGTATCTATGGGCAGTATTAGAAAGGATGGGGTTAGGAAAAGGATTCATTGATATGATTAAAGTATTATACAAAGACCCATCGGCCATGATTACAACAGGTACATTCATCTCCAAAATCTTTCCGGTATCACGCTCAGCCAGACAGGGTTGCCCTCTTAGTCCCGGACTATTCGATCTATCATTAGAGCCTTTAGCACAATATATAAGACAATCCCAATCCATAGAACCAATCGTAATCAAGGGCACACAACATAAAATTAGTTTATATGCGGACGACGTAATATTGTTCATGCAAAGCCCCAACACCACATTGCCTCATCTACTCAAGTTGATTGAGAACTTTGGTGATTTATCGGGATTTAAAATAAATTGGCCGAAGTCGGCTTTCCTTCCACTTAACACCCATGCAAAAAAAGATACAACCCTCCCAGGTGAGATACCTATGGTAAAACATTTTAGATGCTTGGGTGTGGAAATATTTCCCACCATAAGACAAACGGTGAAGCACAATTACACAAAAATACAGAACAAAATCAAAGACGACCTGGACAGGTGGGCAAAACTTAAAAACTCAGTACAGGCAAGGGTACATTTACATTTACATTTAGTCATTTAGCTGATGCTTTTATCCAAAGCGACTTACAAGTTCTGTACGACAAGCCATCAGGAAGGGCACAACTCTATCAGCTGAGTAACAATGTTCGTCAAAGTGTTGAGTGCTACAGTGTAGGTTAGTTTATTAGGACAAGTGCATGACAGTATGGTTAGTTAGGGTTAGATAATTTTTTTTTTTTTTTTTTTTTTTTTCAGATAATGGTTGAAGAAGTGCGTCTTTAGTCGACGGCGAAAGATTGGACCAATAGTATCAATAGTTAAGATGGATGTACTACCTAGAATCAACTTCATCAGTTCAATGCTACCGTTACCCCCTCCAGAGGGTTACTGGAAAAGATTACACTCCTCCACATATAAATTTATTTGGAATAACAAACCACCTCGCATAAAAAGATCCACCGCACAGAGAAATAAAGCAGACGGTGGCATGGCAGTTCCAGATTTTTTCCAATATTTTAAGGCATACACATTAAGACCATTGACAATATGGTTTGATCCCCAGGCATTGGTATCCTGGAGAAAATTGGAAGAAAACATAGTAGCCCCACTGTAACTGAGGGGTACAATTCCCTGACTGTATTGAGAGTATGGTATTATTAAACCACTACTTAGTTATGTACTTTAATTACTGGCCATACAGTACATGATATATCTGGTGAACACCCACACAAGAATACGGCAATGACAAAGAAAGTTCTAGTTAGAGGTATTTATTATTATTAGAGCAGCAACGGTAGGTTACAGATTGAGAATTATAATTGCGCTTGTAAGGCGAAGAACACTTAAAGTAGGTCAAGAGCGTAAGTCCATGAGAATAGTAAGATGGGTATAACTGACGCCACCTGTAGCATAGTAATTACATAAGGCACACTCGTAGTCAGCTGGAGACACTAGGGGGTTCCCTCCGGTTGTAAGCCGGCAGGGTAGAGGAATGTTCGGGAGCAAAGTCTGGATCAACGCGGAATAACGAGGCTCCAGATACAGGAGCCAGTGCAGTACTCCCTTGGTCCTCAGACAAAGCCACAACTATAATCCAGTATGCACGACAGCATGGATGAAAGCTAGCCAGCCTCTGGTCCTAGAGGCGGGCTCGAGGGTGCTCCTCACAGGGGTAGATCCCACACGACAGTGGGGTAGACGGTTCTCTGCTCCATCAGCCACGGTACCAAAGCAATATAATCCAGCCGGAAAAGGCTCTGCATTCGCCGGTGTAGGTTCTCCGGTGTACATATCCAACGGTTCTCGTCTAGGACTCCTCGGGTGGTGGCGCGAGTTTAGGCCGCCCAGCCTGGATAAGTGCACTAGCTATAGGTACGACGAACCGGTGGTAATGCTGGTCACTGTAGAACGGTAGCCGCACGATACACTATAAATAATAGATTATTACTTCACAATAGAATAAGTCGAACTCGACGATACGGCGTTAAACTCTGACACTTTAGCTATATATTCGCACGCGGTTCTCAAGGCTCTATTCAGGGGCAAAAAGGCCCACTTCACGGCACGTTGTATCGTGGTGAAGGCTTCAACGTTTTGGATACTCTACTGCTGTATCCACCTACGACGTATTTATACGTAAGGTGAATAATCTAGTGCCAACCTCAGTTCTGTCTCGTATTACTGCGCAAACCTGGACATGTTGAGACATGCCTTGGCGTTGTCTTTGAACTTGCCATTGGGGGTATGGCCGTTGGCGCCTAGGGGTCGCTGTCCAATAGGAGAACGAGTATTATGGTCTGGTTTGTACCTAGGTAAAGGGATATTCCGTGTATATATACAAAGAATATACAAGGGATATCAAACGATATACAAATATTATACATGGGATCTCAAGCAATAAATATATATATTCGGTTTAATCTGACCCTTTGTAACACCCACATAGACTGAAGGACATAGCACACACTAAACTACCAATCAAGCACTGTGAGCGGAAATTTGGCCCCATAATTACCCATGCAATCCGGATATGGCGTGAAACACACAAAAAATATCCTAACCCACAAAAATGGCATAATCACACTCCCTTATTCAATAACAATGCACTCTTAATTGAAAAACGTCCTATAAGATTCCCTATATGGGAAGAGCAAGGCATACACTCATTAGGGGATATTTTTAACAACCAGGGTTTTTGTAGTTATGGAGAAATATGCACAAAGTTTAACCTCACCGGGTCCACATGGCTTTTTTACATACAGTTACAGCTATGTTTGAAGTCTCACGGTGTTCCATTAGACATACCAGTTGAACACCACAGATACCACAAATTCTTCTATGAAAGAGAGACATCGAGAGGTTTTGTATCAGGTTTTTATTATCAATTACTAACGTCCTCGTATGAAACCCTCCAACTAGACTCTGTCTGGAGGAGGGATATACCAGACCTGGAAAGTGACTTTGATTGGCAAGGAGCATGGGCAAATGTTACATCAAGGAACCCGGACCATCAACAAATCAATCTTAACTATATTCACAGGACATACTTGACTCCTATAAGACTGAACAGAATGGGTCTTAAACAAGACTCAAAATGCTCCCAATGTACAAATGGAGACGAAGGGACATTTATGCACATGTATTGGGACTGCCCACCAGTTAAGGCATTCTGGAAAGATGTGACCCATCAATTATCAAAACTCGTATCTTGGAATATACCAGTACACCCCGCTGTATTACTATTGAATGATGTTTTTGAGTTTGCAGTAAATCCACAGCTAAAGAGATTGGTTTTATCGGGTATCACAGTAGCTAAAAAACTGATCGCATCACGCTGGTTTCAACCGGAAAAAAATTGCCGGAAGGTTTGGTTTCTTATATATCTCGATGTGATTTATCAAGAAATATCTACAGCAAGAATTCTGGGTCTCAACGAATCCAAAATGTCAATGTGGTTAGAAGTGGTGGAGAGAATAAAAGCTAGCTTATAAAGGTAGTGTCTGGTTAGGAGTGAGGGATAATGGAGGTACTATCCAAGGAGGGGTCCGGGAGGGGGGGGTTCGAGCTGGAGCATATGTGTGTAGGGTTTTAGATAATAGGTATTAGGGGTATATCCTGTATAAGGCATTGGTATAATTGGTAATTTCGTTGGATATACACTGTATACGGTAAAATATTATTATAGACTTTTTTTTGTTTTCTGTTTCTGTACTTGCATGTCATTTTAGCCACCTTAATTGTTAGTTTCATTATGCATTGTGTGTTGAGTACTGACTTTTAATAGTTTTTGTTTTGCAATAATAAAAAAAAAAAAAAGGATCCATTTCAATATTTAGACATGGACTCTAATCAGGTATTTAAACCTGGATTCTACTCCCGTATTTAAACCTAGAGTATCATCCTCCTGCATTTAAGCAGTGTAGCCACCCTCCTTCAGTATTTAAACATTGAGTACCCTCCTTCAGCATTTAAGCAATTAGTCACCCTCCTTCAGTATTTAAACATGGAGTACCCCCTCCTTCAGTATTTAAGCAGTTAGTCACCCTCCTTCAGTATTTAAACATGGAGTACCCTCCTTCAACATTTAAGCAATTTTGCTATGAACCATACTTTGTATTTGTCGTGGCCTTCAATACCCTCCTGGATTGAATACACCCATTTCCATCCCACTGTCTGTCTGCCCTCTGGTAACTTGGTTGAATACACCCATTTCCCTCCCACTGTCTGTCTGCCCTCTGGTAACTTGGCCAGAGCAAAGGTGTGGTGGTCCTCTAGGGACCTCATCTCCTCATCCCTTGCTCTCCCCCATTTACTTGATTCGGGGGACAATGTGACCTCTTTAAAGGTCGGGGTTACCCCACTGACTACCATGTAGCAGTAATCAACAGGGGTAGGTGTACTGTCCTCCTCGTCACTCCCTTTCCGGGCATAGTCTGTCAGATACTTTGGGGGTTTGTATTCCCTTGAGGGATACCTCCCACTGCTTGGGGCACTTGACGTCACCCTCGGGTGCTCCTCGTCATCGCCCTCTGGGGGTGGCTGACTGTCTGCCTGCACGACCGTACTAAGTACACTGGGCTGATGTGTCTCTGTTTCTACACACCTTACCATGGAGTCCAGCTCTGGCTCCTCTGTCTGTGTCTCGCTCTCGCATGTTGCCTTTGTGACAAACTTGACTAGCATGTGTTTCTGCACTCTCCCTTTACCGGGATGATAAACTAGGAAAGCGGGGCTTCCCTTGTCGTGTCCTACAAAAAGTCCTTTTACAGATCTGGACTCGGGCTTTCCGCTGTCCTGCAGGTACGCATAACACACTGATCCAAATCGGTGCATTCTGGTGAGATTACACTTCTTTCCTGTCAGTGCTGTATATGGGGTGGTGCCCGAGTGCTTATTAACACTATGATCGCCGATGACGAGTTTAGACGTCATTCCTAGCCATGCTCATTCTGCCGAAGACGCCGTAACTCGTCTTAGATGTCAATATTTCAAAAATCTGTGATCGAAATCATATTTCCCCTCCGGAGCCCTGAGACACACTGCAAAGCTCCACTCAACTCTCTAGCGGTTCAAGAGCGCCACCTGGTGGCCGATCGGCAGATCGCCAACCGGAAATCACCCTTTGAACCGGAAGTGCTCATCCATATGTGGTCCGGGCACTCGCTATCGTTAGAGAGACTCCGTCTTGACACAGTGAACATCGATCGGTGCAAATAACTCGAAAAAACAACATGATTTGGACGTATATACTATTATACAACCTGGAAATGGATCGGGCATTTCTCCATCCCATAATAGAAAAAATTCTGTTCCACGCTCATCTGCCAGCGGCGCGAGGAAGCCATGGTAAGATTGAGCGTTATATTCTAACGTGTTCCATATAAACTGCTATGATGAACATATGACCCACTCTGGATGAATCATCTAACGCTGCCCACGGAATTATAAACGATCCCCCGCCCATCCGGTCATCATCAGATGACACGTAGTAACTTCTAGAACCACGTCCAGTTGACATTGTTTATCTCGCGCCGATTGCTATCAAACTGTATTTCATCATCAATATAATGCATTTGGAGCTATAAATCAAGTTCTGGAGAAAGCTGCAGAAAACGATAAAAACATACTTATACTTTAGACCATATTTTAGTATGAATATGTGAATGAAAAAGTTTAACGTTGCTACACCCTGAACAATACATATAGGACATTGAATGGGCCATAATAATGGCAATTTAGCAATAGAATTTAAAAAGTTATAGCCATGCAAAGAAGGGGAACTTCTCCATAGACAAATAGAGATGGCGAGGGATGGTAAATTATGAATTTAACCCATGGCGATCAAAGTGTTAAAGCACCTGTTTCTGGTGTAAGCGGCTTCTTGCACCGCATAATGCCATAGGCTCTTAGGTAAGTTACTATCTACTAGCTTACACCTAGCCATTTCGGAAAGGGTGCGCCATTCCCTCTCTGCCACTCCGTTCTGGTGTGGGGGATATGGATGTGATGTCTCGTGTCTTATCTTGTACTTTCTCAACAGTGATTGGAACTCTCTGGTTGTGAACTCGGTTTCGTTGTCGGACCTCAAGCATCCTACGTTACCATAAGGGGCTACGTCTGCCAGGAATTTCTCCGTGGCCTGGGCCCCGTTCCATGTACGTGGTTCAACTAAGTCGATCAACATGTCCATTATCCAGCTTCAGTTAACCCGATGTTCAAAGCCGGGATTTTCCTGTTTCACAAAGGAGGATTCAGTCTCGTTAACTCAAGCCAGACTTGAGAGTCAGGCTCAAGTCAGGCTAGATGCGCGCTCCCGTTTTAGGTGGAAAGCCAGCACGTATCGATGGCAGAGACCCTGATTCTCAACGGCATTGATTGATTAATTGATTTAAGACTTTATTGACAGATTGCAATAGGCTCAATCGCCTCGCCGACAAGTTAAATGCGTTATCTATAGGCTAATTCTAAGTCCCTCATTACCTCAATCAATCAGATTATATTTCTTTAAACTTGCCTGCTGGATTGAATAATCAAATGAGATCTTGCTAGCGAAAATTATTAGTTAACTGTTATACAGAATTACGATACGGCTCTCTTACCCATTGATTGATGTATAGTCAATCTTTTACTTATCTTCTCTGTGGTGTAACGGGTTCTTCTTTTGACTTTCACACGGACGACCGGGGTTCAAGGCCCTAGTCTTTTCCTTCTTTTTGCAATATAGGAATAATTCAATTTGGTGCACGTTGAGAGCTATATAAAGAATGACATCCTCAATGCATGTAGATTTATAATATTTTAACTTAAAACCAGGCTACTTTGGCGTATAATCATTAATATTATATTCAAAAAAATCATATTGGAAACACGGGGATTTGAACCCCGGTCGCTGAACTGGCAGGGATGAGCACTACCGCTGGGCCACTGGGCCAGATGGGATAAATTCATTGTTTATACATTAATGAACGAGAGACCCGTGTTTAGAATATCCGTTGTTTTGAATGAAGTTTATCTCTTTATCCTCATTCATTAATGTGACGTCAACGGCTCATTCAATTTCTCAAATCCGTCAAACAGCGCATCTCATCAGACATCTTAATCCCAGTTACAATTAAAATAACCACATCATGTGTACATCGCACGAGCGAGCGCCACCGTCGCCACGGTATATATAACGTGCATTATTTAGGACAAAGTGAATTTAATATCAGCATTTTGGGTCTATTTTACATTTCAAAAGCCCCCTCTGGAAGAATGGAGCACAAAAACGTAATTCAGAATGGTATAATGCAGATCGTAGACTGTGGGAATAGTTTCAGGAAACGGGCTGTCACTTCTTTGCGGGGGCGTGGCGATAGTTCAGGCTAACTTGAACTTGAACTCTGCTTTCGAGCAGGCTCAAACTTTTGGATATGTTGTCATGGTGATTTGGGAAATCCAGGTACATGAAATCGGAAAGTCAGGCTAACACAGTTAGCCTGATAAAGTTATCCGGCTAACTCGGTTATCCCGGTACATGGAACGGGGCCCTGGAGTGTGTCACTCTTTGCTTTGAGAAAGTAAACAAACACTGCCCCTGTACACACATCTGTAAAAGACTGTACATATCTTTTTTGTATTTAATTTTTTTATTATTTTTTAAACAAACACATAAACAAACATGACAACACAAGATTAGATATACAAGCATTAACAGTGCACATCCAATGAAATCAACCATTTAGTTAAATGTCTTATCCAAGATATACCCCTAATACCTGCTACTTTATCTAATACCCTACACACATATGCTCTTGCTCGCACCCCCCCCTCCGGACCCCCCATTGGATAATCCATCCATTATCATTCGCTCCTGACCAGACACTACCATTATATGCTAGCTTTTATTCTCTCCACCACTTCTAACCACATTGTCATTTTGGATTCATTGAGACCCAAAATTCTTGCTGTAGATATTTCTAGATAAATCACATCGAGATATGTAAGAATCCAGACCTTCCGGCAAATTTTTTCCGGTTGAAACCATCGTGATGCTATCAGCTTTTTAGCCACTGTGATACCAGATAAAACCAATCTCTTTAGCTGTATAGGTACTGCACACTCAAAAACATCATTCAGTAGTAATACAGAGGGGTGTACAGGTATATTCAGAGTTAAGAGATTTGATAATTGCTGGGTCACTTCTTTCCAGAATATCTTAACTGGTGGGCAGTCCCAGTGCATGTGCATAAATGTCCCCTCGTCCCCATTTGTACATAAGGAGCATTTGGAGTCTTGTTTAAGACCCATTCTGTTCAGTCTTATAGGAGTCAAGTATGTCCTGTGAATATAGTTGAGATTGATTTGTTGATGGTCCGGGTTCCTTGATGCAAGTCGAACATTTTCCCAGACTTCTTGCCAATCAAAATCTTTTTCCAGGTCTGGTATATCCCTCCTCCAGACTGAGTCTAGGTGGAGGGTTTCATACGAAGACGTTAGTAATTGATGATAAAAATCTGATACAAAACCTCTCGATGTCTCTCTTTCATAGAAGAATTTGTGGTATCTGTGGTGTACAATTGGTATCCTTAATGGAACACTGTGAGCCTTCAAACATAACAATAACTGTGCGTAAAAAGAATATGTGGAATCGGTGAGATTACATTTTTTGTGTATTTCATCATAACTACAAAAACCCTGTTTGTTGAAAACATCTCCTAATGTGTGTATGCCTTGCTTTTCCCATCTAGGGAATCTTATAGGTTGTTTTCCAATCAGGAGTGCATTGTTATTGAATAAGGGAGTATGATTATGCCATTTATGTGGGTTAGAATATTCTTTTTGTGTTTCACACCATATCCGGATCGCATGAGTAATTATGGGGCCAAATTTCCGTTCGCATTGCTTAATTGATAATTTGGTGTATACTATGTCCTGCAGTCTGTGTGGAGCTACTATATTTTCTTAAAAATTTCTCCAGGATACTGATGCTTGGGGATCAAACCATGTTGTCAGTGGTCTTAAAGTGTACACCTTAAAATAGTGGAGAAAATCTGGAAATGCCATACCACCGTCTGCTTTGTTTCTCTGTGCGGTGGATCTTTTTATACGTGGTGGTTTGTTATTCCAAATACATTTGTATGCGGAGGAGTGACACTTTTTCCAGTAACCTTCTGGAGGGGGTAACGGTAGCATTGAGCTTAAGAAGTTGATTCTAGGTAGGACGTCCATCTTAACTATTGATACCCGTGCCTGTACTGAGTTTTTAAGTTTTGACCACCTGTCAAAGTCGTATTTTATTTTATTTTGGATTTTTATGTAATTGTGCTTCACCGTTTGGCTTATGGTAGGGAATACTTCAACTCCCAAACATCTAAAGTGTTTAACCATCGGTATCTCTTCTGGGAGGGTTATATATTTTTTTTGCAGGGGCGTTAAGTGGAAGGAAAGCCGACTTCGGCCAATTTATCTTAAATCCCGATAAATCGCCAAAGTCCTCAATCAACTTGAGAAGATGAGGCAATGCAGTGTTGGGGTTTTGCATGAACAGTATTACGTCGTCCGCATATAAACAAATTTTATGTTGTGTGCCCTTGATTACGATTGGTTCTATGGATTGGGATTGTCTTATATATTGTGCTAAAGGCTCTAATGATAAATCGAATAGTCCGGGACTAAGAGGGCAACCCTGTCTAGAAGAGCGTGATACCGGAAAGATTTCGGAGGTGATTATACCTGTTGTAATCATGGCCGATGGGTCTTTGTATAATACTTTAATCATATCAATGAATCTTTTTCCTAACCCCATCCTTTCTAATACTGCCCATAGATACGACCATTCCAACCTGTCAAAAGCTTTCATTGCATCCGGGGACAGCATCGCCTTAGTTGTGGTGTCGTCCTTGTTAGCATCTAGTACGTGTAGTAATCGTCTTATGTTATCAGTGATCAAGCGGCCTCTTATGAAGCCAGTTTGATCCGGATGAACTAAAGACGTCATATGCTTTTGAAGTCTGATGGCTAATACCTTAGAGTACAGTTTGATATCGGTTCCGAGGAGGCTTAAGGGTCTATAACTTCCGCACTCGGTGGGGTCTTTGTCTTTTTTAAGGAGGACTGTTATGAGTGCAATATTATCGTTCTTATGGAAGTTCCCCTCCTTGACTGAGTATAAAATCATATTAAGTAATAGGGGTCCAATTATGTCCCAACATGAGAGGTACATTTCTGGTGGGATACCGTCTCTTCCAGGAGCCTTACCACTTTGCATTTCGGATATGGCCTTCCTGAGTTCCTCTAGTGTGATCGGTGTTTCTAACTGTTTAGCGTCATCCTCTGAAAGTTTAGGGAGGTTAATTTGATTAAGATATGTGTCCATTTTGTTTTGATCGAAGGTCGTTTCTGATTTATACAAGTTGGAGTAGAATTCTTTGAATGTCGCGTTTAATTTTTTTAGGGTCTGTAACAAGTCCTTGTTGTGCTTTAATGGTAGTTATATCTGCAAATTTTGCGTTAACTCTTAATCGCATAGCTAATAGGTGACTTGGTTTAGAACCTTGAGAGTACTGCTGTTGTCTAGTGCTACGTATTTGTATTTCAGATTGTTGTTTATATATGGCGTTAATCTCTTTTTTTAGTACATTAACTTGAGTTTCCAGTCGAACCGAGTCGTTGTATTGTAAAGAAGTAAATAACGTAGAGTAAAGCGTTTCCAGTTCAGCCAGTTTTGAGCTTCGATTCTTGCGTATTTTGGAGGAAAAGCTATCAGTGAAATCCTTGATCATTCCCTTTACCGACATCCATAACATTCTGGGGTCCTGCACAGAATTCGCATTCTCCAGTAGGAATACTGAAAGAGCTTCTTTGAATTGTGTAATGAATTCCTTGTTATTAAGCAGCATCGAGTTAAATCGCCATCTTGGGGCTTGGGATGATAGTATACCAAATGTTCCTTTTAGGAGTAAATAACAGTGATCTGATAATGCATTGGGTATCATTTCCACATCATAGTTATCAAATAGTCTCGGGGATGCAAAAACATAATCTATTCTGGATAATGTGTTATGTCTCGCAGATCGACAAGAGTACTTCTGGGTTGTGGGGTTGAGTGATCGCCATAGGTCATTTACACCTGTATTCTTCGACCAATCCTTTAATGCATTAGATGAATTTTTTTGTTCGTTGGAAAAGGAGGGGTAAGATTTATCCATCCCTGGATCCCAAATGGCATTAAAATCCGTACCAATTATAAATGAGTATTCGGGAAGGTCTAACATTGTTCTGGTAAGTGTAATGAAGAAATTAGCTTCGTACAAATTTGGGGCATATACCGCTACCAACGCTATTTTCCTGTTCTTGTGTACAATCTTAGCTATAGTTATCCGACCATCTGCATCAGACCATACTCCCTTCAATTCAATATTCAACTTCCGTCTAACGACTATGGCAACTCCACGAGTTCTCATTCCAAAGGAAGAGTGACTAATGTTATGATATGTGTTGTCCGCTAACGTAGCTATGTCTTTCCCTAAAATGTGCGTTTCGCTTAGCAGAGCCACGTCAACCTGTCCGTTTTTCATCAGTGTGAGTACGCTTTTGCGTTTGTGTTGATTATTTATTCCCCCAGTATTCCAAATCATTATATTCAAACTAGCCATAATCTATACATGTTGTTGTGTAGTTGTTGGTAATGCTTCTGGAGTGCGAATCTACAATAGATATACATCCAACTATTGAGGTCCCGTTGAGAGCCGAGCTTAAAAACATACATATATACAAATAATAATCCCCTAATTCCCCCTCCCTCCGAGTGTTGTACAGGACTGTGTTCCATAGACACATCCTACGCGTATGACTCCCTCCCTTAAGCCACCGGGTTGCCCAAAATGAGCTTTCTAACCCTAATCTTCCTATGCTAATTGCCATAGGATCTAAAACTTTCATTCTAATTCAATAGAATGTCACTTTTGGTCTTGCGCCTTCCCATTAATGTAATAACAATAGTGTGAAAAATTAAAAATATACCTCCATTGATATATTTATTTGAACCTTCTCCTAACTTATGTTAGAACCATCAGAAAAAAGAAAAGAGAGAAGAAAAATACAAAAAATAAAAATAAGAATTAAAATAAAACTCAACAGAAAAAAAGAGATTTTTATAACTAAATTATGCAAATCCCTAAAGCAGTGGAGTAATTGCTTAAAATATTAGAATAACCTTGTCATGCTTATACTTTTAGATGAGGATTATGTTTTTAAAACCTTATTGAACTTCCATCACTGGTTCATATGCATATACATACCGGATGTTAATGTTGCAGGCCTTCATTGTGGGAGTACAGTGTATTCTAGAAAGTTGTAGAATACCCTTGTAAATTCGTCAACACTGATGTTATGTTCCAGAATGTTCTTCTTGTCCAGGAGTTATGACCTACTAGTGTTTTCCAGTATATTCCATTGTGTCCCTGAGTAGTCGAGAGAAGAATCCAGAATATTCCAGAGTGTTCCAATGTCATTGTTGGATTATTGCCTCCTCAGAAATCAGAAGTCTATAAATATAGTGCCTATCGTTCCGTATTAAACACTTTGTGCCTCAGTGTTGCCAACATGCATATCTGCTGTTGCTTTTGTAGTTGAGCCGTGGTAAAGTCATTTTAATAAAAATAATAAAAAAAATGAGAAAAAGAGAGAGATGAGTAGGCTTGTCTTCTGATACGAGCCTATGGTGCGACCGGCCCCGGGGGACCGGTATCATGTTGCTTCATGTATTCATCGGCGTCTTTAGGCGAGCGTAACCCGACTCTTTTACCATCTTCCCCCAAGATGGAGAGAACGGCAGGGTACCGAAGGCTTGGCTTAAGATTTCTTCTGTATAGCCTCTGCAGCACCTCCTTGTAGGGGACACGTAGGGCAATGGCCTTCCTGCATAGATCCTCGTAGAAAGACACTGGTTTGTCATTATATTTCAGTTTCCCCCATTGCTTGCGTGCCCCTCTGATGATCGCATCTCTTATTTCTGTCTTGCGCAGAGTAGCAATGATAACCCTCGTCCCGTTGCCTTTTAGGTCCTGTGTACCGATTCTATAACTAACGGCGCTGTGGATAGAATCTGTTTACCTAGAATTCCAGCTAACACTGTTGGAAATATGTCATCTGTGCAATTGACTGATTCATCCAATCCCACAATACGGATATTATATCTACGGTAGTAACATTCGGTCTCGAGCCGCCTCTCCTTTGCTTCCTCTTCGATGTCTTGTATTTTCTTCCGAAGCGCTTTGTCCACCTGTTGTATCTCCTCCGCTATCTCTGTGAATCCATCGTGAACAGTCTTCTTGTTCTCCTCGACTTTCAATGTGATTTCTAGCACCGTGTTCTCCACTGCAGTAATACGCCCGGCCTGTTCTGCGGCCGCTTTTTTAACCACTTCGAATTTAGCATCGATGTGTAATTTGAAGTCGTCGATGTGTAATTTGAAAGCGTCCATCTGATCCTTTATCAGGTTAGTCAGAGACTTGAAATCGGGTTGTGTATCCTCCCTGCTTGTATCAGTTGAGGTTGTAGGAGCATTGGGAGACACGGAGGATTTGACAGATATTTTCTTCTCAAATTCCACTGCTTTCTCTCTCACAGTGTTTGTCCCCGCCGTTACCGTTATATTGTCGTCTGCTGTCACCCTCTCGGGGCAAGTCGTCGTCGGGCCCGGTATATTATCAGCTACTGTCTCCCCAACGGGGCAAGTCAACAACGGTGCTGTTGTATTGGCGGCTGCAGTATCCCTCGATGAGCGTGTCACAACTTGCGTCGTTGTACTGTCTCCTCCGAATTTCTTTCCAGTCTCTTTCTTTTCCTTAGGTCCCATGTTGAATCTTTATTTCTTTTGATATAGTTAGTAGAAGGTCTTATTTAATATATACGATGAGGTTTAAACTCATTAGTGTAGTACAAATAAGGTTTTTAAGCGAAATTAACGTTGACGGGAGCGGAGCATTGGCCAAACGTGTCTGCTACATGTTGTTGTCAAACCGGAAGTTCAAGACTGTACATATCTAAAGCCTCCTATGGACTCGTTGCTTACTGGGCCGGCTAGGTCCGTGTCAACTAATGCAAGTGGTACCTTTACTTTTTCTGTGGGATTTCTGTTTCTCGGTTGATTAAACTTCCCCGTTTTGCACAATGCACAATTTTTGTCAGGTCTACGCTTTTCACCTTCAATGTGCATGCCTTCTGTCACTGCTTGCAGTTTCAGTAAATCCTCCTAATTACAATGACCCATAATCTCGTGCCATGTCTGAATATCGTGACTGGCCGTCACGCTACACATATCATTATTATCATTACACTTGTTGTTGTCATTACACTCCGTTTGCAGATAATATATTCTCTGGTACATCTTTATGTCAAACCGTGTACCGTCATGTTCTACAAGAAAATGTTTACCTTTATCGAAGAATACCTTGGCACCGCTTGCAGTAGCAGCTATTACAGAGAATAGTCATTGTGGTACGTAGAGAGCGTTCTTTAACGTCATCGTATGCCGGCGCCCTCTACTGTCCGTGAGGCATACCTGTGCGTCTCCTCTCTCTTGCGCCAACCCGTAGGTGCGTCTCCCATCTGCCAGCTCCATGCTGTGCCTCTCCGGGTGGAAAGTGTCATCAAAGTTCTTGAACCGACTCCTGTCGTTGATGACATGGGACGACGCACCTGTGTCCACGATCAGTCCCCACCTCTGGGCCCGCTGCAGCTGGGCCGGTCCGGTGATGCACGCCGTCCGCGCCCCGAAAGCGCAGTCTTCTTGTCCCGTTATTCTCCGGGCGTCGTCTCGATCCGTCTCACGTCGACCGTTGCCGCCATCGTGTCCGCTGCCGTCATCCTGTCCACAGCCGTCATCTTGTCCGTAGCCGCCATTTTGTATGTGGCCGCCGTCTCGTCCATGGCCGTCATCTTGTCCATGCGCGTATCGCGCACTCTGGTCGTGTTTCTTTATGCACGCTCTGTCTGTGTGCCCCGTGGATTTGCAGAAGCTACACCAGACAGTCTTTGTGCAGTCGCTTCTCCGATGGCCTTTCTCTCCGCATCGCCAACACGCCAGTTCCGCCGTGGTCCTGGTCTTCTCCCTTGGCATCGCTCTGGCCTTTAGCACCCTCTCTCCCACCTCCGCGGCGGCTGGGTGGGTATCTTCTGAGGCCTCGAAGTTTCTTAACTTGGCGTTGAACTGTCCCAGCGTCATGACCGTGTGTTACCAGGAGTGTGAACGGTTTGTACAGCTCCGGTAGTCCTCTCATCATCATCGCCATCATTAGCCCATCGCTTGGTGCTTCTCCTGCACTCCTCAATGGCGTCGTGATCTGCTCCGCTCTGTTGACGTATTCGGTCACAGTCTCGGTGTGCCCCTTCCTCAGGGCCGTTAGTGCTATGTAGAGGGCCACGACTCGGGGTCTTCCTCGCCCAATGTAATGCTCTCTCAACACCTCCAGGCTTTCTCGGCCTTTGTCTTTAGTGTCGCGGAATATCAGCCCCAAGCTGGTGTCATCGAGCAGTGGCACTAACTCACAGTACGCGTCTGCGTTACGCTGGTCATCCAGGGCTTGCTCTTCCGCCGCCAGGTCTCCCGTGGGGGCTGCCAGGATCGTCTCCTTCAGTCCTGCACCGTGCATGCAGCATAGCATGCTCTCTTCCCAGACCTCGTAGTCCTCTGCTTTTCCATTGAATGAGGGCCATTTGCCCCTTCCCTTGTTTTCCATCCTCTTCGTTGATGGTAGGCGTAGCTTTAGCTCTTGTTGGCCTTGCGTCTAGCCACGCGGTGCTCCCGGCGCTAACCTAGCCTATACTTTAGCTAAGCTTGCTATCCTTATTATTTCGCCCCGGCGTTATCTGGGCCCATAACCTGTTGACAGAATCCGGCTATAGGGCGACAATAATGTGGTCAAGAGGCATGGTTTTTATCTTTAGCCTTTAACTGGCGTGGTTTATTTATTCACATGGCATGAGCAGCAGTTCTAGAGTTCTCCTCTCACTGAGAGGCTGGGGGGGAAAGAGTGGGAGGAGACATCTCTATTTATACTCGCCACCTGGTGGTGTTCCTGAGTGGCTCCGCCTAGAGCGCCCTCTAGTGGAAACAATTATATATGCAGTTAGACAGTTACTAACAATCCTACACAGAACCTCTGACTTCAACAGTAACATTCTGAAGTTTCTTACACAATAAAGAAAAATCACTTTGAGTGGACTTCAGGAGGTCGGGGGTCAAGGACTACAGCCCCCTCAGCATCGACGGGGCACCGGTTGAGAGAGTCAACAGCTTTAAGTACCTCGGAGCCTACATATCCGAGGACTTGACATGGACCACACACATTAACAGTGTTGTGAAGAAGGCACGACAACGCCTCTACTTCCTCAGGCGCCTAAGGAAGTTCCAAGTCAGCCAGAAGATCCTTAAGAACTTCTACTCATGTACAATAGAGAGCATCTTGACCGGCAACATCACCTCCTGGTTTGGGAATAGCACTGCACAAGACCAAAGCAGACTACAAAGAGTGACACGTTCAGCCGAACGCACAATTGGAGGGGGGCTCCCCACCCTCCAGAACATTTACTACAAGCGTTGCAAGGGCAAGGCTAAGAGAATCATTAAAGACTCCAGTCACCCGAACAACTGCCTCTTTGAACTGCTGCGGTCAGGCAAGCGATACAGGAGTCTCAAGGCGAGCACAGAAAGACTCAGAAGAAGCTTCTATCCCCAGGCCATCAGGCTGCTAAACGAACAATGAATGAACACTACACAACAACAACCACCAAACGCACATAGCACACACATCCACACGCACACACTCACTTTAAACAAACACACTGTAGCACCCACTCCACACACTTATAGCACACACCCACTTTAAACAAACACACTGTAGCACCCACTCCCCACACTTTATATTTATGGATGAAGGATTGCACTACAACTCGTACACCTTACTGTAAATTGTACCTAAAATTGTACCTCATCCCATTTCTGCTTTGCACTAGATAGTACTGTACATTAGTACACTGCATAGTATTGTGTATTGTATATTATATGGTAACTCAGAACATTGTACATATGTCTATACCGAACACTGTGACCTCATTTTCTTCTTCTAAATTCATGCTATATTATGTTATTATGTTATTTGATACTATCTTGTCTAGCACAGTCTCTGGAGCGTAACAGTAAGAAGCATTTTGTATGAAAGTATTCTGTACTTCTGTATGACAACTATTAAAGAACTTGAACTTGAACTTGAGTGCTAATGTAATAGAGAAACAGAGGTTTGACCAACAAATATTTGCTCCTTACTTTTGTGATAACTTGTTGCCAGATGCCTGTTTTTGAGTTCCAGCTGAGAGAGGTATGAGCTGGAAAACATAACGGTTCCAAGTCTTATCTAGTACAGGTCCAAAGTTTATAACAATCCCACAGAAAATGTGTGTTTTACAAAGTTTTTTGTAATGTATGTACCGGCATGATTATCCAAAATGGCTGTCCGCTGCCATTGATTCCGATGTGCTAGTCAAAACAAATAACTTGTCCGGCTTCTTCTTTGTCCTTCTCATCACCCCTCGTGTGGGATACCCTTGGCTACAGAATTTCATTGGCTACAAAGGTGGTCCGTTCAGGACCCGGCCAAACCGGACCTGGTCAATTGTCCAAATGGCTTGTCAAATGACGCTCATCGGATGTTTGGTCTTGTAACCCAATACTGGAAGCACGCAATAGGTCGAGTAGGGTGACGATTGAAAGGTAGCCAATTCTACTTTCCAACAATGTATTGGTTGATCAACAAAAACGCAGCCTGGAGCCGGCAGACAAGGTCAAAGTGCTGCGACGTGCAATGTTTAAGAGGTTTAAGAGGTTAAATGTCTGTTGTTGTTGCCGCAACATGCAATGTTTAAGAGGTTAAATGTATGTTGTTGTTGCCGCAACGTGCAATATTTAAGAGGTTTAACCCCTTAAGCCTGACGGGCCCGGTACAGGGCTGAGATTCATATCATGCCATAAATCAATCAATACAGAACGTATAATGTTGCATATTTTTAATTTCTTTTGCCAAGAGTAAAGACCCTAACCCTGTCAAAACACCAGTCAAAGTGTATATTTTCAGCACTACGTTTGTTTATCAATGATTTTAAGTGTTATTAGTGAAATATGAGTTTATAGAAATCTCAGCACATCGAATCAGAAAAAGGCGCATATTGACGCGAGGACACTTGAGTGTAGTCTTTTGAGAGAAGAGACCCAGGGCTTTCGATGGGCTTTCGAATAAAACTACACTTCCCAGCTCACGCCAGCCGCTGTCAATCATCTGACTTCTAGCGTGAAGCTTTTTTTATTTTCATTATTTTCGGGATCATATCTCAACGGATGGAACAAAGCTGAACGTTATTGCCATAAAATAGAACGCAGTTAGTTTCTCTACCTTTCTGTGAACGTCTAGGAAAAAAACATGTTGCAATCTGTTGAAAAATGGCAATTTTGTATACATTATAAAAAAGTAACTGTACTTACAGTAGATTTCATTCATGGTTTTTGCTGCCCTGTCAGGGGCGCCTGATGGTACTACATCCAGATTGAACTCTGCCATTGGAAAGAGAAGATTTGGCTCGATCCATAGATGTGTGACTTGGCCATAATAAGGTCATTTATAGGCCTTGTAACTGAGGGGTACAATTCCCTGACTGTATTGAAGAGTATGGTATATTAAACCACTACTAGTTATGTACTTTAATTACTGGCCATACAGTACATGAATATATATGGTGAACACCCACACAAGAATACGGCAATGACACATAAAGTACTATTTAGAGGGTATTTATTATTATCAAGCAACGTTAGGTTACAGATTGAGAATTATGCTTGCGCTTGTATGGCGAAGAACACACGTAAAGTAAGTCAAGAGCGTAAGTCAATGAGAATAGTATGAATACTAAGATGGGTCTAAACTGACGCCACCTGTGGCATAGCAATTACATAGGGCACACTAGTACCAGCTGGAGACACTGGGGGGTTCCCTCCGGGTGTAAGGTACCTTCGGGTACAAAGTCTGGGTCAACGAGGAATAGGTGCATGTACTCCCTTGATCAGTAGACAAAGCAACAGCTATAATCCAAGATGCTCGAATAGCATTGACGACAGCTAGCCAGCCTCTTCCTAGAGGCAGGCCCGAGTGATGGTCCTCACGGGGGGTAAATCCCAAACGATAGTGGAATCCACGGTACTTTCCTCCAGCGGTAACGGTACCAAAGCAATATAATCCAACCAGAAATGGTTCTGCAATCGCCGGTGTAGATTCTCCTGTGCACTATACTTCACATTAAACTAGGTTGAACTTGACGTTACTTCACTAAACTCTGACACTTTTACTATCCTATTCGCACATGTTCTAAGTGCTCTATTTAGATGCAAGGTTGCTCACTTCACTTGCACGTTGACTCGTGGTGAAGGTCTTAAGATTTGAACTGAACTACTGCTGTTTACACCTGCGCCGTATTTATACGTAAGGTGACAATCTAGTCCCAACCTGGTCACTTTGGTCCTGAATCACTGCACTGCCAAAGGCATGTTGTAACATGCCCCAAACTCGCCCACTGCACCTGTCTGAGTACGAGACTGCCTGGAGCCTGGGGGGGGGTGTCCAATAGGAGAGCGCATATTACTCTGGTTTGTACACAGGTAAAGGGATATTCCGTGTATATATACAAATAATATACAGGGGATATCAAACGATATACAAATATTATACAAGGGATATCAAGCAATAAATATATATATTCGGTTTAATCTGACCCTTTGTAACAGGCCTGATATTCTATATTCATATTTAAAATTGCATGTGTCTGGATGGCAAGATTCTGTTTTTTTCCACGTCTGGTCAATGTTAGCATAGTGTTATCCACCATCAAAGATGAAAAATAAAAATTCTAAAAAATAAAATGTATATTCTGCTTTGGTTCATTACAATTTATTCAAGCCTAGTAACAGACACAATATGTCTGACACTGGGAATACATTCCATAGATGTCCCTAGATATCAATAACATGCAAATGGATCTTGTAGAAGTGGAGCAATCTTCCATTTACTTAGGTATTATTTTTAGGCGCATTTTCGGAAAATATCGCTAGGGCTTAAGAGGTTAAGAGGTTAAATGTCCAACAGCCATCACTGATATAGATTGTCTGGTCAGTAACATAGTTCTCCCAGTCCATCTGCTCTGTAGTAAGCACAAAATAGATTTTCTGGTATCCCTTCCCACTTTATCCAGTGAGTTAAACCTGATTTCATTAAAACTATCCTGATGGCTCAGATGGTCAGAACAAGACAGTATTATTACAAACAAACAAATAAATAATCAATCAAACAAAGAAACAAACAAACAAACAAACAAATAAATAAATAAAGGATGAACGTGACTAAAACAAACCTGTTTAATGTTTGTGTTTCTTCCCAGGATGCTTTGCTGCAGCTGGCGGCAGTTGTCGATGTTCGCTCACTGCGGGAGGCCCTCCAACACTCTATACAGGAGCTGCTACCTAGCACGGTACACACACATACACACACCTAGCATGGTACACACACACATACACACACCTAGCACGGTACACACACATGTACTGTATACACACTAGGGGTGGAACGGTACGCATTCGAACCGTACACCGTTCGGTACAACCGCCACGGTTCGGGGCATGTGTGTATTGTTCGGTTATTGGGATGCGTTAGCCGCAAGCTAGGCTAACGTTGCGTTAGCCATGAGCTAAGCTAACTAGTGTTAGCCGCGAGCTAACCGTGGAAACGACACCAGTACCATTACCACTGTTTGATAAGAAAGTCTAGTGCTGGTTGAGCATTATGCATACTTTATGTTGATGGCCTTTGTCTATAATGTGGCCACAAAAATAGAAAGGTTTAATTATTTTGTTTGTTTGCTGTACCAAAATCTCTCCTAGCTCTAACCGTCACTGTCAAAATAATGTGCCTGATGTCAAACTGCCTCATTCTTTCAGTTTTGCATGACTACGTCCTTGAGAATAACTGAAAAGTTGGATTATTTTTAGGCTATATATCTTTTTATATAAATTTTTTTTTAATAAAAAACAAAGTATACCGAACTGAAAACTGTGACCCTAAAACCGTGATACGAACCGAACCGTGGATTTTGTGAACCATTCCACCCCTGATACACACACTTAGCATGGTAAACACATACACACAGACACACACACACACACACACACAAACACACACACTCACCTTGCATTGTACACCCACACACACACACGCACGCACGCACGCACACACACACACACACACACACACACACACACACACACACACACACACACACACACACACACACACACACACACACACTTAATACACAGATGGCTCAGAAATTACTTTGATCCCTGGTTTAACAGTGATGTGTGAGGTGTTAATATGTGTGAGAGTTAAATACACCTGCTCATTTAATTACTGAGAGAGAGAGAGAGAGAGAGAGAGAGAGAGAGAGAGAGAGAGAGAGAGAGAGAGAGAGAGAGAGAGAGATAGAGAGAGAGAGAGAGAGAGAGAGAGAGAGAGAGAGAGAGAGAGAGAGAGAGAGAGAGAGAGAGAGAGAGAGAGAGAGAGAGAGAGAGAGAGAGATGGGGACAGGAAGAGAAAGGGATGGAGATTGACAGACCATATGACACAAGGGGGGATGGGTAGATATACATAGATACTGTATAGAGAGAGGTATATACATACTGTACTGTATATAGAGATAGAGGTAGAGAGAGATACAGACACAATACCCTACACACTGAGAAACACCTAAAAGCAAGTGACCTCAACTCTATCATTACAAAGCCAAGACAAAGAGTCCCCTCAGCCAGATAGTCCTGAGGCTCAGCACAAGGCCTCAGAACACAGAAGAATTACTGCTGCTATTGAACCTGGACTGCTACATACCCAATGTGCAATACTGTTGTATACACTTGTCACTTTTACTTTTGCTCACAAATATAAAAACATCATATATGTACTGTATATAGTATTAGTATCACATTATATTAATCTCATTCCATGCTCCCATATCTCCTTCCACTTGTACAATACTGTTGTATACATTTGTTACTTTTGCTTTTACACACAAATCCTATTATTATTATTATAATTATTTACATAGTGTTATATACTTATATTATTCCATGTTTATTCGCTTTTTATCTTTATTTTATCTTTATATGACTAGTGCTCTAATGCGTCTAGTGCTCCTACTGCTGAGCTGACTTGGGCCCCGTTCCCCGTACCTGGATAACTGAGTTAGCCGGATAATTTCCAGTCAAGCCTGACTTAAGCCGGACCTTCCCATTCCCCGACGATCGATTGTCTAAATCACCATGACAACAGATCAAAAAGTTTGAGCCTGGTCAGGAGCAGGGTTAACTTCAGTTAGCCGGATGAACCATGGCCACGCCCCCGCAAAGAAATGACAGCTCGCTTCCTGAAATGATTCTCACAGTCTAGAGAGATCCCATTTATACCATTCTGAATTATGTTTCTGTGCTTCGTTTTCCTAGAGGGGGCTTTTGAAATGTATAATAATAGAACTAAATGCTGATAATAAATCATATTGAGCCTATAGATTTACTTTGTCCTAAATAAAATAATGCACGTCATATACGGCGCTCGGAGTCGCGATACACGCTGCATGTGGTTATTTTAATAACGGCGCATTGCAAATGTGAATCCCGCGGGGATATTTTTAATGAATGAAACCTATCGGCCGTTTGGCTCTGATTAGTTTCATATATTCTCCGCTGTAGATTTGCTTAACGGAGCGCCCGGATTGTGTTTCATTCAAGCATAAAATTGAAGTGTCTATGCGTGGATTGTGGATTTTGTGTGATATTGTAACTGGGATTAAAATGTCTGATGAGATGCGCTGTTTGACGGATTTGAGAAATTGAATGAGCCGTTGACGTCACATTAATGCATTTGAGAATAAAGAGATAAAACTTCATTCAAAAGAAAAAATATTCTAAACACGGGTCTCTCGTCCATTAATGAATAAACAATGAATATATCCCGTCTGGCACAGTGGCGCAGCGGTAGTGCTCAATCCTGGCAACCGGGCGACCGGTGTTCGAAACCCCACGTTTCCAATATAATTTTTTGGAATATAATATTAATGATTATACGCAAAAGTAGCCTAGTTTTAAGTTAAAATATTATAAATCTACATGCATTGAGGATGTCATTCTTTATATAGCTCTCAACGTGCACCAAATTGAATTATTCCTACATTGCAAAAAGAAGGAAAAGACTAGGATTCGAACCCGGGCCGTCTGCGTGAAAGTCAAAACCACAAACCGCCACACCACAGTGCAGACAAGTAAAAGATCCACCATACATCAATCAATGGGTAAGAGAGCCGTATCCTTATTCTGTATAACAGTTTGAACTAATTATTTTCGCTAGCAAGATCTCATTTGATTATTCAATCCATAAACCTACTGCCAGCAGGCAAGTTTAAAGAAATATAATCTGATTGATTGGGGTAATGAGGGACTTAAAATTAGCATATAGATTATGCATTTAACTTGTCGGCGAGGCTATTGAGCCGTACTGCAATCTGTTAATAAAGTTTTAAATCAATTAATCAATCAATGCCGTTAGAAAATCAGAATCTCTGCTATCGATACGTGCTGGCTTTTCAACTGAAGCGGCCGCGCGCACTTATCCTGGGTCTCAAGTCTGGTTCGAGTTAACAAGACTGAATCCACCTTCGAGGAACAGGAAAATCCCGGCTTCAAACATCGGGTTAATTGAATCTGGATAATGGGACTCTTGATCGACTTAGTTGAACCAGGTACGGGGAATAGGACCCAGTTCTCTCATCCAACCCATTTCATTGTACCGTTGACCCTGTGTTAACATACGGAACAAAACCTTGTAACTCCTTTTTTTTTTTATCAACTCAGTAGATCATCCTCCATGTGTGTGTGGTTTTACAAAGTCTACACAATGGGAAAGCATTAAACCAATCATCTGTCTAAACCTCGTAACTCTATTCGCCCTCAAATCTGTGTTCGTTTTTTTCATCTGCTGAAAAGTTGGGTTTTTGGAGTTACAAGGTTTTGTTCCGCCAGCAGCGATATGACTAATAAAGAAACTTGACATTGTGTTAACATCAGTGTTAATTTAGTCAATGAAAATTATGACTAAATATGGTCGTCAACGAAGCTTTTTCCCCTGACGAAAACGAGACGAGATGTCACGTTAATGTAGATCATGTGACACTAACGTGACGAAATTATTCATGCAATGTTGTTGACTAAAAACTACGACACAAAATGTAGTTTGCAAATTAAAATCTTGCTAAACGTTTATTCAACATCAACTTCAACGTCAACACTGTTTACTTGCTACTTGCTAGCTAACAGGAACTCGTTTGCCAACAGGAAAGTAACAAACGTAATTGTCTGTGCGGAACCCTTATCCCCAACACATCGTTCCGTGGGTGAATTATTGTAATGTTCTGGGGTTTTGTGTGTCGTTCTAGTTGTATGGTCTTAGGGGCACCACTGTTATGCTGGGGGTGTTGTTTCCCCCCGGGAGATATAGGAGGACGGACCGGATGTTATGTTGTTGTTGTGAAGCTAGCGTATTAGCAGGTAGCTGTGTTGTGTATGAGAAGGGAAGTATCAACCTGTAAAACCCCATAGGGAGGTGTAGTCTGACGTCACTGGTTGTTCCACCCGTATAGGGATTTATCATTGGGAAAATGGATTATTGGCTATTGTAACAATTCTGCCGCATGAACATTGGCAAGCTTTCCATTTTTGCACAAAATGAGTTCCCTTCTACCACTAACATTATTGTTTAAGCATTTTTGGTTGAAATAAAGGTAGTTATAAGGTTTTTAATTTGTTGTAAAAAAATAACGATAGGTTATGTATATAACCTAGTTATATGAGTATTGGCTGAGCGTCCCGCTCAAGCCTATTGAGATACCCCTTATCTCCTTGTACCTACTGTACACCACCACGAACACAACTTATACACCCACACCTGACCGGGTCCCGCCTCTATGGAGGCGTAGCCTATAAGACCATGGTCCTGGTCACCAAACACCCTTCCTCGCCAAAATCCCGTTCCAGTAAAAGATCCCTCAAAAGGGAACTCAGGGCCGCTTAGAGCAGGACGCTCAGCCAATACTCATATCTACTCATACCTATCGTTATATTTCGTATGGCTTATCGCGTCCCGCTCAAGCCTATTGAGATATGGGTTAGAGCGGACGCGAGACCCGACAGATGTACCCCCTGAGGACCCGTAAGCCCACATCAAGGGGTGCGGGGAGCCCTGTCACCCCATCCTTCCTAATGAGGGGGGGTGCAGTCAACTCCACCTGAGTGCGAACAAGAGGGAACTAGAACCCCTTGAACACACAGCACAGGCGGAACCACGTATGACCTAACACACTGTGGCCCATACCCACACACTCCTGCTACCCTACCAAAGGACGGGAAGCAGGAAAGGCCACAGACCCCAGAACCGCCTGGGAGACAGAACCCCCGGTCATGTCCATGAGGTAAAACCTTACAAAGGGGCCCAGGGAGGACCATGATCCTCCACCAAAGCCCCACCCAGGAGAGTGACAGAGGCAGCCACCCCACGAGTGGAGTGCGCCCTGACGCCCCCAGGGGGATCCTGCCCAGCCAACGTGTAGCAGAGGGCAATGCCCTCGCACAACCAATGGGACAGGCGTTGTTCGATAGTGCCTTACCGGCATGAGAACCACCGTGACAGACAAAAGCTGAACGGTGACCCCGAGGTCCTGAGTACGGCTGAGGTAATTCCCAAAGCACGGACCGGACATGACAGGTGAAGGCCCGCATCTAACTCACTACCGTGAGGAGGCGGATGAAACGCCTGAACCACAATATCCCTGGAGCAGAAGAACTCCGGATATTTACAGGCATGAAGGCAGGATTAGGCCGCAGAGTGGCACCGCAATCGGACGAAAGACATACCTGGACGCACTCTGGACATACCGAGAGAGCACAAAGCACACCCACGCGTCAGCGGAGGTGACGGCCAGCAAGAACGCGGTCTTGAACGACAGCTGTTCCAACGGCGCCTGCTCGAGCGGCTCAAACGGGGCCAAGGACAACCGACCGAGGACCAATTGAAGATCCCAAGTCGGAGCCAAGGAGCGTTGCACCGGCTTAACGCGTCGAGCGCCAAGCGGGAAACGCTTCACAAGAGGGTGGCTGAACAAGACATCCCCTCAAATCCCTCATGATAGGCGGATATAGCTGCTGCATATACCCTCACCGTCGAAGCCGACAGTCTATCAAGGAGAGACTGGAGGTAACTAAGGACAGCATCCAGGGGGCAGGAGACTGGGTCCCGGCCCCCCGCCTTACACCACACTTGGAACATACGTCATCTGCCCACGTAAGCGCGACAGTGGAGGGAGCATGCGCATTCCGGATGGTAACACCATCAGGATCAAGAACCTGCGCCCCTCAACGTACCCGTCCCAACAACTGACCTAACAGATGTATGGGGAAGAATCCCAGGCGGCACGGCATCGGTCCCAGACCTGCCTGGCTATGTCCGGACGTAATCCCCACCAGTCAGGATGAGGACCGCCCCGCGACAGTACACCTGTACCCACATTCTCCCTGCCGGGGATGTGGGGACCCCTCAGGCCGCGCAGATGGAGGATGCCCATAGCCAGCCGCCCGCCGCCTGGTGCAGACGGGGGGAGCGTACTCCTCCCTGTCTGTCGATACACGACACTGACGTCGTATCGTCCGTCCTGATCAACACCGTTTGAGGACCAGAAGGACCGCTTTCAACACCAACACATTGAACGTAGCGCAGACCGGGCAGCATGGTTTGCCAGCTGCCCCCTACTGCGTTGGCTCGACGCGTCACCAGCGAGGGAGGCGTCGGTGAAAAATGTGACGTGAGACAGCGCCGTAACCGTCCTAGGACGGAACCTCCCGAGCGTGTTGACAACACGCTCTGAGAGGGATGCCCATAGCCCTCCAACCGTTGACTGGGAAGAGGAGTACTCTACTTCCAGTCTACAGCAACCCCAGGCTGGTAGGGACCTGCCTGGTACGAGACCTGACGATCCACCTTGACCGCGAAGGACCCGAACGTCGTCAGGGCAGAATACACTCCGTAACCCCTGACGACGCAGAGGCCCCCGTGCGGCCTCCACGCACTTGGTGAAGATGCGGGGAGCCAGAGAAAACCGAACGGCAGCCTCTGGTACTCATACAAGATCCAATCTCTGTGGACGAAGCAAGCCATCGTCGTGGCGTTCTCCGTCCACAGAGATTGGATCTTGTTGACCAGAGCTGTCACTGCTGGAGACCCTGACAATAGGGTCTGTACCAAACCCGAAAAAGGGGGGTGTTGTGAAGGGCCAGATTAAACCGAATATATATATTTATTTATATATATATATTTAATTGTATTTGTATATTCTCTAATATTCCCTGATATCCCTTGTATATTCCTTGTACAATATGCATTGAATATCCATTTTAGCCTACTGAACATCCCATAATAGTCTCCATTCTACTATTGGTCGAGACCTTGGTGCCAGGCTGCCATACCCCTCAGACCCAGTTCAAACGTACCGCTCGACATGTACGAACAAGTCCTAGTTCCGCGTAGGAATTTGGCTACCGCACCACTAATGGGACTATTTGTTCATAGTGCGTATATATACTGCGCTACTAAAGTAGGACTTTCTTTTCAGTCCAGTTTCTTACCCTCCAATAGAGTCACAGACGTAAAGCCTCCCCGCGATGCCACGTGTGGGAGTAAGGCCAAGTTCGGCCTACCATCGGTATTGAGACATTGTGTATATTAATATTTGAATAGTCATATTTGGCACTATATCGTCGAGTTGGACGTAGTCTATTAAGCTAATAATAGTCTGTTAATATATAGTGCTTCGTGCGGTGAGAATACTACCGTAGTCAGTACCCCATCGTTTCGGACAGAGAACTGGCTGCTTACCCAGGGTGGTTGACCCTATGTGAAGCTGCACCCGAGGAGCCCCAGAGCCGACGAGCGAGTGGACCTGTATACCGGATTATTCTACCGACGACAGCCCGCCTTCCCAGGCACGGATTATGCTTTGGATACTTTGATTATTCTATGGATAAAGACCCCCGACACTACCGTGTGTTGGAACCCCCCCCCCTGGAGAGGACGCAAGGTGAGGAGACGCTCTGCAAGACGAGGTCTCTCCACATCTCTCCCCCGTGGACCGGAGAGAGCCGGCCCACAAAGAGTCCACCTGCTTTCATCTGTGGTCCAAGGATCGCCGGCGCATTGAACGGCACTACAGTGGGTTCACCTGGGATACCCTTGGCCGGACGAGGCAGCTGGATTCTACCCCCCCCCCCCCCTCCTACTCCTGTCGGCTTACAAGCGACCGGATTAACCCCCTCTAGTGTATCCAGCCTATAATCATTAAAGTATCATTGCTGTTATTCCTTAACTATTCCAGGTCGTATATTTACCACCTGCGCCTTCAGAGATTGGACATTATCTATTGATATACCGACGAATACTCCTTGCCATAAAAGTGCATACTATTTCAATTCATAAATGTAATTAAGTGATTAAGTGTTTATCCTACACACCATCGCTGTGTAGGAAATAAAGACCTGTTTCTAATTCGTACATTTGTGTTGGATCCGTTTCATCTACGTGAGAGTGTTCATGATAATATATTTATGCCGTGTACTGGGTGGCCGAATATTAAGTACAAAGGTAGTGGTAGTAAGTATCATATCTAGTAATACAGTCAGGGAATTGTACCCCTCAGTTACAGGGGGCGTTGTGTAAACACAAGTCCCCGCCTCAGCGTTCTCTCCATCCACCTCGACATATGGTACTGCCGTAGTCATATGTGATGACACTCCCAACGCACCCGCCGCCATGTGGCGCAGGTCCGCCAGGAACTGTAGATAGTTGGCCCGGTCGCGTGAATATTTTAGGCAACCAACTTGTGTTTAGCGTTTCTCTGATCGGCCACTACGCCCATGTGACCGCGGCAGCGCGAGAGAGCTGCAGCGCGGAAATAGGCTGTCTATTGCCTCGTGCTGCAGTGCGGACATAGGCTGTCTATTGCCATTCTCTAAGACAAACTCTAACCTTAACCAGCTCCTTAACAGCGCCTAAACTTAACCCTTCTAACCTTAACCAACTCCGAAACAATGCCTAACCTTAACCTTAACCATAACCAACTCCGAAACAATGCCTAACCTTAACCTTAACCATAACCAACTCCGAAAGAATATTGCCATTCTCTAAGACAAACTCTAACCTTAACCAGCTCCTTAACAGCGCCTAAACTTAACCCTTCTAACCTTAACCAACTCCAAAACAATGCCTAACCTTAACCTTAACCAACTCCGAGACAATGCTTAAAGTTAACATGCCTAAACTTAACCGGCAAAAGAATGCACGTTAAAAAAAATAAAAATAAAAAATTGAAGGGAATCGAACTTGTCACCAACGGACTGCAGGATCCACAGCAAGGCAGCGCTACCAATTGAGCTAGTTCTGGATGTTAAAAAAGGGGGGATTACTGCTACATAATGCTGCCGCGACAGAGCTCCGCGGCAGAGCGCGGCTAGACACAAGTTGGTTGCCTTTAATATTTAGGCGGCCCGGTCCCACCCGCTGTGCGTAGCCAACCCTGGAACCGTGCGAGCAGAGCGTTCCGTGTCGGGACATCTGACCCTGACACCACCCATGAGGCAATCGCACCCAAGGGGGGACCCCGACAGAAAGGGCCGGTTTGATACGATATGTGAAAAAAGCCCCCCCACTGAACACCCCTCCAGAACATGCTGAGGAGTTGTTCTGCAGCCGGACATGCAAGGTGTAAGGACCCCATGGGTTCCTACACACCATAGCCCTGCAGTGATATTACTACCACCCAAATCACGCGTGCCTGCGAGACCACTGCCAATCTTTCAGGAGTGGGAGGCACCAACATGATACCTGGCCTGGCGAAGGCGAGGCCGGGGAAGCCCGCACTGTGTGCCTCAAAAGGTTTCGAGCCCCCCTGCTGACAACACTTATAGTTGACAGACGTAACACCAGGCTCAACCAACACAGCTTATGGTGTGGGAGCCGCTTGACAGCACAACATTCTCACGGACAGACCCAGGCTCAGCCATCAACTGGGTGGCAGCCCCTGTCCCCATGAGAAGCGAAAAGTGGGGCCGCCCGCGCTTCAACAAAGGCACACGGCCCGCAGCCAAAGGAAACAATCAGAGCCCACTTTTTCCGCTGGTGTTGGGGAAGGGAGTGATCGGAGAGCGGGCTGCTCGCGGCAGGACGGTGACGGCTTGTTGTTCAAGCCGAACCCATCCAACATGGCCGATCCCTCAGCCGCCAAGGCTGTCGGCCTTGTGGACACCTGTCGATTCAACGCCCAGGATACCTCCGGATATTGCCGCTGACGAGGCCGTGCTCTCTCTTCTTCTGGCTGCACGGTGTGAGGCGGTGTGGGGCCTAGGACAATACCGCCCGCGCTCCAGCAGAAGACCAAAATCCCCTGCGGAGAGGGGAACCCTGAGCGGTTATAGCTTGCGGCTGGGTCAAAGCTAATAACGTCAACAACCTTGCGCGATGTGTCGACGTCGGCTGGCCCTCAAGGCCCCGCCACCAGACACCATTTTTTTTATAGAAAAAACAGCAATTGGAACACAGTTCTAATCGCTGCCAATTCCATACCGTGGCGGTACAGGCTTTAGCAGCCCACCAGCCACTTGCCAGGCCGACCCACGCATGGCGTCGGCCGGGCGGGGCACTGTTTCAATATGTCAAAAGCAAAGGACTGATGTTAACACGGAGCACCATTGGTGGTTGCAAACAGCAACCTCCACTGTGGTGTGCACCATGAAAGGGTTAAATGAATAAAAGAACTAAACCACAAAATACTGTAGAATGAGCAAACCCATATACACAACGTTAAGGGGATGCGGACCAGAGCGAACTAGTCCCGCCTTCATTCAAAATATTCACAACAGCACACCAGCCCTAGCTTAGCCCATTTACCAAAAAAGGTAAACAAAGCCCCCCCCCGCATACTCCCCCAATAGACACCGATTGACCGTCAGCATGCATGGTTGAGAGGAGAGAAAGCTGTAGCATAGACAGACCTTCTCATAGCAGAGTGACAGAACAAAACAGTAGCCCCTATACTACTACAGCCTAGCGTGAGGCGATGTGGAACCCAGATCAACAACCGCCTGCGCACAACACGCAACATGTTTACAATGTCGGCTGGACCCACTGCCCCACTACCCGACGCCAATGTGGATAGGAACTAGCCAGCTGAGCCCCAACCCGCCGTTAAGTCCCATCCTGCAGTAGTATAGCTCTACTGCTACACCGCCGAGCTCACGCATCGGCTCCCAGATGGGGACACCGTTCAACAGACCCCGCCGGAACACAAAGGTAACGTACCTGGCTAGGCTACCTAGCCACGGCCTACCCTGTTGTCAACCCATTTACCCGTAAAAAGGTAAATAGGACTCAGCAAAACCCCCACATCAGCTACCGACTGACCTTCATTGATGAACCGGGCAAGAGGAGGGAGAAGTGACAACATCTCACGGCGGAGACATTAGAACAGCGTAGCAGTAGAGTTCAGCATGTAGCATTAGTATTAGCATGTAGCTAGCATTAGTTGTTTAACAGCACGCTTGCAGGACCGTTTGGAACCCGTTCACCGCAGTGAACGTTCACCAAACCATCCCCCCCTGGCGCCGACATGTGTAACAACAACCCAGCATTACTAACACTAATACTCGTGCTTAATGACACAGGGCTCACCGTTGTACAACCCGGCTCGATAGCCAACCTTGTACGCTGCACCTTGATCTGGCTGCCGACAGATGAGGAACATCAACATAGGCCCGTCGTGTCGCTGAAACATGCCTCGAAGATGCCAGGGGCACGCAACCTCCGGTAAGCTTTCAACATTACGCAATTCCTCCAATCTTTTTGATACTACTAGTTACATAAGGTGCATTGCATCCAATATGATGGAACGAAAATAGAGGAAGGGTGTTTGGTGACCAGGACCATGGTCTTATAGGCTACGCCTCCATAGAGGCGGGACCCGGTCAGGTGTGGGTGTATAAGTTGTGTTCGTGGTGGTGTACAGTAGGTACAAGGAGATAAGGGGTATCTCAATAGGCTTGAGCGGGACGCGATAAGCCATACGAAATATAACTACATTTACCAGTAGGCAGCCTGTTGTTAAAGCCCAACCTCCAGGTTAAACCCTACTCTGCAATTATGGGTAGTTTACATCATTGGTATCTAGTTTAATTATTTATTTTTTTCCATTTGACGCCGGAAATTTCACTCAGAAATGGTTAAAAAGGTCTACGCACGAATAACATGCACGAGCAAATCTAAAAGCTTATCAGACGCTAGCACGGCCGTGACGTCACTTCAGGAGCACGGCCGTGACGTCACTTCACGAAACGTATGCCTTTTGCCCGTCCAGGTCATAGTACTACTCGATATATGGCGCTGGCTAACGTTAGCATTATGTCTACTGTCGTGAACCATTTGAGATCGGGGCATGTAGAGGAGTTTGGGGAACGAGTAAAATCATGTGCAGGTCCTCTTTTCAGACCTGTGTGGCAAAGCACTGCACACGCATCATGCAAGCTACACGTCGCTGCATGTTGATCAATGGTGGCCCACTCGGTGCATCACAGTGGGCTACTATTGTGCTAACAACAACCGCGGTGTCCGGCTTGTCGGCCGGCATGAGTGCTCGATTTGGGGTGGTTCTCTCCTCTTTGTGTGCCCCCGTTCGCGCGGGTGTCCTGCCGGGGAGCTTGTGGACGCGACAACAGCGGCGGCCGTAGGGTGTTTGAGGCTGTAGCGTTAGTTAGCTCATAGCTATCGTGTACCACTAGCGTTACGGCGGGCTCGAGCACCCTACGGCTGCCGCCGTTGTCGCGTCCATGGGCTCCCCGGCAGGGTACCCGTGGGGACAGGGGTGTACAGAGAGGAGAGAACCATTTTGTGTCGGGCGTTCTTGCCGGCCAGCGAGCCGGACGTCGGGATATGTTGTTAGCACAATAGCTACCAAGCTAAGCTATGTTAGCTTCTAACGGTGTATACACAATATGTACAACGACACAATGATTTACATTATTACAAATATGGTAACGTGGTTGTGGCTTTTACAAATAGTGGTTAGCTTTAGAGATGGATGGCTATGATCACGGAGCAATAGTGTTGTTAGGTGAAACAGATACATTTTCATTCGGCTAGTAGTAGCAAGGCTCTCTGCCTGCAGTGCCTGCCACTAGCTGTGTGTGACTCTCAGAGCCCCCTGGTGAGCCCCCTGGTGCCCTGCACCTGTTGTGACGACATCATTTCGATTACACGCGCAAGTTATGAACCATTGATTAAAATATCCACGTGCGTGGTGATTGTGTTGGGCAGACAAAATGTTTGATAAAAACGCTAAAACTGGGTCAATTTCAATACTTTTTTTTCCTTCTTCATGAAAGTCACCGTTGGCCTAGTCCACATTGTTCATTGAACAAAAATACAACATGAAGGTTGGCCTTTAAGTAGGCAGCTGTCGCCTACCTCATGTCACGGCAAGCTGATACATATTAGCTAGCTAGCTAATGTTAACGTTACCCCACTAAACGTACTAGACGTTAGCATTATGTCTACTGTCGTGAACCATTTTAAAACGGGGCATGTAGAGGAGTTTCGGGAACGAGTAAAATGAGCAGGTCCTCTTCTCAGACCTGTGGGGCAAGCACTGCACACGCATCATGCCGGCTAGCAAGCTAGCTAGCTCCCTATGTTCCCCGGGTCCTATGTTCCCCGGGTTCTATGTTCCCCGCTTCTTTTTAAAAGAAAGGGTCCTATGTTCCCCGCTCCCGAAATAAAGGTTCTATGTTCCCCGGTCCCGCCCGCTCCCGAACGCTCCCGAACAAGGCTCTATGTTCCCCGCAGCTCGCCACCAAGGCTGCCCGTAAGAGCGCACCGGCTATTGGCACGTAGGCTAAGATTCGCACGTAGGGCTATCAAAGATATTATTGTAGCGTTCTGTCATACCATCATTGAAGAATGAGGAGAGTTTTATGTTTCTTTTGTGTCGTTTAATTCCAGACTCAACCGTTACATACAGGTCCAAAACGCTTGTTATGTCCACACAGCTGTTCTCTCGCGTGTAACCATGACAACAACATAACTTCCGGTGCCCCTCCTATATATCCCGGGGGGGAAACAACCCTATCGGGAAATGTCCGTCAGTCACTTGAGTATTTTAAAGTGTTTTTGATTGTACGGTGTACCACAGTTTCATATTAATGTACCATTTCATATTAATGTACTTATATACAGGCATTTATATACAGGTAAGTTCTGTTTCAGCATCATCTGCACTGTACTTCACTTCGTGCACGTGCACTGAATACAAAATTCAACCATGTACCTTTACATCCCAACATTCGTCTGGCCACACCCCCATCCGCTTACCTTCATAAGCAGGTGTGTGGTCACCTACTCGCCTCCTTCTTCACTTTCACCACAAGGAAGTGCCTTCGGTAGATCCCCACTTGACGAGGTTGTTAGTAGAAGAAAGTTGGAAAACAAAAGAACGGGGAGATAAGTTGACATCATATCTTTATTTTCTCTCTCACTATTTCGAGAAAATACGGCGATATTGTCTTCGTTACTGGAGTGTCTGGAAGATGATGATCATTCTGACCTTCAACGGCTGTTTCGTATTAGGAGCTCACGCCGCTGACATGCTCCCCAGCTACAGTCCTCCTTGCTGCGGCTGGATGGGTTTGGCCCTCCGGCCATACAGCTGGACTGTGGGAAGCACCGACTGTTGTGAGAAGCGGTTGTTTCCAGGGTGGGGTACGTACTGTTTTGCTTGCGAGCTCTGGTTGTTGTTGATGCTGTGGGGGTTAGCTGACAATTTTACGAAACTCAGACTCCAGACTGGGGTCCTCTGCTCGGCTTAAACGGCGGTCGTTGAAAACTGTGTTTGACATTCTTTTTCTTTTCCCTCTTAAGGATGGGGAGGGACTTGGACAGCGGCCTGTCTGAAGTGTGGCTTGTTATATCGTTGTGTACAGTTCAGGTGATAGCTGCTTAGCTGGCGTGCTAGTTGTGGCCTACTGTGTAGCCAGTCAGCTGTTAGCTGCGGCGCTAGCTCGCTGTGTTTACCAGGCTAGTAAACGTTAGCTTGTTGCTATCAGTCGGACGGCTGTTAGCTTAATGCTACACGGTTGATACGATACTGTGACTATAACATGCCTTAAAACACTCTGACTACGACGTCATCTTTGACAGAGGATGTTAGTCGACCCTACACCCGGTTGCCAGTGCCAGCGAGGACTTCGTCAACATGGAGAACGGCGGCTGGGTGGCGTTGCGGACATACCCTCGTCACCGGCGCAGGAGGTGCTGGGTTCAACTTGGTGTCCCGTTAACCTGTGTTGCGGTTCTTTCGGCCTGCGTTCTGGGTGAAGGTAGGAGTCCCGACCGGACTTTAAACACTTCTTCTTTTCTTCCCTTCTAAATGTTTTGTAATAACGATGTTTCCAAAATATGTGTTGCTGCAATACATTGAGGATACGACGCGTGTTGTGTGTGAATTGTCTTGTCGCTGGTATAGCTTCTCTCTGCAGTGAATCAGCGTTGTTTTTTACGTGTGTAAAAATGAACTGGTTTGGTTGTGATGAAAACATGTGTGTACCGTGGGTGAACTCACAACTAAGAGGGTTAATTAAACCTGTAAAGCTATGCTTAGTGACATGTGATTGAGGAATGAATCTTTTTCTCAGCCTGTGATGACAATGAACAGTATGTTCACACATTAACAGAGGTGCCTGTTTGCCTTGGTCGTATCAAGGGTAAGATAAAAGGGGTGTCCCCCCGGTTTCCCTGGGGCTTCCCCCCCTCCTCTCAGACATGTTGGTTACAATATATTGTGTCACTGTGTTTGTGGGGATACGATGTAACCCTCAGCTTAATTGCTGGGGTTGTGCTTTCCGCTTGAGAAACAATTTTTTCCTAAAGAAAATATTGTTTGGTCACTTATCATGTGTGCTTAGCAAGGCCTGTGGCCAATACATAATCGAGGATTCTGTATTCTCTCGTTATGAAAAACGGCGTTCCTCTGTAAGAGTGTACTTTGCCATTTTTTTTTATGATGAAGGGTTGTGTGTGTCTTGTGATCTACAACTGGGTTAGGTTTGGCCCACAGAAGCACATGTGTAAGTCTGGTACCGGGGCTCTTAAGGGGCCCTCTCTGTTCTGTGTTTTTTCCTTAGTAAAAATCAGATAGCAGGTTAGCACATGAGCTATGTGAGGCTGTTCGATGCTTCATGTAGCAGGCTATGACTGTGTCATGCTCTACTTGTCATTACATCGTATCATGGGTGTGGGGTCGTAAAGGGGTGAACTGGTAATCCTTTCCTCCCCTTTTCTGATTGGTCAGGGGTTAAAACCTCCTGTCCTTCAAGGTACCTGTCACGTTGCTGCTCGGCACGTTACAGGGTAAGAGGGGGGGGGGGAGTTTCCTGGTCCCACACCCTGGAAGATTGGGCGTGTGCACCGCGGAAATTCCCCCGCCATAGAGTACGTCACTGAGCGCGTCTCTGTTGGTAAGACTTCCGTGGGTTGTTCAGGTCCATGTTATGGATCTGTTTCAGGGAGTTGTCAGAGCTCCTCCTCACGAAGCTCCTCCTCGGGGAGAAGTGCCTTCTGTGAGTTCGGACTCTCCTTCCCTGTGAGGGAGCCTCCTCAGAGTTTCAGAGCCTCCTCCTCAGATTGTCAAGGTGAGTAGAACTTCAAAAAGGAGTTCTGCTCTATTGTGTGTGTATTCGATTCAATTCGATTATTGAGTGTGTATTGGTTCAGTGCCTCCTCCTCGGAGAGCCCTAACCCAAGTGTTACATAGCTCAATGTTGCAATATATTCTTTTCAATCTATACAGCTCACGTGGGAAGTCTCTCTGGGGATTTCCGTCTCCTCCCTGTGGCGAGGGTGGTAGGATGTACAAATGTAAACAATTATTACTATCGCGCTGGTCCAGGTCAGTTAACCCGTTGTCCGCCGGGGTTGCAGATCTGCTGTTCTGGTACCCTGAGGGACTTGTGCTTTTTTCGGGGGGAAAAATGCTGGGTCGGCCCGGGTGTCACAGGGTTAGGCGTTATGGAGACCCTTTGTTGGGTACGTGTTGTACTCTGCACTATCGTAATGGCTTACGGCCATACCAACCTGTACACGCCCGATCTCGTCCGATCTCGGAAGCTAAGCAGGTTCGGTCCTGGTTAGTACTTGGTTGGGAGACCGCCTGGGAATACCAAGTGCAGTGAGCTTAGGGCTGGTTCTCCATTCTTTTCGCTCCTCTCTCACGCGTGTCGAAGAGGGGGCTGTTGGGGTGGTCTATTGGACCTCATCTGGTAACCCTGTGTGCTTCCCAAGCTGCCGGGCCCGGTCCGAAGTAATGTTTTGTCGACCCGTAGGCCTGGAATAACCCTTTTTTGGAAACTGAAACACTTGTACTGCGGTATAGCCAGTGTATACCCGCAGGTGTGTTTTGGAGTTTTTTCTTGAGGGGTTATTGGAACAACCACCGTCTGTGTACCGAGAGGGTGGTTGATTCCCTGGTGTGTTGGAGCAGAGTCAACTCCCGGGTTACCCGGTTGAGTGTGCCCCTGCACGTTCATGACGTCTGCCAATCGTGTCAGCCTTCTCTGCCTCGACCCCTCTGGGTGGGTTTTTTTTAATGGAGGCTTTGTCATGGTGCTCAACAACGCCAGCATACGCCCCTTCCGCCGGGGGGGCTGTTTTCAGTTGACTCCTTTGGCGCCTGTCTCGTCCGCAGTGCTCCAGGCTCAGGTTACAGCCTGCTGCCTGGTTTCCCCGGTGCGCTGCCTGCTTCCGTTGGTTGGACTTTTTTGAGTGCTTACGGCCATGCTGACTGCCTGTTCTGCAGGGTCAGTGTGCCAGGCGGTGTACTATTGGGGGGAAAGGGCCCGCTCTTGGAGGGGCCCTATCCGAATATGCTGGCGATGTGGGGGGCGGTGTCACTAAGTGACCGCCTGGTGGGGTCTTGATGCCTGGCGTCATTGACCTCTCCGGGGCCCCTTTTTCCAGGGGATCCAGTCCCTTCAGTGGGTCTGGGTCTTCCTTCGCGCTCCGCTGCTACAGCCTTGCCACAGGGTTGGGTTTGCTCTTGACCCCGTGATTTTGGGGGCAGTAACGAGGGTTGTTCCTTCAGTTCGTTCCCTGGTGGCATGCGGGTTGTGCGTGTGCGTAGTCGTGGGGTCAAGCCACGGTCTGCTCACCCTGTGCGTTGAGTTGCTTGAGTTCCTCTTCGCACGGTCGGATCCGTCTCCCTCCCGTAAGCCTCCAATAGGGAGGGTATCCTCCATTAGGGAGGGTCGGGGGGCTCGGTCCTCCCCGGTCTGATGGTTGTGGGGGGCCTCAGCGGGGTACATTTGTCGAGCTATGGCTCCCGCTCAGCTCCTCTTGTGCAGATGATGCTGAGCGAAAGCCATAATGAAACAGAACGTAAGGTTATGTATATAACCAAGTTCTGTGAATTATGGCGACGCTCAGCATCAGACGCCGCTGCGGCCCTTGATCTCGCCTTGTGGTGAAAGTTTGGGAAGGAGGCGAGTAGGTGACCACATGCTTATGAAGGTAAGCGGATGGGGGTGTGGCCAGACGAATGTTGGGATGTAAAGGTACATGGTGGAATTTTTTAGTGAAGTACAGTGCAGATGATGCTGAGCGTCGCCATAATTCACAGAACTTTGTTATATACATAACCTTACGATAAACAAAGTGGAGGAGTTTGGAGAGATATTGGCACAATGCGAGGTCAACTAATTTATTTATTACACAATACACCACATATTATCATTGTCTTTTGCATATCGTATAACGTTTATATCTTTAGGCATATAAGGATAGCAGCCTTAGGGGTAGTATTTGCTGTAGGCTTAGAATCAACAATTAGTTGCAATGAAACACAGTATAATATAGAGCAATATGTACTTTAAAGTGCAAACAATGTGCAATGGTAAGAACAATCTACACACGCTATGGGCTATACACAGGATATACATGTTTACAAACAATATGGAAAGTAATACGACAAGTGGATTATTAATTGAAGATATTAGCGATCACTTACCTGTTTTTACAGTTTATGAGTGTAATTATAGGAAGAGGAGGGAGTCAAAGGAAATAAAATACAAGAGAATAAGAACTGACGAAACAATATCTGCTTTCACAAATGAGTTATTGCAATGCAACTGGAAGAGTATCCTGTATGTGATGAATCAGATGTTGACGAAGCTTATGGGTTATTTCTAGACAAATTTAAAGTCCTGTATGACAAAAACTGCCTACTGAAACAGTGTAGCAATAAGAACAAGTTGGCAGAAAATCTGTGGATGTCAAAAGGTATACAAAATGCATGCAAAAAAAAACTTTATATAGGATATTTATTTAAGGACAAAACAAAAGAAGCACAGTTAAAATATAAAAAATACAAAAACAAACTAATTAGTATTATGAGGAAATGTAAGAAGGATTATTATACCAAATTATTGGATACAAATAATGTTAAAGGAATATGGGACATATTAAATAGTAGTATTAGAAATAAACCAACCAACCTAGCTTACCCTGACTATTTTACAAAAAAGGACAGAAAGATTACTCTTATAAATGAGGTAGTGGGTGGGTTTAACAACTTTTTTGTTGATGTGGGACCAAAGCTAGCCAATGAAATAGTCAACACTGGGAAGAGTTTTGCGGTGGAAGATTGTGGAGAAAGAAACCCTGCTTCAATATCTCTGGGATCTGTGGAGAAAGAGGACATTATTGAGATGGTAAACAAATGCATGAATAAAACCTCCACAGATGGGGATGACATTGATATGTCTCTGGTAAAAAATATTATTCAAGCGATTGTGGAGCCACTATCTCATATATTCAATTTGTCATTCAAAATGGGAGCATTCCCTCAAAAAATGAAATGAAAATTACAAAGGTTATACCATTATTTAAAGCTGGAGACCAATTATAGACCGGTATCCCTGCTATCACAGTTCTCAAAGATACTCGAAAAACTATATGTTGCAAGATTAGACACTTTCATTGATAAAACATAATCTCCTAATGGACAGCCAGTATGGTAGATCTACCTCCATGGCATTAATGGAGCTTGTAGAGGAAATAACGGACGGTATAGACTTGGTAATCCCAATGCGAAAAATTACGAAAGGTGGTGGCTCCCCTGGTAGTAGTCTAATACAAATAAAATAAATCATAATAATAATAGTAGTAATAATAACGGTCTAGCTAGTTGCTAGGACTGTGAAGATCGTTACCGGTCAGCCAGAATGTTCAGAACCACTTCAGCCGGGAGTGTGCGGGAAGAAAGACTCGAGTCCACTGATGTGTATCTCATCCATGCGTTGCTAGTCCTTTAGTGTAGGCAAGATTTTTTTCTGTGGACAACATATTTTCTGCGTCTGTGTGGATATCGAGGCCTGGAGGACCGAGAGGGAGGTGCGGAGCTCGGACAGGAATTCCGTACGGAGGGCAGCTACCTCTGCACGAATTGTAGAGGTAATCAACTCCTTCATTATCGCTGGCGTCAGCTCTGTTGGTTCCGCCATTTTATCGCCAGTACTGGAGCCCGTTTCCTCTACCTCTACAATCTCTATCTTTCGCCCGTATCTTTGCTGGTTGCTGGTTTAGGCATACCAGATGTGTGATAATGTCGTCTGTTTAGTCAGAGAACATAAAGTATTACTTTCAGTTCGAGCCAAGTCAAATGGGCTGTAGTAAAACTTAAATTCTCACGGAGCTACTCTCGTACGTGTCATTTAATTACTCCGCCATCTTGGTTTTCTTCCAAATATCCAAATATGGTATTTGATGGTTATGATCACCAGAGAGATACTAGCCACAGATTCAGGGTCAGTTATTTTCCTATTGTACGAATTATTAAGATTATGGAATGTAAGGGAAATCTGATCCTAGGTCTGTGACTACAGGCAGGAAGCTACGCTGTGGTGACGTCAGTCAGCAGCGCCAAATAGCACTGTAGTTTCCCAGCGAACAAAAACATAAACGTTGTTATTTTGCTACCTTTACGATTAATTGCGAATATTTTCATGTTGAGCTATAGATTGTGGATAAATACACACAGAAAGGTACACCATGCCAACGTTAATGCTTTATTTATCTAAAATGAGCCGATTTAGAAATGGTCAATGGGGAAATACATTAAGTGGAACAGAGGGTGGAACAGGAAAAAACTAAAATTACGTAACCACTACACCTCCCTATTGAGCTGGAAATAAAGCACCATACAGAAAAGGAAACTCTCCTCTTTCTTCTCTACATTACTGCATGACGGATCGCTACATTATGTTGATCCACCACAATAGAACACATTAAATAGCATAGATAAGTAACCAGCTTACACTAACATTAGCTTTTTTTGTTTAGAAAAAGATCACACCAACTTATGAGGCTGTAACTGAGTGGTGAGACTGTAGTAACTTCCTAGCTTAATCTATCTATTCTACCTGCTCTGCGTTGTGTTAAACCTTAAAAAGCTCTTTGAAGTACTAAATCTACAAATGCAGATAACCAGGAAATGGTTTTCTGCTCGTTACCAACAGAGAACACGGCACGGCGGTTTGAAGAAATCGAGTTCCGAGCAGTTTTGAAAAATCCGTTGGTTTAATAAAAAAGGATTTCATTAAATTACAAATCAAATATTTGAAAGAATCACTTGCAATAAAATCTGATAGAAGATCTCTCTATGCCGAGATTTATCAGACTTTAGCCTAAATATTCAATATAACCTAAAAAGCTTGTAGCTTATAAGCCGCTCTCGTTCTTCGTTCTTCAATGGTGTTTCAGAATGCCGTCTCTCTGCTTGTGGTCTTCTTTGTCTGGTGGAGGAAGAGTGTGTATTCGCTGTTGTTTCCTGTCTCTCGTTCGTGGGGATTCTGTCTCTGTCTCTCCGTGGAGCTGGCCATATTCAAATCTAGACTCCGCCCCTAATTTTACGACAAGCGGGCGTATTCGTCTAATTCGTACCGAGCTCCCTGATTGGAGAAACAATATCTCTGGCTGTCCATAGGCTAATCCACTACAGTGACATCAGAACTGAATTTATTAGTGGGCGTTTTTTCCAACAGTTTCAAGATACCCCTACTGGGCAAAAGAGGGGGGCCGAAGGCCAAAAGGGGCAACAGATATAACTCTTTGATCTTACTCTATTTCTGCTGCCTTTTGTTTAAAGGGATAGAAGGCACCCCACCTGGTGTTTATTCTCTACCCTTCCACAAAAGGCTTCCTGTGAGCTTGTTTGTTTGTTTGTAGACCCAATGTCTGGCTCCTAAGGCCGTTTTTGAGTATATCCTGTATATTCAACCTCACAGACCAAATGTCTCCTAGATGTTGTTTGATCTTAAAACTGTAAAACCACACAGCTGCTGATTTTATCACCTTTTTAGGAGATAAAACAGCCACTGTCTCTTGGTTGAATTAGCTTACTGCTTATCTCATTCCCCCCACCAGGAGATTGAGACAGCCAGCTGCGTTCTCTGGTTGCTTTGTCTGCATTTTCTAATCTTGTAGTGTGCCTTTATGTTAAGGAGAGGGGGAAGAGGGAAGAAATAGTGGGTGTAATTTACCTGTCCTATTTTCGCCATTCTGTGATCCATGGTGTGCAGTACATTTTACACAGATTGGTTGACAAAACTACCACAGTTTCCCCGGTTTGGGGATTAATGATCCCCAATATACTTGTTAGTATTTTCTCAATCAAACTGCAGGTTATACACAATGTATCAGTTATATCAATTTCACTTCAGTCTAGGTCCGTCCCTTTATGCAAAAAGATGATCGTACCAATTACCAGGTTTAGACTATACTTATGTGTTTTTTAACCAAACGTGTCTATTTTGTGCAATTCACTCTGAAAGAAAAGACTTTACATTGCATTTACTATCTAAACATTTCTAAAAAAGGAGAGAGCTTAGCTAATGAAAAATGAAAAATTAATATATACACGCCCTCTCCAAGGCCTATCAGTTACACTTAGTCCATGGGCCAGAGGCCAAATTTCACTTGTCGGTGCCACTCACGGTGAATAAACTTACATATCATTTTTTCAAAGATCTATGTCTGTAGATGATATTTTTGTATGATAGCCCTTCCAGAGTGGTAGCTTAATCTTAATTATCAGGTCATGAAGTATACCTACCCCCTCAGGAAATTGCATTTCAGATGCTGGCGCATATCCTGTTTAGACTCACGTAGAGGACATCTGTCAATGTTTCACAATATTGTGTTTGGTATCATTTTAAAGGGGACTATGTAATCTTTCATTCAAGCTAAGATGTGAATCTTTCTGACCAATATAGAGGTCACTGGAGCTCTTTGAACAGTCAACAACACACATTTTACACGATTTTCGCCTAAATGATATACTATCTTTTAGCCTCGTGTCATTTAGGAGCAATAGGGACACAAAATACAAAATCTACAACACTCTCAGGACCATAAGGATTCAGGAAATGTATAATATGCCTATACTATTTCTTATCAGGGGTGATTGTGAGCCTTAAATTAGAAGAGCGGTATTAGGCTCCTATTAAAACTATACAGAACAGCCACTAGGATAATGTCACAAAGTGGTCTGTCTTTATCATACATATACAGGAGCAACAGGGGCACAAAATACAAAATCTACAACACTCTCAGGACCATAAGGATTCAGGAAATGTATAATATGCCTATACTATTTCATTGTTACGGGTCATTGTGAGCCTTAACCTGTCCATGAATGAACTTGCCAAAGAAAACCAGTCTCTTAAAAGGGAGCTTCAGACCTTGAAAAGTGCTAGTGCCCAAGATGTCATAGCCAACACAGCCATCAAGCTGAGAGAGGACATCAATAATCAAGATGTTCCTCAAGCCTGGCCACCTGACATCAAACCAGAAGCAGAATGTCCTGTCATTCCAGAATCCCTTAGAGCAGTGGTTCTCAAACTTTTTACACCAAGTACCACCTGAGAACGTAGCTGGCTCAAGTACCACCATATGACCGGCGTTAAAATACAGTCTATTCAGCTATGCACAGTTCACGCAGGAGGCAAATGTATTCCTAATACCATTATTTATTGTTAACTTTTGTCAGACCAACTTTGACCATCACTTCTTCATTCAAGGACAAGCTTCAAACAGACACAATGATTAGCAGCAACACAGATTTTGATGGATTTTTTGTAATGTCAGATTTAACACCAACTCTTTTCAGAAAAGTGGAGTATTTCATTTTTTATCTGACATTACAAAAAATCTAAAAAGATAAATGGTTATGATCAGGGCTGAAGTTGAATTAAAGATTTATGACTGTTTAGACTGCACTACTCTATGTCACAGTGATCTCCTGGTTGTTCCCCACTTAGGTTATCTAACTATCGCGCCGCCACAACCAGAAACACTGGCCTGACCTGCTTCTAAGTTCAGTGGCCTGACTGAAAAAAAAAATTATTTGCTTTTTTGTAAATGTTTTCAAGTACCACCAGCAGTACCACCAAGTACCATTAGTGGTACGCGTACCACAGTTTGAGAACCACTGCCTTAGAGTCTTCCTGTGCTATCTACTCTCTGGCACTAATGATCCTGATCATGCATCCCAGAGAGTTTTGCGGCTCATACAGTCATTCGGCCATGACATGGTATATGCAGTGACAAGCATCATGCAGTGCTTAGACCTGACAAAGATTGTCTGTGTCTTTGACCAAGCCCTGTATGCAAAGGCTGTTGAGATCACATGGAAACATGCTGGCAAGTTCCAGAATATCATCATCAGACTTGGGGTATTTCACACCATCTGCACACTGCTGGCAATCATAGGAAAGCGTTTCCAAGATGCTGGACTCCAAGACCTGTGCATTCAGTCTGGCATGATCGCAGAAGGCTCCATTGCTGGGGTCATGGGTGGCCGCAAGTACAACAGGGCAGTGCGACTACACAAGCTCTTGTATGAGGCTCTCATGCGACTGACATGGAAGGGTTTCCTCTCTTGGTTGGAAACAACTGAATGAGATGGTTTATTTGGATGAAACACTGAAGGTAATTGACAGCCTTGGGGAAAATGTCTCACAAGCCACTTTGAAGGAAGCCCTCGAGAACAGCTCTTGTGCACGCATCATATAACTGTTTGAAGTCTACCGCAAGTTCCTCAGAGGTGGGAACAGCAGCCTCTCCAGCGTCTGGGTGTCCTATTTGGACATGGTCGAAATCTTGCTGGGGCTCATCCGAGCATCCCGAGAGGGAGACTGGATGCTACACTTGGCAAGCATTCGAGCAATGATCCCATGGTGCTTTGCCTATGACAGGATGAACTACGCACGCTACCTCCCCTACTACTACGCCCAGATGTCTCAGCTGTACATCACACACCCAGATGTGTACACAGAATTCATGAAAGGAGGTTTCTCTGTCCAACTGGCCCCACTAATCCCTTTGGCAGGATCCCAGTTGACCAAGCTATAGAAGAAACAGTGAACAAAGACACTCAGACAGCTGGAGGGACGAAGGGATTCAGCTTGAAGTCAGGAGCTGTGGCCAAGTATTACCTAACCGCTGAGTATAGAAGCATGTACCTCAGACAGCTGAGACCTGACAGATCAAGGCACGTCCAAACTGTCCCATCCAGATCTACAGCGTCCAAGAATCAAGAGAGATTGAGCCGATGTCCAGTCTCTTCTTGACCTTATGCAGAACAAGTGGTTCAATCCTATGTCCCCTGATGAGAACGATCTGGTTAGCCTGTCCACTGGCTTCATGGCTCCACCTGATGTGACAAGAGATCTCCTGAGAGCTCATGAGATAGGAGAAGAGGCATACCAGGTATTCAAACAAACAAGGTTAGATGAGGACCCACCATCTTTAAAGTTTATGACAAGATGACCAAGCAAAGCCTGAAGACATTCTCCAGTGTCGGCACAAAAAAAGCTAAAGGAAAGAAAGGGCAGGATGTGGTGCTGAGGGCAGACAGAAACCTGTTCAGCCACATGATCCTGTTGGCTGAAAGCAGGAAGATAGACATGAAAGATGTCCTTGCCCACCCACTGGGCCCACTGCCATGGGCACTTGCAAATGCTGATGGGTCTCTACGAAAAACAAACAAGGCTGCACTTGCCAGAGAGCTGGAACGGAATGTGTCTCCTGTTGAAGAGATCCCAACACCATCCACTTCCATCATTGATGGGATGAGCCTGGTCCAGAAAATGAATGGCAACAACAAAACCTTTGGACAGGTGGCAGAGTCACTCTTCACCCAGGTCCTCCACGAGGGGGCACAGAGTCAGAGGATTGATGTTGTGTTTGATGTTTACTGCCAGACTTCAATCAAAGATGATGAATGACAAAACCGGGGTGCAGACACTACGGTCCAATACAAGAACCTGGCAGGAGGACACCACGTACAGCAGTGGAGAACTTTCCTGTGCAGTCCTTCCAACAAGACCAGTCTCATCAAGTTTCTGGTGGAAGAGTGGAACCTCCCACAATACAGAAAGAGGCTGCATGGCAAAGTGTTGTACACAACCTGTGAGGAAACCTGCTACAGGTTGACAGATGGTGGGTGTGAAGAAGTAGCAGAACTGCAATCAACACATGAAGAAGCTGACACTCGCCTGCTCCTGCATGCATCAGATGCTGCAAACATGGGCTCAAAAGCAGTCATCATCATAGCTGAGGACACTGATGTCATGGTGCTTTGTCTTGCCTTCCAGAAGGACATCACCTGTCCCATCTACATGAAGTGTGGGACCCAGAACCGCACACGATATGTGAACATCAGCAAACTTGCAAGCTCAGTTGGAGACAGCCTCTGTGACAGCCTAATTGGCTTACACGCCTTCACTGGCTGTGACACTGTCAGTGCATTCGCTGGCCGGGGGAAGCTGAATGCCCTGAAGATGGTGAAGAAGGATACTTCCTACCAAGAAACCTTCAGTGGACTAGGGCAGTCATGGGATGTGAGTGAGGAGCTGTTCCAGAGAATTGAGGAGTTTACATGTCACATGTACTCTGCTAACAGCAGCACAGTAGAGGTGAACCAACTGCGCTACCAGCTCTTCTGTACCAAAAGGGGAGAGGTCGAGTCCAGCCAGCTTCCACCATGTAGGGACTGTCTCTTCCTGCATGTTGAACGAGCCAACTATCAGGCAGCAATCTGGAAGAGCAGTCTGCAGTCTAACCCTGTGGTCTCAAGTCCTACAGAGCATGGATGGAAAGACGATGAGGGCAAGCTGGAAATTTACTGGATGCGCTCCCCACCTGCACCAGATGTAGTCCTGGAATTGCTAAGATGCAAGTGTGTCCGTTCATGCAAAATGCCAAGCTGCACATGCTTATCAAATGGACTAGCATGCACAGATATGTGCAAGTTACAGACATGCAGCAACCAAAAACTGCAGGATGATCCAGAACCTGACTTCGAACTCGAGGAGTCAGAGGATGAGAGAGACGAGCAGTTTGAGTGATTCAATGTACATTTAGTATATAATGTTGTTCTGTTTAATAGGTTGTTCATAAAACTCTAAGTGGTTCCTTATCTCATTGTGGTGTCCTTTATGTCCTGTATATGTATGATAAAGACAGACCACTTTGTGACATTATCCTAGTTATCTGACCCAGTTAATAATGCCCATCTAATTTAAGGCTCACAATGACCCGTAACAATGAAATAGTATAGGCATATTATACATTTCCTGAATCCTTATGATCCTGAGAGTGTTGTAGATTTTGTATTTTGTGCCCCTGTTGCTCCTGTATATGTATGATAAAGACAGACCACTTTGTGACATTATCCTAGTGGCTGTTCTGTATAGTTTTAATAGGAGCCTAATACCGCTCTTCTAATTTAAGGCTCACAATCACCCCTGATAAGAAATAGTATAGGCATATTATACATTTCCTGAATCCTTATGGTCCTGAGAGTGTTGTAGATTTTGTATTTTGTGTCCCTATTGCTCCTAGATGACACAAGGCTAAAAGATAGTATATCATTTAGGCGAAAATCGTGTAAAAATTTGTGTTGTTGACTGTTCAAAGAGCTCCAGTGACCTCTATATTGGTCAGAAAGATTCACATCTTAGCTTGAATGAAAGATTACATAGTCCCCTTTAAAATGATACCAAACACAATATTGTGAAACATTGACAGATGTCCTCTACGTGAATCTAAAGCAGGATATGCACCAACATCTGAAATGCGATTTCCTGAGGGGGTGGGTATACTTCATGACTTGATAAGTATGATTAAGCTACCACTCTGGAAGGGCTATCATACAAAAATATCATCTACAGACATAGATCTTTGAAAAAATTATATGTAAGTTTATTCACCGTGAGTGGCACCGATATCTGGTCTGGCCCATGGACTAACTATCCCTTCTTTCGCCTATGTATACCGTTGAGGCTTCTGGATGACTCGTTTTGGTCGAGTATCTTGTTCCGGGTTTGTGCTAAGCACTGGTTCCTCCAGTTCTTCTGGTACCTTCTCCAAATCCACAGAGGAGAAATTATTATGTTCCAATTCATAATCTTCTCCTCTGTCTGGTTCCTGTAAAAAACCCTCATCTTCTACTCGTGGCCAATCGTGGTCCCCTCGGTCTGGCTCGCCATAATCATTCGCATCTTCCCCATTGTTTGGGGTTAGCGCCACCCCAATTTCATCTTCCGCTGCTTCCACTTCGCCTTCATGTAACGGTTGCGACGCCCCGGTTTTATCGTCAAGGTCTCGTGGTTCAGGTTCCCATTCTTGGTCCGTATCGATTGCTTTTACACAATGAGTAACGTGAAACCACATAGGCGATCCTTGGATTTGTAAAGCCCTCTCGGTGGCTCGAACGACTTTGTATGGCCCTTCTCGTCTCGCGCCAAACCACTTGCGTCTAAATACTTTAACATAAACGTAGTCGCCTGGTATGATTTGAGGTGTAGTCTGCCTATTCACCTCCTCCCCGGTTTCATGCTCCTGTCTACTGGAGACATGATCCAGAATATTTCTGTGTATCTTTGACATGTATTTTACGTACTCACGCATATCGTTGTCCAGGATGTCCAAACTTGGACCTTTGCCTGTCGCGCGCAAACCTGGTACTACCATGCAGCGACCTAACATCATTTCGTGCGGTGTCAGACGCAGTCCGCGAACCTCGCTTGACCGGCATGCCATCAGTGCTAGAGGGAGAGCGTTCAGCCAATTCAATCCTGTGTGTTGACAGATCTTTACCAGCTTGTTTTTTAGCGTCCCGTTCATGCGTTCCACCATCCCCTGGCTCTGTGGATGATAAACGGCCCCCAATCGCTGTTTTATGCCTAAATGTTGGAGTATTAAACGTACAGTTTTGTCGACAAACTCTTTTCCATTGTCCGAGGAGATTCTGTCCATTAAACCAAAACGGGGAATTACCTCTTGGCATAAGAACTTAGCCACTGATGCTGCATCCTTGTGCCGGGTGGCGCACGCCTCCACCCACCTTGAAAAACGACAGACAACGACAAGAATATATCTCTTCTGATTAATGGGCTTAATCATGTCAATGTAATCAATTACAAGGTCTCGCATTGGGCCATTGGGCGTGGGGATATGTCCTGGTGACACACTAATCCCCTTACGTATATTGTTTTTCAAACATATTACACATCTCTGTAGCACATGATCAATTTGACTGTTCAAATCTGGCGCCCAAAAGCCATATTCTCTGATTTTTCTCCTTACCTCTCCTTTATGCGCATGGCAAAAGTCGTGAGCCGTGTGGATCAGCAGTCCGACCAGGCCCGCAGGAGCCACCACAAATCCACTGACGTCGCGCCACAAACCTGAATCATCCTGACAAGCTCCCCTGGTTATCCAGAGGTTTCGTTCTACCTGACTAGCCCCCTCCTGGAAAGTCAAAACATCTTTGTAGGTTATCTTGTCCTCTAACTCAACTCTGTGTGTGATAACCAACACCTTACCTGCTCTGTCGGCACCTGTCACTTCCTTGGCAGCTTCGTCTGCTCTTTTGTTTCCTCGAGTTATTTTTGACTCGTCAGACTGGTGGGCAGCACACTTGATTATCGCAATCTGCTTTGGTTTCATAATTGCTTCTAACAACCGTTTAATCTGACTACAATGTTTTATGGCGTTTCCATCAGCTTTCTTAAAACCTCGCCCTTTCCACACTGTGCCAAACAAGAATGCGGTGCCGTGCGCATAGGCCGAATCGGTATGAATATTTACAATTCTGCCCTCTGGCATGTTACATGCTTCCGTCAGTGCGACCAACTCTGCTAATTGGGCTGAACAAGGTTGTGATAATGCTTCGGCTTTTTCCACCACAAACCCTTCGCCCTGTGACCTTACCACGGAGTAGCCTGCTTTTAGTCCCTCGCCAACACGATAGCAAGAGCCGTCAGTCCATAGTTCCAGATCTGGACTGCTAAATGGAAATGCCTGCAAGTCTGCTCTGAGTTTAGAGTACCTCTCGGCTTCGACTATACAGTCGTGGGGTTCTCCATCCTCAGGCGTAGGGATGTCAGCTGCCGGGTTCGTTATGGAACACCTGACCAGCGTCACGTCTTCCTGTTCCAAAAGTCTGTAGTAGTGTTTAATGCGAGGCATCGTTAGTGCATATTTACCGGACTCCAACAGACTCTTTAAGTCATGCCTCACCATGATATCCACTGGATATCCCATCATAATACTTGCGGCTTTTTCGTACATCGTATACACTCCAGCCATTTCTCGGTAGCATGGAGCCATCCCCATCTCTACTTCCGAGTAGGCAATTGAGTAGTACGCCATCGGCTGCGGTCGCGCCCCCACCCCTGTGTTCTGGGCCAACACCGCGCACGCCTGCTTCTGATCTGGAGAAGAAGAGACGTAGAGTATGAATTTCTTGGTATAGTTAGGCAAAGCCAGGGCCGGCGCCTCTAACAGTCGGGACTTGATTGTTTCAAATGCCCGTGAGCCATCTTCGGTCCATACCACTTTACTGCTCAGTTTATCAACGCCCGCTTCTTTCATCATCTCTCTCAATGGTTTCACTATTTCCGTATAGTTCTCGACCCATGGAGAGCTGTACCCCATTATACCCAGAAATCCCATTAGCTGTCGTACCGTCACAGGTTTGGGCGCCGTCTTTATGGCCACCAAATGTTCTTCTGAAATAGCCCGATGGCCCTGTGAAATTGTTTGTCCTAAATAGATCACTTTAGGTTTACAATATTGCAACTTTTTCAACGACACTTTATGGCCGTTTTCCGCCAACAGCTGCAACAGTTTCACGGAATCGCGATGACATGTTACCTGATCGTCCGCGCACAGTATCAGATCATCCATGTACTGAATGACCCTAGAGGTCATGACTTTATCCAACCCCTCTAAATCCTCCCTTAGGATTTTGTTGAATATGTGTGGCGAATGCTTTAGTCCCTGCGGGATCCTAGTATACTCATAATATTCATCCTTATAAGTAAAACCAAAAAAATGCTGGCACTCCTCGCTCAAGGGCACACTAAAATATGCACTACACAAATCTATAACCGTAAAGTATTTAGCTTTCGACGGGATAAATGTCAATAGCACATGGGGGTCGGGGACATCTGATGGATAGTCAAGTAACACCTCGTTGATAGCTCTTAGATCATGCACCAGCCGGTAAGAGGTATCAGGCTTCTCCACGGGTAGCAACGGCGTGTTGCTCCGGGGATCAGTTGTTTTCCGTAGGACTCCTGCAGCTAAAAGTCCTTTAATTTGTGGCTCGATTCCAGCCACCGCTTTCTCCTTCAATGGATACTGTTTCTTCCAAGGCAGGGTGGCCCCAGGTCTAAGCTCCACCTTCACAGGTTGAGCGGACTTGATTAGTCCAATGTCAGTGCTGTTCTTTGCCCACAGCGTCTCAGGCACCGCCTCCATCATGTCCTCTTGGAGGCTTGATGCATTAGGATTAGGGAGTTCTCCCAGTGTCTCTTGGGATAATTGCACAGTTTGGGGACGACCCATCCCTGTGCTTTGAACCATGATCTTAATAAACCTTTTATCAGGGCTTATCCAGATCCGTTTGTTTTCTTTCATCTGTTCAAATTCTATCCCTTCAGCTTTTTTCATCATTTCGCCTATGTGCTGTTGATCACATGAGCTGATTACCTTCAAAGTCACATGGGGAACACTGTCCATAATGCCGTGCTCTTTATGCAGATAGTCGCTCCGTGCAATACGTAGCGCTGCTCCCTGTGGCCCCAATATGATATTGGTAGCATTCAGCTGTACTTTGTCAGGTTGCACCCTCAGCCACTCCTTAGTCTGTGACGAGTCTGCATCTCTATGATACTGCAGAGTGCAATGATAGGGGGTCTTTGGATCCCTTGCTTCAGGCATATTGGCAGTGATACATTTCTCCCATTGCAAGGCTGGACCAAGCAGCTCTTGGTCCAGTCCCCCTAGACAATAAATCTCTGGTGGTTGACTGTCAATTCGTTGTACCATCTGATAGTACTGGTCTTCTCGTTCGGCTATCACGCAACCCTCCGCAGTACATTTAATGTCCATCCCTAGTAACCCCAGCCCATCTCGGCCAAGTAAGTTAATAGGTGTGCTTTCCGAGACCAGCACAGGGAGAGTCGCTTCCCTGCCTTGATATCTCAGAGTCACAGGATCGGTAACAGCCGTCAGCTGGTTTACTCCCTCAAATCCAATATCCCGTACGTATCGACCGGACATGGTTAGGTGCGTCGCGTCTTGGGGTTGTACTACCGTGTAGGCCGCACCGGTGTCTGCCATCATCTTGACAGATTTGTCATTCACCGTTACGCACACAATAGGCTCCTCCCTCAAAGACGACACTGACAGCTGACACCTCCCCATTGGACTCTCTGGGCCTCTTCATAGTGGTTCATCTGGCCCTCTTGCTGGATTTACCGGGCCATTGTTCTCATTCTGGTCTTGGACTCGGGGTTGGCCTTGGCCTTGCCAAGTTCTTCCCCGGTCTCCCCCTCTGGCTTGATAGTCCTGTCCACAGTCCCGTGCGAGAAGACCACTCTCCCCGCACGTCCAACACTCCATCCGCCGCACCGGGTATCCATTCGGATTCCGGCCTCTGCCTCCACCTCTTCCTCGTGGTTGCCACCCGATTGCTCCTCTTGATCTTTGTTGTTGTTCTGGCGCATGACCCCCTTGTGTTCCCACTTGAGCCCGTCTTTGTTCCTGTGGTTCCCCCTCATAGCCTGTCCCACCTCTTGGTTGTGGGGCCTGGACCAAGGCTTGAAGGTATTCCACTACCTTCACTGCATCGGTTGGCTGTTGATACATGATCTTACGTTGTTGATCCATATCCTTCTCCTTTGCCCTTTGCTCTTTTTTCCGATACAGTTCAACGTAATGGTCTACTTGATCAATATATAAGTTCACTGCCATACTTGACAATGACACCACCTCGGCCAATCTCTGTCTTACCTCTAGGGGGAGGCCGTTTTCAATCTTGGCTCTTAACGTGGCTTCATGCATAGGGTCAAGTCCTGCCTCCTGACCAGTTGTATTCTTCCACGCGGCGTAGGCTTGTCGTACGTACAGCCTGGGGTGAATTGTTGCCCCCAGAGTACCAATCTGAATTTGGTCTGCGTGCAGTCTCGTTGGATAGGCTTCTCGTAGGGCCATCCACATTACTCCCCTGTACGCTGTGAACAGGTCCGCATCATGCACTCCAGTCCCCACATGGCCATGCAGGCGAGCCATCTCCAGTATCCTTTCCATGCCGTCTTTTCCCATCATGTTTGTCAATATTTTCTTGACATCCCCCATTGCCATTTCTGTGCCGACCATCAACTCCTCCAGTTGGGCAATCCATGGGTTGGCCCCATTCTGGAGGGGCGGCAATTTCTCAGTCACCTGTGTCATGTCCGATGCCTTCAGGGGGTGATATTCCAGGTCCTGTCCTCTTATTATTATAGGAGCCATGCGGATAGGGGCTAGCTTGTTTTTTGTCTGTGATCTGGTCTGCCTTCTCTCCCTTACAGCATTTTGTACTTTCTGGAGGGCCTCTGTCTGCTCTCCTTTTTTGTCTTGCAGGGCATTTTGCTTTCCCTCAAGGCCAGCCCGCATCCTCATGATCTCCTTATATTCCTCTCCCCCATCCTTGTTTGCAGGGTCGTGGCTCGTAAATCGCCCTGCTAGGACAGCGTGGTCCTTGTCCAAAGCCACGAGCGCCTGTTCTATCTCTATCAGATCGTCTTTTATCTGTGTCATCTGCCCCCCAAGTGCGATGTCGATAGCCTCCGGCTTCTCACCTACTGCATCTACATCCGCCCACTGTGGTATCGTGAGACCAATCTTGAGACTGCCAGGGTCTACCCCCCTGCGGGACTGGGGTTGGGGGGAAGGGAGATCTCGGTATACGGAGTGGGGCGCAGGAGCTGGGGGGCTTTGGAAGTACTCCGGCTGGCGGACAGACTCTCTCTGGTGGTCATACCCTCTCTGGTGGTCATAAACTCTCTGAGGATGGCCGTAGGTCTCCTTCATCCTTGCCCACTCTTTCTGTTCTAACATTGTCTCATAGCCTTCCTTTCCCTTTCTTTCAGCTTCTTGGATCACTCTAGTTCGCTCTGACGTCTTTTCCATCCCTTCCCTTGGCCGTGAGGTGGCCGCATACTGTCTGTCTGACCAAGTCTGGTCTGACCTGTCTGGTTGCCTTGCTATCAGCTGAATAGATGTCTTTGCTTGTCCCTTCTCTTTGTTCCCCAGATCATCTGTCAACTCATAAGGGCTTGTCATCTCTAATACAGGTAGGATGGGGTATATTGTCCCCCCATTCCTACTGGCATATGGCGGGGGTGCTAAAGCTCCCTCAATTCTTTCCTGTTGGGCAATAAGATAGGAGGCTGGGGAGGGTGAGGCTAACTGAACTGCACTTTGGGCGGTGACAGGTGTTGTGTTTGCAATGGCCTTCTTTTCACTATCTCTCCTCTCAGCTTCCCGTGCATAAGATTCTATCATGCTTGTTTCTTGCAAATATTTCTTTGCCCTTGCCACCTCGTCCCCGTGATATGCATATGTCTTAATTAGTATTCGTATATTAGCTATTAGCTCTAAATCAAATGAACCCTCGACCGGCCAACGTTTCGCAAGCTTTTCCCATCTTTTATTCCATCTTTTTGATACATAAATTGCTTTTGCCAAGTAATATTCGTTACCTTTTGTCGTGTCGTGTTCGTTGGCAATAATCTGTACTGGACTCTCTTCCATCCACCCAATTACGGTCGGCTTATCTGCTTTGGTTGTGGCTTTCATTTTCTTATATGCGCTTTTTCGCCCCATTTTTCTAAAGTTTCTCTTGTCTTTTTTATCTTGTAACAATAACAATAGGCAGAAAAGTAGCTTGTGTAATCCCTATCTAAGTGTAGGTGTCTATGCTTCTTGTGACTGACTCCTACTCGGACAGCCAATAGTGGCACTGTGGGCCCTTCCTATTCTCTTCTGTCCCTTGTTCAGTTGAAATTCCTATTCTTACCTGATTTGTGGTGTTCCGCGTGTCCAATCAAACTGCTGGAGATCAGAGCACACAATGACAACAGTTCTTGTTAATTTATCAACCGGACTTTGTCTTTATAATCAAATTCCTGAGAGGTTCTTTTCATTCACTGTATGAGTATCTTTTTACTTTCCTCATACACTCTTAAACACGAGACATTTGTAATTGATACATGTGTGTGATACCGCCAGTTTCTACTCCCTGTTTTTCTTCTCGTTCGATCTCTGTCAACACACTGGGTTCCTATTTTTTGTCGAATTTCCGCTCTCCTTTACTTCCGCTTGATTCTGCTCCAATTCTGATACTCCTCAGAAAACAAAAACATCTTGATTAATATAGTTACATTCATTTTTCACATTCTTTTTCATTATTCAGTACCACACCCCCCAGGGGACACCTGTCACTCAGACACGTGTCCCCCAGAGATAATCTAAAGAATGCCACGGACGCCGCGCCACGCACGCCGTGAGGTGCCAACCCTGTTTATTGAAGAGACCCTGACAGCCCCTCCACAGCGGTCGAACACACCTCACCACAGGTACAAAGCAGTCAGCATCCCGGCAACTTATCCCGTCCTTCAGGCCAGCATCCCCAGAGTCCAGTGCCCTGCCGGACGGCCATGCATAGCCGACCAGACCCAACACGAACTCCGGGTACACCGCCCCACATCATACAGTCAATCCAAACATACCTACTATGGAAAAGAAAAAACACAATTGCATACACAACCTTATCTCATCAACGGCAACGTACGGTCGTCCAGGAATGTCCCCCGCCTCACACCCACACGCACGCTCCGGCCCTCCCACTCCCCAACCCTGAATGTCCACCACCCAGATCAGAGAATAGTTGCCAGCGCGGACGCCGGGCACCGCGGCTTCATTGGAACGCCCACACCCACCCTGCCACCCTCCGCGCCATCCCCTATCATCATCATCGCATACGCAGGTGCAGTCGAGCGGTGTGGATCCCCAGACGCAGAACCAGCCGCGCCGAGAGTCCTGAACACGTACGTCACACACACCCTGATTACATTCACACAAACAACTATAACCGCAAACATCACCACAGCACACAGCAAATACTTAGCAATCGTCCATCCTATATAGCCCATCCAACTTTGACCCCAGCCCTCCCACGAGTCCTCCCGCGTGGGCTGCATCTCCCTAGTAATATTCTTCAAATGCTCTATAACCTCTTGTATGCCACCTATGTCATTTTCTGGGATAAATGTGCAGCATTCCTGACCAATCAACGCACACGTGCCTCCTGAACTCGCCAACAGGAAGTCCAAACCTGTCCTTGACTGCAGTTCCATCAGTCTTAAGGACCGTAACTCTTGAGCCTCCAGGGTCATACCCTTCGCGGTCGTAGCCGCCATATCCTCAAACACGCGAGCTATATGGTCCAGTTCACCCATGTTTGCATACGTCCCCCACCAGGGAAACGCCACCCTGAAAAAGTGGTCCGCATCCTCCTTCTCCTTGACCTGGGAAGCGTCTGCAAAACATCTGACACTCTCATAGCCGGCACTAAATATCCCAACGCACACCTACCCCTCCACTTAATAGGTAACGCGGCGTACGCATACTCACCACAAATCCAAAACGCCCCCCTAGGGGCTGGCGCCTCTGAATCCTTACCCCATACTCCACTCTCACCCAAGCAGCCGTCCAAATATCCCACGTCCCTACCACCGGACCTCCCCTCTACGCACATCTCAAACCCAGCCGCCCTAAACGCCACTGGAATGGGGCTATTGTCCTTTAGACCTCCAAAACCTATCGCCTTATTCGACCCCAACTCCCGGCCCAAATACCTCAACATCTTATCATGACCCACCCCGTCGCATAGGCCGGGGAGAGGCACGTCTCTCAACACATTGGCATGACACTTCGTTAAGGGGTGCGCAATCAAAGGAAGACCCGCGTCGGCCGCTAGCGGGGCCAAGCCACACACATAGCAATCCGTTTATTAGCCGCCTTAGCCACCGTTCTCGCCATCCCCAAAAACAGATTCCCGCGATGGTCTGGCAGCGACCTTCTACCCACTACCACCACCTCTGGCTGTTCAGGTCGCTGATATGGATCATACATTATCGTACCGACCAACACACACAACCAAACCACCGCCACAACACCCCCCCGAAGCCCCTGCCTACTACTGTCACTCAAACCAGGAACCATGACGAATGTTCCGTCCTCCTCTTCTTTCCTCAGTCACCGGCGCGTATCCTAATATGTCCTGCAATCCCCACAAACAACAACACATCTTTATAACCACACATACCACAGTCCACTGACATGAAGACCCCAACCTAAACACAATACCAGGACAAGAAAAAAGGCCGCAACGAAACCGCCGACCGGTCAAGAGAGGACCGGGCCAGAGGGAAAACACGTATCTCCATGCCGGTCTTCAGAAGGAAGAGGGGGGAGAGAGAGAAGGGCTCAGCGAGTGAGGCAAAGGAGTGGGGGGGGGGGGCAGAAGGGAACTGGGAGAGAGGGGGGAAAAAGGGAGAGAGAGAGAAAAATATGCAGAAAAAAATAGGGGGGGGGGGGGGGGCAAAGGGAAAGAGGGAGCAAGACAAGGAGGGGGGCAGAAAAGAGAGGGAAATCGGGAGGAAAAAGGAGAGGGGGGAGAGGGAAGAGAAAGAGAGAAAGTGAGAGAGAAGAAGGGGGGGGGGGGGGCTGAAGGAAAAACAGGAAAAGGGGGGGGGGGGTGCAAGGGGAGGGAAATGGGGGAGACCAGAAAGGGAAGGCATAAAGGGGGAAAAAGGGAGAGAAAGAAGCCATGGAGGGGGGGGGGGGGGGGCACGTAGTCCCGAACAGACCTATTCCAAACCATAAAACATATTCCACAATACGTCATACTTTGCAACTGCCCAAATGCCTCCTATGGAGGGGGAGGGAGAGAGAGAGAGAAAAGAAAGAAAGTTAGTGAAGAGATAGAAGTGAAAGCGAGGAGTCGGGGTTGTAGGGAGAGTGAAAGGTAAGAGAGGGGGAGAGTGAGGGAAGGAGGGAAGGAAAGCGAGAGAGGGGGATTGAGACTGAAGAAGGGAATAGAAAGACGAGAGAGAGGGGGGGAGAGAGAGAAAAGAAAGAAAGTTAGAGAAGAAGGAGGGAGTGAGTATAGAAAGAGAGAGGGGGAGAAAGAGAGAGAGAGAGAGAGAGAGAGGGGGAGAGAATGGTGTGTGAGAGAGAAAGAGAGAGAGAGGGGGAGAATGGTGTGTGAGGGAGAAAGAGTGAGAGGGAGAGAGAGGGAGAGAGAGGGAGAAATGGAAGGAGGGAAAGCGAGAGAGGGGGATTGAGACAGAAGAAGGGAATAGAAAGACGAGAGAGAGGGGGGGAGAGAGAGAAAAGAAAGAAAGTTAGAGAAGAAGGAGAGAGTGAGTATAGAAAGAGAGAGGGGGAGAAAGAGAGAGAGAGAGGGGGAGAGAATGGTGTGTGAGAGAGAAAGAGAGAGAGAGGGGGAGAGAGAGAGAGAGAAAGAGAGGGGAAGAGAATGGTGTGTGAGGGAGAAAGAGAAAGAGTGAGAGAGAGAGAGGGGGAGAAAGAGAGAGGGAGAGAGAGAGAGAGGGAGGGAGAGAGAGAGAGAGAGGAGGGAAGGAGTGCAGGGAGAGAGAGAGAGGGAGAGAATGGTGTGTGAGGGAGAAAAAGAAAGAGTAGAGAGAAAGAGGGGGAGAGAGAGAGGGAGAGAGAGAGAGAGGGAGGAAGAGAGAATGGTGTGTGAGGGAGTAAGAGAAAGAGTGAGAGAGAGAGGGGGAGAGAGGGGGAGAGAGAGAGGGGGAGAGAATGGTGTGTGAGGGAGAAAGAGAAAGAGTGAAAGAGAAAGAGGGGGAGAGAGAGAGAGGGAGAGAGAGAGAGAGGGAGGGAGAGAGAATGGTGTGTGAGGGAGTAAGAGAAAGAGTGAGAGAGAGAGAGGGGGAGAGAGAGAGAGAGAGAGAGAGAGAGAGAGAGAGGGGGGGAGAGAATGGTGTGTGAGAGAGAAAAAGAGAGAGAAAGGGAGAGAGAGAAAGGGGGAGAGAACGGTGTGTGAGGGAGAAAGAGAAAGAGTGAGAGAGAGAGAGAGGGGGAGAGAGAGAGAGGGAGAGAGAGAGAGAGGGAGAGAAAAAGAGAGAGAAAGGGAGAGAGAGAGAGGGGGAGAAAACGGTGCGTGAGGGAGAAAGAGAAAGAGTGAGAGAGAGAGAGGGGGAGAGAGAGAGAGAGAGAGAGAGAGAGAGAGAGAGAGAGAGGGGGAGAGAATGGTGTGTGAGGGAGAAAGAGAAAGAGTGAGAGAGAAAGAGGGGGAGAGAGAGAGAGGGAGAGAGAGAGGGAGGGAGAGAGAACGGTGTGTGAGGGAGAAAGAGAAAGAGTGAGAGAGAGAGAGAGAGGGGGAGAGAGGGGGAGAGAGAGAGAGAGAGAGAGAGGGGGAGGGAGAGAGAGAAGCAGAGGGACATTACATACATCCAACCATACTACAGCCACGCACGACAATGCTGCTCAGGACGGGAGTCCAAATGCCTCTACCGCCCCCTAGCGCAGCACCTCACCACATCACACCGAAAACATAAATCCCTCACAATGGTCACCTCAGCCCCGTCCAAAATGGCGACCATTACACTCCACTTAAAAACGGCCGCGTGTCCCAGGTTGACTCTGACGCCACCTAGTGCACTTCTAACCACATCACAATTACTTAAAACGGCCGCGTATCCCAGGTTGACTCTGGCGCCACCTAGTGCACTTTTAACCACATCATAATTAATTTCAGTCTCTCACGTCTCACACACAATGCCCTTTCTCACAAGTGCGCATGCGCGCACTCTCATGCGGCCTACTCATTCACCATTCATCCTGCATTCGTTCAAACTTTCAGCCAATACTATGTAAACAGTAGCCCATACCGCAACTCACACAGCTCATTCATCATAAATGACAATTCAGTTATACTGCAATATCATCCCATTCACAACATACAGTATTGAACACCCCAAGCGAGCCACGACGAGCTATTTGTTTGTAGCATGTAGCTTTGAGCTATTTGTTTGTAGCATGTAGCCTTAGCCTAGCCGCGCGCTACGATACGCACGAGTTCTGACGAGAACGTGCTCTGTCCAGCACGAGCTCCGACGAGCATGCACGCGCCCCTCCTCCACGAATAGTTGGGTGGCGCATTGGACGTGGCGTGTGTACCAGATTCAATATTAAAAACCGTTCTCAGTCATATTGTAAGTGCCAATTTACAGATTTAATCCATACACATCACGCAACGTACATAACCATAAATCCTTTCACTCATACTCAAACACATGCCTAACCATAGCTGTATATCATACACAACCAACTTATCATAGACCCCGATGCCCGCGGCAGATCCCACATTTCGTCAACAATCACCGCGCGACTTCCTAAACGCTGTATCAGGCATATTTACCCCCCGTACTATAGTCAGTGTTTAAGTTTATTATAGCGCTTTTTAATCGACTTCCCATTAGGTACTTATTTATTGTTACGGCGTACGTAGTTAACCAACACGCCTGTTATGCTCAAAGTCAAATAAGATCTCCGGATCTGCTCGGCACGAGCTCTAAGATCGAACACACACCTTCATTTAATTCGGCTGAATAGGTTCCCGCAGACACGTCCTGTCTATCACGCGATCAGCCAGTAAACCATTATATTATTGAGCCCCTCAAGCATGAACACGACTCCGCTTATATTAATCACCACGTATTATTCCCGTAACCTCACACACCATTTCCCCGATTCACGAAGGTTCCAATTCATCTTACCAAACTGATTTACATATTCTAAAAGAGCAACAGAGCCTTCCTATTACACACGGCTCTCTTCCCCCTCCAGAATACGTAAATCCCAATCATTCTAGCGCTCCTTTTCCCGAAAATACGTTCTTGGGAACTCGTATTTGTTCAGGAAGCGTTCCCTACCGCACGCCACAGACTAATCCTTGTTCCCTGGCCAGGAAAACCTTTAGTCAGTCGCCATACGACGCTATAACCTGTCCCGTAATCAGATAGGCTGTGAATCCCAATACACATCTTCACTTTTACATGAGGTTCTAATTCTTAGCAATCCCCCTCTTGGTTCGAATTGAACGCCCGTACACTCCATAGTCACTCACCTGTGTTACTGCTCCGGATCCGCGACGACGAAGAAGACTCGTTGAGGTGAAGAAGGAGAAAAAAAAATTTCCTTTTCTGTTCTCGATCAAAACGGACGTAATAATTCTAGGGTTGCGACACCAATAATGTAGTAACTTCCTAGCTTAATCTATCTATTCTACCTGCTCTGCGTTGTGTTAAACCTTAAAAAGCTCTTTGAAGTACTAAATCTACAAATGCAGATAACCAGGAAATGGTTTTCTGCTCGTTACCAACAGAGAACACGGCACGGCGGTTTGAAGAAATCGAGTTCCGAGCAGTTTTGAAAAATCCGTTGGTTTAATAAAAAAGGATTTCATTAAATTACAAATCAAATATTTTAAAGAATCACTTGCAATAAAATCTGATAGAATCTATGCCGAGATTTATCAGACTTTAGCCTAAATATTCAATATAACCTAAAAAGCTTGTAGCTTATAAGCCGCTCTCGTTCTTCGTTCTTCAATGGTGTTTCAGAATGCCGTCTCTCTGCTTGTGGTCTTCTTTGTCTGGTGGAGGAAGAGTGTGTATTCGCTGTTGTTTCCTGTCTCTCGTTCGTGGGGATTCTGTCTCTGTCTCTCCGTGGAGCTGGCCATATTCAAATCTAGACTCCGCCCCTAATTTTACGACAAGCGGGCGTATTCGTCTAATTCGTACCGAGCTCCCTGATTGGAGAAACAATATCTCTGGCTGTCCATAGGCTAATCCACTACAGTGACATCAGAACTGAATTTATTAGTGGGCGTTTTTTCCAACAGTTTCAAGATACCCCTACTGGGCAAAAGAGGGGGGCCGAAGGCCAAAAGGGGCAACAGATATAACTCTTTGATCTTACTCTATTTCTGCTGCCTTTTGTTTAAAGGGATAGAAGGCACCCCACCTGGTGTTTATTCTCTACCCTTCCACAAAAGGCTTCCTGTGAGCTTGTTTGTTTGTTTGTAGACCCAATGTCTGGCTCCTAAGGCCGTTTTTGAGTATATCCTGTATATTCAACCTCACAGACCAAATGTCTCCTAGATGTTGTTTGATCTTAAAACTGTAAAACCACACAGCTGCTGATTTTATCACCTTTTTAGGAGATAAAACAGCCACTGTCTCTTGGTTGAATTAGCTTACTGCTTATCTCATTCCCCCCACCAGGAGATTGAGACAGCCAGCTGCGTTCTCTGGTTGCTTTGTCTGCATTTTCTAATCTTGTAGTGTGCCTTTATGTTAAGGAGAGGGGGAAGAGGGAAGAAATAGTGGGTGTAATTTACCTGTCCTATTTTCGCCATTCTGTGATCCATGGTGTGCAGTACATTTTACACAGATTGGTTGACAAAACTACCACAAGACTAAACAAAAAAGACTAAATCAAAACTAAACAAAAAAGACTCAAACGAAAATGCTCAGACCTGTAGTTGACAAAAACTTGACTAAACTCAAAATAGTTAAAGGTGACTAAATATGATGAAAATAAAAAAGAGCATTTGAGACATGACTAAGACTAAAACTAAAATTCAAAATAGCTGACGAAATTAACACTGGTTAACATACATATGACTAATAAAGAAACTTGACCTTGTGTTAAATAATAATAATAATGGATTGGATTTATATAGCGCTCTTCTCTGACTGACTGTTGCTCTGACTCAGAGCGCTTCACAGAGTCCATTATTCGTTCATACACAGTCATACCGGTGGTGGTAAGCTACAATTGCAGCCAGAGCTGCCCTGAGGCAGACTCACGGAAGCGTGGCAAATTATCAACGCCTACAGCCCCTCCGACCACCACCAACATTCATTCACATGCATACACATTCATACGAGGCAAGTAGGTTAAGTGTCCAAGGACACAACGGCAATGGGATGGACATGGGCTTGAGCGGGATTCGAACCACCAACCCTTCGATCATTGGACGCCCCGCTCTACCCCTGAGCCACGCCGCCCCACAAAGGTGCTATAGATAACATTCAGCCACTAGATGTCGCACTAGAGCACCAGCATGTCTTTTATCCAATCAGTTGCATTCCAAGTCGGGAAATGAGAAGTAGGGGGGATACATGCACATAACATGTAAACAACAACATTCAATTAGTGTTGTGAAGGATCAGATTAAACCGAATATGTATATTTATTTATATATATATATTTAATTGTATTTGTATATCGTTTGATATCCCCTGTATATTCATTGTACAATATGCACTGAATATCCCTTTAGTCTACTAAACAGCCCATAATAGTTTCATTCTACCATTGGACGAGAACCTGGCGCCAGGTTGCCATACCCCTAGGTCCAAGTTCAATCGTGCTGCCTAACATGTCGTGGCAAGCCCCGGTTCCGCGCAGGAATATGTCGGGCGAAATACGAATGGTACTATTTGTTCATAGCGCATATATATATGGCGCAAGTAAAGTAGAACTTTCTTTTAGTCCAGTTCTTTACCCTCCAACAGAGTGACAGACGCAAAGCCTCCCCACGACGCACGTGTGGTGTAGTAAGGCCTACTTGGCCCAGAATAGGCATTGAGATATCGTGTAGATTAATAGTTGAATAGTCATAGTTTGGCACTATACCGTCGAGTTGGACGTATTCTATTAAGCTAATAATAGTCTATTTATGTATGGTGCATCGTTCGGTTAGAGTTCTAAAGTTATCAGTACCCCCATCGTTCCTGACGTTATCTGGACGCTTAACCAGGCTGAGCAGACCCCTAGTGGTGCTTGCATCCGAGGAGCTCCGGGCCAAGAGCGACTGGACCTGTATATTGGATTACTCTACCCGGACGACGGCGAGCCTTCCACGGCTTGGATTATGCTTTGGGTGCTTTGATTATTCCATGGATAAAGGCCAACACTGCGGAGTGTTGGAACTACCCCCCGGAGAGGACTCCAGGTGAGACGGCGCTCTACACCAGTGAGGTCGCCTCACGTCTCTCCGTTGTGGACCGGCAGCTACCGTCCACAGAGGGTCCAGCTGTATTCGTCTGCGGACTGAGGTTCTGTGGGCACCGTGTCCAAGACTTTGGATTCTCCCAAGACACCGTCGGCCAGATGGGATACCGCCAGCGGCTTCTCTAACCCCCCCCTCCTACTGTCTTACAACCAGCGGGACACCCCCCCCCCCCTTTAGTGTATCCAGCTATAATCATTTAAGTACCATCGCTATCGTTTCCTAAATATTCCAGGTTGTATACTTACTCCCTGCGTAACCAGAGATTGGACATTCAATGTTGATTTACCTACGAATACTCATTTGCCATAAAAGTGCATATTTCATATTTCAAATCATAAATGTAATTAAGTGATCGTTGTATACACCTTTTGCTGTATTAAACCTTCGATTTGGTACATTTGTGTGGATTCGTTTCATCAGGTGGGAAAGTGTTCATCATACTTATATCTTGTACTGGATGGCCAGAAGTTAAAGTACATGAGGTAGTGGTATTAAATATCATATCTAACAATACAGTCAGGGAATTGTACCCCTCAGTTACAATTGGTCCTTCGAGCCGGAGGGTAACTAGTGTAATATTAATATAGTGTTATTAATATCGAAATGGCCTATGATGAACACTCCACGAAACGATCCTCCTAACCTAGAACGCCCGCGGCGCAGACGACAGACACCTCAGTACTTAGAGGCCTACACTGTCAGTCAACTACCTAGCCTTCGACAAACGGTAAACGCGGTAAAAGTAGAAAGTAAAATTATGTCTGACCTTAACGACCAGGTTTCCCCGACCACAGAGGCCCTAGTAGGTCCTAATGTAACCGACCAAGCTCACGGTGGGGACCAGGAGGGAACTGACATGCCTTTACCCCCCGCCACTACTCAAGAAGTAGTCCCCGACCAGCCCCGGGAGGAAGACGACCCTACAGAGAGAGAACTCTGCACGGAAGAAGAGGAGGAGAGCGCCGAGGAAATAGAGCTCCAGGACTCCCCAACGAGTACCCCCAGGAGCGGCTCACGCAGGAGCGGCTCACCTCCACTACCGCCTTCCCCCAACGAAGCGGAGAGGATACTACAACAGGCGTTCCTCGTCAGCCTGACAGCCTCTACCGAACGCGATCGTCTCCAAGCACAGACGCTTAGCGAGCACGAACAACTCCAAGCGCAACAACGGAGCGAAGAAGAGCGCATACGCCTGGAGATGAGACGCCTTCAGATGGAAGAGAATATGGCAAGAGACCGAGCAGACACCCAGCGTGCCGCCGCCGGTGCCCAAAGAGACGCAGAGCGCGAACTCGCTCTCATCCAGCGCGAAGCCGAGCGCGACAGAATACAAGCCGAGCGCGACAAGCTACAAGCGCAGCTAATGGAGCAGCTGATCAAAAGGACAACACCCTCTCCCTCCGCCAGGGGTTCAAGGAACTCGTCGAGACAACAGTCAAGAGCAGCGTCTCCTCAACGAGCAAGCGACCCTGAACTTGACCAACAGACCGAGCCTATACCCCCCGCAGACCCCCTTCACAGACCGGTCCAAGCGAGACCCAGCTACAAGGAAGGAGCGGCATACACTGCGGAGAAGCTAAATAAACGATTACAGGATCTGGAAGATCTGATAGAGGAAGAAGAGGGAGAGGAGGAGAACCAAGCCCGACGACAGCACAGTACTCCACCGGACCAGGAGGTCCCATACAGTCCAGGCTATACCCCCGCGGCGCTGCGCTACAGACCCCCGACTCTATTCACGGGTGAGCACGACGCACGACCAGCCCTGAGGAACAGCACCTGGACCAGCGGGCCATGGTACCCTGTCAGTACCAGCCCACAGCGAGGCGCAAGAGGGGACTCGCCCAGGAGGTCTCTCCCCCAACGCTCGCCGATGTATCAGCCATCCACAGCGTCATACAATGCCACGCCGTCATTCCCAGACTTCGCCTATGAGAGTCGAGCACAGTACACGGAGCTCCGGATGTGCTTAGAGACAATGATGGTGGATGTCGCTGATTAACGCCACAAGTATGCAATATTACTGAAGCACCTGAAAGTACCGCGAGCGCACAATATAGCGCTAGCCTATGCTACCTCTTCGACTCCATACACAGCGGCCCTTGCAGCGCTGGATCAGCGATATGGACGTATATGGGATTACGTAATCCAAGAGATAAGGCATATTGATCGCCTACCCCCAGCCACAGACAATCGCTCACTAGACGACCTGTCAATCAAAGTGCAGTCCCTGGTAGGGATGCTGGGAGCGCAACGGGAGAAGGGCATGCATGAGCTATACGCCAACTCTAACGTCGAGAGGATTTTGGAGAAGCTGCCACCCGCAAGACAGGAGCGCTTCAGGCGGCAGAGAGATTACCGGGATCCCAACGGCCCCGAGCCATCCCTCCTTGATCTAGCCGACTTCCTGGCGAGAGAAGTCAGCAGCTTACGACTAGATACATTTGGGCGGAGCACGCCAAGCTCCAGAGAGGGACCCAGGAGAATAAATGATGGAAGAAGATCGGTGACTGTCATGCACCAATCAGAGTCAGTACCGAGCAGTAAGAGTCACAGCACCCCCTCGAGAAAAGAGAAGTGGAAGATAGCGTGTCCCTACTGTGAGAAAGAACACTGGCTGTCACAATGTGACCTATTCACAAAGATGAATGCAGAAGAAGTGAGTCAATGGATAAAGTCCAACCGGCGCTGTTATCGATGTGCGCGGCCCCACATGGCAGCCGAATGCCGCCTAAAGAAAAGGTGCAGCCGGTGCGATGGAGCCCATCTAGATATACTACACGAAAGTAACGGAAGACGGCCTATACCTGCACCACGGAGCGGCAACAAGGCAAGTGTCATGTACATTGACCCCGCCAGCAGCAGCGGAGCCCAAGTGCTCTTAAAGGTAGTCCGTGTGACATTGAGCTACCAAGATAAAGTCATGGACACTTACGCCGTCCTTGATGACGGGTCAGAGAAGACCCTTCTGCTCGCCTCCGCTGCGACCCAGTTGGGACTGCGGGGGAGCAAGAACGAAATGACGATTCGGACAATAAGAAGAGATTTAAAGACGATAAAGGGCGAGAATGTCTCCTTCACCATCGCAGCCAACGGGCAGCCAGAGCGACGGTACAAGATCACAAATGCTTTCACCAGCCAAGAAATAGGACTATCGCAGTACACCTACCCTGTCACTAAGTTGATGGATAAATATGTGCACCTGCGCCAATTACCTATCCCGCTCATAGACGGCGCTACCCCGACCCTGCTGATAGGCTCCGACCATGCAGAACTCATAGTCCCGATTGACCGGGTCCATACAGGCCCCCGAGGCTGTCCTGCAGCAGTCGAGACCCGCCTAGGGTGGACCCTACAAGGCCCCCTCGCTAAATCTCTCAACCGAACAGCAGCCACTAGCTGCTTCCACTCCAGAACGACAGAAGAAGACACCACTCCCCTGCAGCATGTCGAGAGGCTATGGACCCTAGAGACAATGCCCTTTAAGAACGAAAAGAAAGACATTCGCTCTAAAGAAGACATTTACGCCATCAACCTACTCGAGCAGGGGACAAAGAGAGTCACAGTCGGCGGAGTGATGAGATACGCAACTCCACTCCTGAGGCGAGAGGGAATGCCCACCTTTCACGCAAAGAAAGACGCCACGGAGCGCTATCTATTGAACACGGAGCGGCGCCTAGCCAAAGACCCCGCTCATGAGAGTGTGTACCGAGCTGAGATTGAGAAGCTAATCACAGCGGGACACGTAACAAAGATTGACATTAAAGAGGCCGATCAGACGACTGAATCATGGTACGTGCCGCATCACAAGGTCCATCACAACGGCAAGGATCGCATTGTGTTTAACTGCAGCTACCAGATCGGATCCCAAAATCTGAATAAAGAGCTCTTGCCCGGCCCCACACTCGGCCCCTCCCTACTAGGCGTGTTACTGCGCTTCCGCCAGGACAAGGTGGCTATCAGCGGGGATATCAAAGGGATGTTCTTGCAGGTGAGACTAGTAGAGGAGGACAAGCCTCTGCTACGGTTCCTATGGAGAGAGAAGATCGGAGATGAGAACCCATCCATCTACCAGTGGGAAGTACTCCCCTTCGGAACCACATGCAGCCCGTGCTGTGCTACATTTGCACTACAGAAACACGTCACAGAGGACCCAGCAGCAGATGAAGAGGTCCAACACAGTGTGAAGAACAGTTTCTACGTGGACAACTGTTTACAAAGCGTTTCGACTCAAGAAGAAGCCGAGGCTCTCCTAATCAAGTTACGCGCCTCCCTGATCAAAGGCGGCTTTGATCTCAGGCAGTGGGCCAGCAGTGACTCGCACGTATTGCGCAGCCTCTCCTCCGCGGACAAGGCTGCCAGCAGCGAGACCTGGATGGCGACAATCCCAGGAGAAGCCCAAGAAATGACACTAGGACTAGTCTGGCGCTTCAAAACAGACTCGCTCCACTATAGACACAAACCCTTGGCTCCAGAGCAGGGAAGGTCGGCGGCGATACCGACCACCAGACAGAGTGTGTACAGAACACTCGCCAGACAATATGACCCGTTGGGATGTATTCTACCTTACACCACCAGGGCAAAGATGATTGTACGAGCACTATGGGACAAGGACCAGGGCTGGGACGACCCAATACCCGCACACCTTGCCTCAACATGGAGAGAGTGGGAGACGGAACTCCGCTCACTCCCAGGTGTCAATATACGCCGCAGCTACTTCCCATCCACAGTGAGGCCAGAGACATGCGAGATTGATCTACACGTCTTCAGCGACGCCTCCGAAGTAGCCTACAAATCGGTGGCCTACCTGCGTGCCCAAGAGAGGGGAGGAAAGATACACACTGCTTTCATCCTGGCCCGCTCAAGAATAGCCCCACGTAAGCAACAATCTATCCCACGTCTAGAGCTCTGCGCAGCCCTCGCAGGAGCGCATCTAGCCACGTTAATCCAACGTGAACTCACCATCCCGGTGCATAGAACAATCTTGTGGTCAGATTCCACGACAGTACTCACATGGATCAAGTCTGATTCATGCAGATACAAAGTCTTCGTGGGAGTCAGAGTCACCGAGATTCAAGAGTTAACAGAAGAAGCAAGCTGGCGGTATGTGGACACCAAACACAACCCAGCTGACGTCATCACCCGGGGAATGTCTCTGGATGACCTAACCCGTCGCAACATCTACAGTGACGGACCAGCATTCCTCAAGCTCCCGGAAGGAGATTGGCCTACGCCCACCCCGAGGGAAGCAAGTAACGAGGAGGCTGAGAACAAGAAACCTATGTTCTGTGGACTGAGCACAATCGCCTCCACAGACCCCAACATAGATGACTGCATTACCCTAGAGAGTGCGCAGCAAAGAACATTCCTGCGGCACCACCCAGAGATTCAGTCCACCACTGACATGTCAGCAGCTGACTACGAAGAAGCAGAACTTCTTCTACTACAACGAGCCCAGAGAGACTCGTTCCCCGATGAGCTAGACTGTCTACAGGGAGGAAACCCCGTCCCATCAGACAGCAGACTGATTCACCTGGCACCAGAGAGTGACGCCCATAATCTCATCAGAGTGGGTGGTCGCCTGCGGAGAGCCCCCGATCTACCAGATGACATTAAGTACCCGATCGTCTTCAACAGCCGACACAAGGTCACAGAGCTGATCATAAAGAAATTCGACGAGGATGTACACCACGCAGGAGCAGAGAGAGTCTTCGCGGAGATCAGACGTCGTTATTGGATATTGCAAGGGAGAGAAGCAGTACGGCGCTTCCAGCGAACCTGTCTAGACTGCCGTAAGTGGCGCGCGCAGCCCAGCATACCACGGATGGCTGACTTACCCCCCTGTCGCCTCCGAATCGGCGACAAGCCATTCCACTCCACAGGCATGGACTGCTTTGGCCCATTGTATATAAAGAGAGGAAGAGGCACCGAGAAGCGGTGGGGTAGTGTATTCAAATGCATGACCACCAGAGCGATACATATCGAGCTCCTTCCGACCATGAGCACAGACTCATTCCTTATGGCCTTCCGGAGATTCACATCACGGAAAGGAAAACCGTCTACATTGTTGTCTGATCACGGGACCAACTTCAAAGGCGGAGAAAGAGAGCTGAGAGAGAGCTTCCAAGCTATGGGCCCAGAACTTAAGACCCATCTCGCTCCAGCCCAGATTGACTTCCAGTTTAATCCCCCGAACGCACCCCACTTCGGTGGAACCTGGGAACGAGAAGTACGTTCTATAAAGACAGCCCTGTACGCCGTACTCGGAGCCCAGACTGTGGCGGAGGAAGTCCTAATGACAGTCCTCACGGAGATCGAGGGAGTATTGAACTCAAAGCCCCTCGGTTACGTCTCCAGTGATGTAGCAGATGTCGACCCAGTCACCCCCAACACACTCCTAATGGTGCGGCTGGACCCCGCGCTACCCCAGACAATGTACAGGCCTGAAGAAGCGAACGGCCGAAGAATGTGGAGGTACAGCCAAGTACTAGCTGACAAGTTTTGGAGCAGCTTCCTACTTCACTACCTACCGTCTCTACAGACCCGCCAGAAGTGGGTAAAAGAGAGAGACAATTTGACAGAAGGAACAGTCGTCATGATTATTGACCAGCCACTACCCAGAGCTATGTGGCCGGCTGGCCGCGTAAGCAAAGTGATCACCGGTGCCGATGGCAAGGTCCGAGCAGCTGAAGTACTCGTCCAAGGGCGCACCTACACACGTCCCGTGGCGAGGCTCATAGAACTGCCCCGACTCCCAGATACTATCGATGATGACCATGACCCCATGACTTTGTGAGTTGACTGACCCTTACAGCGGACCTTGAGTGGTAGACAGTGCGGTTAATCTGTCTCTGCTTAGCTAATTAGGTGGGACTAATTAGGGGGCGGCTGTTGTGAAGGATCAGATTAAACCGAATATGTATATTTATTTATATATATATATTTAATTGTATTTGTATATCGTTTGATATCCCCTGTATATTCATTGTACAATATGCACTGAATATCCCTTTAGTCTACTAAACAGCCCATAATAGTTTCATTCTACCATTGGACGAGAACCTGGCGCCAGGTTGCCATACCCCTAGGTCCAAGTTCAATCGTGCCGCCTAACATGTCGTGGCAAGCCCCGGTTCCGCGCAGGAATATGTCGGGCGAAATACGAATGGTACTATTTGTTCATAGCGCATATATATATGGCGCAAGTAAAGTAGAACTTTCTTTTAGTCCAGTTCTTTACCCTCCAACAGAGTGACAGACGCAAAGCCTCCCCACGACGCACGTGTGGTGTAGTAAGGCCTACTTGGCCCAGAATAGGCATTGAGATATCGTGTAGATTAATAGTTGAATAGTCATAGTTTGACACTATACCGTCGAGTTGGACGTATTCTATTAAGCTAATAATAGTCTATTTATGTATGGTGCATCGTTCGGTTAGAGTTCTAAAGTTATCAGTACCCCCATCGTTCCTGACGTTATCTGGACGCTTAACCAGGCTGAGCAGACCCCTAGTGGTGCTTGCATCCGAGGAGCTCCGGGCCAAGAGCGACTGGACCTGTATATTGGATTACTCTACCCGGACGACGGCGAGCCTTCCACGGCTTGGATTATGCTTTGGGTGCTTTGATTATTCCATGGATAAAGGCCAACACTGCGGAGTGTTGGAACTACCCCCCGGAGAGGACTCCAGGTGAGACGGCGCTCTACACCAGTGAGGTCGCCTCACGTCTCTCCGTTGTGGACCGGCAGCTACCGTCCACAGAGGGTCCAGCTGTATTCGTCTGCGGACTGAGGTTCTGTGGGCACCGTGTCCAAGACTTTGGATTCTCCCAAGACACCGTCGGCCAGATGGGATACCGCCAGCGGCTTCTCTAACCCCCCCCCTCCTACTGTCTTACAACCAGCGGGACACCCCCCCCCCCCTTTAGTGTATCCAGCTATAATCATTTAAGTACCATCGCTATCGTTTCCTAAATATTCCAGGTTGTATACTTACTCCCTGCGTAACCAGAGATTGGACATTCAATGTTGATTTACCTACGAATACTCATTTGCCATAAAAGTGCATATTTCATATTTCAAATCATAAATGTAATTAAGTGATCGTTGTATACACCTTTTGCTGTATTAAACCTTCGATTTGGTACATTTGTGTGGATTTGTTTCATCAGGTGGGAAAGTGTTCATCATACTTATATCTTGTACTGGATGGCCAGAAGTTAAAGTACATGAGGTAGTGGTATTAAATATCATATCTAACAATACAGTCAGGGAATTGTACCCCTCAGTTACAATTAGAATATTTTAAAAATTATTATTAATAATAATAAACATTATTTGTATAGCACCTTTCATACAATAATTGCAGCCCAAAGTGTTTCACATCAATGATGTTGTAGACACAAAATAGACAACATGAAAAGCACACTTTCGCCTTTGCATCCCCGGTTTTCTTTTGGCTGAGGTTGGGAACCTTCAATAAACCAGTAGTAGATTATAGTAATGTTCTTGGGGGCACATAGTTGACAGGATAATTGGCAATGTACAGTAGTTTGGTCCTGATTATAATGATGTCTTACCATGAACCCACCAGACATCGCACAGGCTGACACAGACACAGACCTACCCATAGCCTGCAACGCACCAACCAGGGAAGAAATTAGGAAGGCTATCAAGCAGCTGAGGAACGGAAAGGCTGCAGGACCAGACAACATCCCTGCGGAGGCACTGAAGTCAGATATAGAAACCACGGTGAAGATGCTCCACCCACTCTTCATGAAGATATGGGAGGAAGAAGACGTGCCAGGAGATTGGAAAGAGGGCTATCTCATCAAGGTCCCAAAGAAAGGCGACCTTAGCAATTGCACAAATTACAGAGGGATCACACTGCTATCAGTGCCAGGGAAAGTTTTTAACAGAGTCATCTTGAACAGGATGAAGGACCTCATCGATGCACAGCTCCGCGATGAGCAAGCTGGTTTCCGCAAGGACCGATCCTGCACAGACCAAATTGCAGTGCTGCGCATCATCGTGGAGCAGTCGATAGAGTGGAACTCGCCCCTGTACATAAACTTTGTGGACTATGAGAAAGCCTTTGACAGCCTAGACAGAGAGACCCTCTGGAAGCTTCTCCGACATTACGGGGTGCCGACCAAGATTGTTTCCATCATCAGGAACTCCTATGAGGGACTGACATGCAAGGTGGTCCACGGAGGGCAGCTCACAGAGGCATTCCAAATGAGGACCGGGGTCAGACAAGGTTGTCTGCTCTCGCCCTTCCTCTTCCTGCTGGCCATTGACTGGATAATGAAGCCCTCCACAGCACAGAGAAGGTACGGGATTCAGTGGACACCTTGGACTATGCTGACGATTTGGCACTACTGTCGCACACCCAACAACAGATGCAGGAGAAGACCAACAACGTGGCATCCACTAACGCGCAAGTGGGACTCAAAATCCACAAAGGCAAGACTAAGATCCTCAAGACCAATGCAGCAAACAACACCAACGCAATCATGCTGGATGGCGAGGCTTTGGAAGAAGTTGAAGCCTTTACCTACCTTGGCAGTGTTATTGACAAGCAGGGCGGCACAGATGCTGACGTTAGAGCACGAATAAGGAAAGCACGTACAGCATTCGTGCAATTGTAACCCAGGTTTCAGATTCATAACTATTTAGTTATAGGAACATAAATAGTTAATGCCATTGAATAAGAACATAAATAGTTAATGCTATTGTGTAAGAACATAAATAGTTAATGTTATTGGGTTATATGTATATTCATATGAGGTTAGCAATGTTTTAACCAAATCCTTTGAATTGCCTCATTGCCCCTTTAAGTTACCTCATGACACGAGATAGGTGTCACAACAGTTCACGCCTTGCCTTACGGCAGGTGAGCCTTGCCATACGGCAGATGAGATTATAGATTGACGGAGGCTGATGCAGCTGAATGCTGATTGAACCGAGATGAACTAGCGCCACGAAATAGTTATCAAACAGTCATAAAAGATTCCCCTAGTTACAAAACCGAAGAGGTTGTTGCAGTTAAAGAGCATACCACTTCCAGAAGCGGTTTTGGTGAGTTTCATCAATATTGTGCTGTCTCACTGTCGAATGTGCAAAATCGCTAGCTCAATGCTAATCAGCTAAATAATGCAGTTCACCGAGTCATGCTAGCTCAATGCTAAAGCCGAAGTTGGTTAAATGAAAACTAGAGAGAGACCATTTCAGAAGTACTTATGGTTGTATTGATATGCTGTATGATAAGAACATGGTCTATATAAATTTTGACTGCTTTTGAGAGTTTAATATGGAATGTGAGGAATGTTCGCATATGCTAGTGCACTTTAGCCTAACTTAGCATAAGACAAATGGACATTCCCACGTGCTGTGATAAGGTAGCCTACTTTAGCTTAGCATAGCTAAAAGTAGCCTGATTGACTGTTCATTCTAGAAGCAATGAAAAGATGATAAAGCAATGAAAGATGGTAAATAGCTTTTATTTTCTGAATGCCTGTATAACGCAGGCCAGGTTTTCTAGCACCCCGTTCCACCCCCGGGAAGAGTTCCCAGAAGTCCCGACCAACCACCACTCATCATGTGTGCCCACGCGGGACGAGGCAGTGTGCCGGACCGACACAAGATGGCCAGCCAAGCCACTGAACCTCAGATCTAGATCAGGGCTATACTCCAAGCCTGATCTGTTACCCCTGTTGCCTCAACACCCTGTTGCCTCAACAGCCTGGTAGGATTGTGAATTACCTTCCTCATTCCCAGTGAGGAAGTGGATCAGGAATTAACGAAGTAATTGAACTTGAGTCACAAGAACTTCCAAGGACCATCATATCCTTTTCTATGATACGAACTGATTGAACGAGAGCACAAGGACTTCCAAGGGCTTTTGACCCCGTTTCACCTTTTGTATTTTGATATTGTATTTTGTATTTGATTGATGTACATTGTATATATGGGTACTGATATTTATCCTGTAAGAAGGGAGAGTTAAAGGGTCAATGCACCCAGTAAGATACTTGAACCACTGATATTTCTCCTGTAAAGAGGGAGAGTTAAAGGGTAAATGCACCCAATAAGATACTTGAACCACTGATTTTCTCCTGTAAAGAGATTTAAAGGGTCAATGCACCCAATAAGATACTTGATAAGATAAGATAAAAGGGATACATCTAATGTCCAAACTTAAACCTAGCTTTTAGCTAGTGACAACCTCAGAGACGTCTGAACCGAACCTAATGTGTTGATCCAATCAACCTAGGACTTGATATCGAATTAACCTTCCTGAAAGAGGGAGTGGTTAAGAAAAGAACCAAAAAGGGATACTTCACTACTTTACGTTTGTATGTATTGTAATTGTCTAGCTAGCGCTGTCGAGAATAAAATACCGGTCATTGTTATAACCTTGTCTCTGGCCTGCCATTCCTTTAACTGTGTATATTACTCCTCTCCTCATTTGAGTCTAGAACTGGTCCGTGGCGAACAGCTGTTACTGTTAGTGACACAAGTGCTACACAATTACGGAACATCTGGAGCTCAAAAGAGCTGACTTCCAACACCAAAGTCAGATTCTTTAACACCAACGTCAAGGCAGTCCTACTATACGGAGCAGAGACGTGGAGAACTACAGCTGCAACCATCAGGAAAGTGCAGGTCTTCATTAACAGCTGCCTGCGGAAGATCATCCACATCCGATGGCCAGACACCATCAGCAACTGCGAACTCTGGCAGAGAACAAACCAGCTGCCCGCAGAAGAAGAAATTAAGAAACGCAGATGGCGCTGGATAGGCCACACCCTGCGAAAGCCCGCAAGTATCATCACCAGACAAGCCCTAACATGGAACCCGCAGGGCAAGCGGAAAAGGGGCCGCCCGAGAAACACCTGGCGCAGAGACCTGGAGGCAGACACCAAGACCATGAAAATGACCTGGAACCAACTGGAGAGAACAGCTCAAGACAGAGATGCTTGGAGATCACTTGTTGACGGCCTATGCCCCAGAAGGGGTAGCAGGCATAAGTAAGTAAGTTACCATGAATACCATAGTGTATTTAATGATGATATTAATCAATATTTTTTGGGGGGAAGCAATACTTTTATTCCACATCTTTATAAAAGTTCTGTATATATATATATATATAATTTTTTTCTTTAATGATTACTCTACATACAAATGTTATGTATAGCACCATAGTGTATTTGACTAAGTTGACTAAAACTTGACTAAACTCAAAATAGTTAAAGTTGACTAAATATGATGAAAATAAAAAAGGGCATTTGAGACATGACAGACTAAAACTAAAAATGTATCCAATTAGTCATATGACTAATAACAGAAACTTGAACTTTGATATCAACAAAGGGATTTCTATTTTATCTTAGCGTTAAGATAAGGGTTAAAGGTTAAATGGGTTAGATTTATAAACAGCTTTGGAGAATTGAATACGATTAGGATATAAATATTTTTTTTTATACATTTTGTTTATTGGTTTTTCAGGAAGGATCTACACACAAACAATAATAAATACATTTGAGAGAAGAATTTACAAAATAATTTAATAACATATAAATAAACAAATAAATAAATAAACTTTATTAACTCATTCCCCGCCAAACGACAAGTTTACTCGTTATTGGGCGCTGTTATGTACTAACATGTAACTGTACTGTTATGTGTGGGGCGGCGTGGCTCAGGGGTGGAGCGGGGGGTTGGTGGTTCGAATCACGCTCAAGCCCATGTCCATCCCATTGCCGTTGTGTCCTTGGGCAAGACACTTAACCTACTTGCCTCGTATGAATGTGTATGCATGTGAATGAATGTTGGTGGTGGTCGGAGGGGCCGTAGGCATTGATTATTCGCCACGCTTCTGTGAGTCTGCCTCAGGGCAGCTCTGGCTGCAATTGTAGCTTACCACCACCGGTATGACTGTGTATGAACGAATAATGGACTCTGTGAAGCGCTCTGAGTCAGAGCAACAGTCAGTCAGAGAAGAGTGCTATATAAATCCAATCCATTATTAGAGGCCTGATCACTCCTGTGTCACCGGGCATGCAGGTGAGGCCTGCCAATTAGCCAATTAGTGCTGATTGGTTACCTGCTGGGGAGCTTTAAAGGCAGACCTAGTAACACACATGCACTGTCTGTGCTTAGAGAAAGAGCTGTTAGGTTATTCAGTCCTTGTCCGTTGGTTTACCCTAGTACTTTAGTTTACATTTACATTAATAGTTCCTCGGTTTAGTAGCATTTTGAGTTAGAGCACAGGGTTTTGGTGTTGGTTACACATAGGTTGCGTACCCATGAGCCAGGGTCGTAACAGTTGGGCGCTCGTCCGGGATCTTTTACCCCTAGAACTTTGTTTGGTGTTTTTTTTTTTTTTATTGCACGGGGTGTCATCGTATTATGGTTTGGGTGGTGTTCGTTACATATGGTGTAACGTGGGGGCTGAGCCATTTCGTCAAACAGGTGAGTATGCCGTATTTGTTTGTAATTTGATGTGACTACTTATGCTGTTAAAATATATAGTTTAGTGGGCACCACATGTAGATAGGGACATTATTTTCTGGTTGTTGGTTAGCGTCCTGTGCACCACGTACTCCTGGGGCGGTCAATGAAATGATTGGTATATGATCTTTGACTGGTAGCAGGTGTGGTTGAAGAAGGTTAGGTCTACAGGGCATTAGGTTAAGGGTAGGTAGATTAGGGCGGCCAGAAAACACAGGTAGTGTGGTAGGGCTTGACTTAGTGTTTCTTAGGGTAGACATGTGGTGGGCCAGTTTTTTCTGCAGTTTAGACGTAGAAGCATATGTAGTCATATCAGGTTAGAAGGCGCACCTGTTTGGAATTGTTTGTTGGATTTATTTTGTTTGTTTGAGTGTTTGGTGAGCATACCTGGTAGCACCTAACACCCTGAGTGTATGACACGTCTATTTGGGGTGGGTGTGTTTTTTTTTAATGTTTTTTTTTGCGTCCTTGAAATGTGCGCTCTGTAGCACACATTGCCACCGTGTCCCTTTATGGTTATTATTAGTGGCTTTGGCATTCTGTATGGTTCTTCAGTGGTTCGTCGTGGTTCTTTAGTCGTTCTTCAGTGGTTCTTTAGTGTTTCTTTGGTGGCTCTTTAGGTGGATTGTGTGTGTACTAGGGTGCTTTTGGCAGCTTTTTGGTGACTCTAAAGTGAACGGGTTGTGGCGCTGGTGCAGAAAAGATGGCTTCCGTTAGGGATTTTGTGGATCACCCTTCACATGACATGTTGGAGAGGTTTTCAAAAGAACAGCTTCTTGAGCTTGCTGTGCACTACAAGGTCGAGCTTACTCCCAGTGAGAAACGTTTGAAACCATCTGCCTTGGGTGCTTTGAGGGTTTTGCTCATTAGGGAACAGGTGCTTGAGGAGAGGGTGGAGGAGCCTCCTTCGTCTGGCGCATCTCCGCTATTACCTGGTGTAGAGGGTGACTGGAGGATAAGGGAGTTGGAATTTAAGGAAAGGCAGCTACAGCACGAGCGTGAGGAGAGGAGAGAGGAGCGTGAGCTTAAGGAGAAACAAATGTTGCTGGAGCACGAGCGTGCACAGAAGGAGCTTGAATATAAGCATGCTGCCTTGCAGGCAGGTGCTCTGCATCCAGAGTCACGTTCCGGGTTTGATGTAGGCAGGAATATTAGGATGGTGCCACCATTTTTTGAGAAAGACGTGGAAAGATATTTCCCCCTTTTTGAACGGGTGGCAACCACATTGAAGTGGCCTGATACCGCCTGGACACTGCTGCTGCAATGTGTTTTAGTTGGTAGGGCACAAGAAGCCTACACTGCTCTGTCCCTTGAACAAAGCGCTGATTATGAGCTGGTTAAAGCTTCCATTTTGAGGGCTTATGAGTTGGTCCCTGAGGCCTATCGTCAGCGTTTTAGAGGTTATCGCAGGTTGGAGGGGCAGTCTTATGTTGAGTTTGGTAGGGAGAAGGAGAACCTGTTTGACAGGTGGTGCACTTCTCAGAAGGCAGAGTCAAGAGAGCAGCTTAGGCAGTTGATTCTCCTAGAGGAATTTAAAAGATGTGTTCCTGATACCGTTTCCACACATCTAAATGAGCGTGGGGTATCGAAGATAGGCGACGCCGCTGTCTTCGCCGATGAGTTTGTGTTGACACACAAGTCCGTGTTTTTGGAGGACTACCGTGTTGAGTCCGGGGATAGGCGTCCTGTTCAGGGGGGCCGTTTCCCAAAACCTGTGTCTGCTGGTCAGTTAACTTCACCTCCTAGGCGGGGTGGGTCTGCTGGTGCATTCCCAGAAGGGATTATCTGTTTTTACTGTAAAGAACCTGGTCATATCGTTGCTGGGTGCCCGGTGCTTGAGCAGAAAAATTTCAGAACCGTGGCTCTGGTAGAAACCATATGCAGGACGCCTATGCCAACGTTAGATGGGGATGGGGAAAGTATCAAACGTGTGGACAAAGAACTCGTGGGTTCCTCAAGGTTTATGATGAATGGATTTGTTTCCCTGACTAATGCACTAGAGTCCAAACAGGCTATAACAATTTGGAGAGATACCGGTGCTTTTCAGTCCCTCATTCTGGAGGGGGTTTTGCCGTTTTCAGAAGACTCTTCTTTGCATTCCGGTGTCGTTGTTCGGGGCTTTGGGGGTGGATTTGTGGATGCACCTTTGCATGAGGTCACGCTCAATTCTCCCTTAGTATCAGGCAATGTTGTTGTGGGGGTATGTTCTCACATTCCCATAAAGGGGGTGTCCTTCATTCTAGGGAATGATTTGGCTGGTGACAAAGTGTTGGCTACTCCGGTTGTAACTCCCATTCCTGTGGTTTCTGAGGTCTCTAATGAGCTGGCACAGAAACATCCAGGAGTGTTTCCTGTGTGTGCTGTGGCACGAGAAATGTCAAAGGACAAAAGTGATGTTGTTGATACTTCGACTTGGGACATTACACTTAGTGACACATTCTTTGTTGAGTTAAAATGTGTACCTGTTGAGAATTTTGGAAAGCACACTGTGGATGTACCTCTGCATAATGATTCTCTTGATTGTGGTTTTGTGTTAGGCCCGGTGGTGAAACCAGAGTTGACAGGCGTGCCGGAGAAGCATGTGACAGGAGATGATATGGCAGCGCAGTGTCTCAAGGTCTTCCCAGCCTGTACGGTGGCTGAGGCCACGAACAAATTGGAGGATGAGTGTGGGACGGATGCTATGAGAGGTGCTGTTGTTTCATGTGACACCGTTCTAGTTGGAGAGGCTACTAAGCTTGACTTAGGCTGCCAGCCTTCCCACAATAGCTCTATTGTCCCTAATGTTTCACTTGTGGGCAGGGATGGTCCCAGTATGTCAGTTGATGATTCTGACATTGATCCACATGTCCACACTGATTCTCTGCCATGCACTAGGTGTGATGGTCAACCTAGTTACCTGTGTCCTGTGGAGCAGGAGCCGCCTGGTCTGTTGAGTGGCAGCCATTTTGATTTTGATCAGGACAAAGTTATTTTGGGTGACGCCATTTTAGATGGTGTTCCAGACGTTATTGTGACGTCGTACTGCCATGTTCCCGGTACACTGGGGCTGTACCTGAGGCGGTACAGCCTACTCTGGATGTTCACGGTGTGCAGTATCCTGAACTGCCAGTGCCAGGTGGGATGGATATGGGTGCGGTGGTGGTATCAGTGATCTATGGTTTTGTTGTGCTGTGTTCTGTTCTGTTAAGCGCAGTTCTCAGGTTGATTTTGGTTTGCAGTATAATTTTGACAGATCGGTATCGGTGGTCGTGTTCGACAGGGGCCGACCCGGTTCTTGCCTTGAACCATTTTGATGTTTACGTTGGATCCTCCAGTTTACCCCTTGTTGTGTATACAGACCATAACCCTTTGGTTTTTCTTCGCAGCATGGTGAACTCGAACCATCGTTTGATGCGATGGAGTTTGTTCCTCCAGGCGTATAACTTGGATATTCGCCACATCGTGGGAGGGACAACGTGCTAGCAAACGCCCTCTCACGATCATAGTACCGGTGTTTGTGGTACCCGTTATCGCTGTTGTGGTAGTGGCCCTGACAACTAAGGGGTCACAGTTGTTTTTAGTTTTGTTTATGGGTTGTTGTGTAGTGGTTGCCTCTTGGGCAACCAGTTTGGTGGGGGAGGTGTTATGTACTAGAGGCCTGATCACTCCTGTGTCACCGGGCATGCAGGTGAGGCCTGCCAATTAGCCAATTAGTGCTGATTGGTTACCTGCTGGGGAGCTTTAAAGGCAGACCTAGTAACACACATGCACTGTCTGTGCTTAGAGAAAGAACTGTTAGGTTCTTCAGTCCTTGTCCGTTTGTTTACCCTAGTACTTTAGTTTACATTTACATTAATAGTTCCTCGGTTTAGTAGCATTTTGAGTTAGAGCACAGGGTTTTGGTGTTGGTTACACATAGGTTGCGTACCCATGAGCCAGGGTCGTAACAGCGCCAATCATTGAACGGCAACAACGTTATTTGATCGTTATTTCTTTTATTCAATATTTCTATTTATTAAAGGCACACGTACTCTGTGTTAACATGGGGAATCATCCTGAGAATGCCAAAGTGCAATAACGGCCGCATCACGCTAGACGGCGTATCGAGCACCCTTTGTAACCTTGTATCTTGGCCTGTGGAACGGCCAAATGTCTCGGGTTTCATTTTTCCTTGTCGGGCGAGGCGACCGGTTCTCCCGCTTCCATTGAAGTGCGTCAAATATCCCCGATCGATATGTTGTGGTGGATTAGGCCGTGGACCAAATGGACATTGGATGTACCAGATGGCAATCAAACAATTGGAATATTATTTTTGGAATACTCCCAATCCCAGGTAAGGACGATTTGACGTACATTTTTGCTTGATCCTGCAACGCTTTTTAGTGTTCAATACGAATGCCGTTACTGACAATCAAATAATCAGAAACGACCCCCCCCCCCCCCCCCCGCTTTCATGCATTCATGATGGAACATAATACCTATGATATAGATTTGATTTTGTAATAATAGCGTGTACAGGCAAGAAACGGCAACGTATATAGTGGAATTGACGTATATGCTATAACTCAGCATTTCGGGAATTACCCTAGACCCCTCTAAAACCATACTTATATTCACCACAGTATAACACGGGAACGTATGGATGGAAAAATGCATTATTTTTCACATATTGAACGATAGATAGGTGATGTCAAATGGGCCATAGTATTGTATCCATAGCTATAATATAGTTATAGCTCTACAAACAAGGTGATGCAGTCCTATCTTTTAAAGCGTGGCAGTGCTAGAGCGGGGCTAACATCTAATTCCCGGCAGTCAATGAGTTAATTAAAACCACTGTGGAAAAACAACAGGGTTTTGCTTGTTACAATTGGAACCACTCAATAGCCAGACATCCAGTGCAAATGTAGACCTTCTTTTAGTAAACAAAGACAATGACACATAAGTAAGGCGCCTATTCCATCCATACTATCTTAACACTTTCTACACCAATAACGTATATACTCGTTATTGCCCGCCATCTCTTGAGCGCCAATAACGAGTATACTCTCAATGAAAATTATGACTAAATATGGTCGTCAACAAAGCTTTTCCCCCTGACTAAAACAAGACTTTTTTTCATGTTAGGGACCCGATGGACATCAATACTGGAAATCGCGATCAGACAATTGGAATATTCTTTTTGGAATAACCTCGATCAAAGGGAAGGACTATCTGATGTCAATTCCACCTTGATCCTACAATGATTTTATATCTATATGTTTTATGTTTTGAAACTGAGCAGATTCTGAAAAAGTGGGAAACTGATTATAGTAGCCTATATGCCTGTAATAGTCACCCTTTATTTGATGATGGTTTCCTGATAGAAATATGTAAGTTCAAATGTGAGGCCGAACTTAGGATGAGCAATAGCCCTACAGTTTGTGAATTATTGAACAGTGACATTACTATGACGAGGTACAGAGTGTAGTGGACAGAGCGAAACTGAATAAAGCCAGGGGTATTGAGGAGTTGTCTAAATTACAGAGGTATTAGTTTGATCAGTACAGTTTATAAATTATATTCAAGTGTTCTTAATAATAGATTAAGTAAATTCTTAGAATATAATGAAATGTTGATGGATGAGCAGAATGGGTTTAGGGCTAAGACTGTATTGATCATGTCTTTGTTTTATCATCGGTGGTGAGAGCCAGATTGGACGAGGGCAAGAATACATTTGTTTGTTTTGTTGACTTTAAAAAAGCCTTTGATTGGATTAATAGAGAGCTTCTGGATTATAAATTAATTTGTTCTGGTATTGATGGTCTATTTTATAAGGCTAACAAAAGCCTGTATAAGGCCCCATCTGCCTGTCTGCAGCTGAATGATGTTAGGACCGGCTGGTTCCCCACCCCATTCGGTGTAAAACAGGGAGATGTGCTTTCTCCCACTTTGTTCGCCCTTTATGTTAATGACCTGGCGCAAGAAATTAAGCAAGCCAATCTTGGTATTCCAATCGATAATATAATCCTAAGTATTTTATTGTACGCTGATGATATTGTTCTGTTTGCAGAAAATTAAGCAAATTTACAAAATATGTTGAATATTATGAGTTCTTGGTGCAGGAAATGGAGACTTGCGATTAACAGTGAAAAAACAGAGATTATGCACTTCAGGAAAAAACATGAACAGCAGAGTAACCATATAAGTTTCAATTTGGACCAACGCCCCTGATTTACACATATTCTTATAAATATCTTGGTTTTATATTTAATGAGTACATTAAAGTAGTAGCTAGTAAAATGAAAGTGTGCACTGACCTTGGGTTTTCAACATTTACACAACTATTTGATTCAATGGTTGGTTCTGTTTTATTTTATGCTGCTGGAGTATGGGGTTTTGATGATACACCTGAATGTAATACTATCCAGAACCGTGCCATGAGATACTTCTTGGGAATCCATAAATATACAGCAAAAGGGGCTATAGAAGGGGACATGGGTTGGGACTCATGCTTGGTCAAGCAAAAAGGTGAAATGGTTAGGTTATGGAACCGCCTGGTCCAGCTGCCAAATGACAAAAGGGTGACAAAAAAGATATTTAACTGGGACAGAGCACACGGTCATCCCTGGTCAAGAGAGATGTCCATGATTTTTTCTTCTGCTGACTTAAGTATGATTTTTATGAACAATCTGCAGTGTAAGGTTCACATAATTAAAACAAAATTATCAACAATCCATCAGGATAAGTGGAAGGTGGAGATATGGAAAAAACCTAAACTTAGAAAATATGTTGAAATTAAAGATGAGTATTTTACTGAACCTTATGTAATGTTAAACTTAAAGAGAAGACAGAGGTCTCTGTGTGCCCAGTTGAGGTATGGCACCCTGCCGGCTGTGGAAGTGGGTAGATTCCAAGGTAAACCTGAGGAGGAGCGGTTGTGTGTTCTCTGTGATCTGGGAGTGGTGGAAGATGAATATAATTTTGTTTTTTATTGCCCCTTGTACACCGATTTGAGGAGGGCTTTATTTGAGAAAATTAGATTTGTAAATCCGGATTTGTTTTGGCAGTCTGAGATCTTCAGTTTTGCAGGATTTTTGGAGAAAGCATGGCACTTGAGACAAAACACACTATATCCTATATCAGGGAGGGGCAACTGGCGGCCCGCGGGCCGCATGCGGCCCTCACCGACGTTCCATGCGGCCCCAGGCCATTATTAAAAAAAAAAGAAAAAAAAAAAAAAAAATTATTTTTTTGTATTGTATTCGACTAAGAAGAGTTGGCAGTCGACTATGGCTCCTTTCGATCGATTAGTCGACTATTTGACTAATAGGGGTCAGCCGTAGTGTGGACATATGAAACGCTGTTGAAAGTGCGTGCAGCAATATGGGGGTTTTGATAAACTGTCGGCTGTTGTTACCGATGGAGCACCGGCAATTAAAGGAAAACGCACAGGATTCGCCGGGCTTCTAAGGCAGAGTGGCGTTGAGTGTCCAATGCTGCACTGCATTATACATCAGGTAAGTTCGCTAACATAATTTCCATCTATTGTGGGTCACTATAATGACCAATGCGAGTCGAGTGTAGTCAAATTACATGCGAGAGTCGTTAAATCGTTTTTCTTTTTTTATCTGATATAGGAGGCTCTCTGTGCCAAGAAGCTTGGCACTTTTATCCTGCTACTAAACAAAACATTCCTGAGTGCTTCATATCCATAACATGCATTTCAGTGTTATAATGTTTTGTTTAGTAGCAGGATAAAAGTTTATACATTTAACAAAATCATTTATTATTTACTGTTGTAGTGAAATGCAGCAGGAATGCTGCTTTGTGTTTGTTGAGCAGTGGGCTTTAAGTTCATACATTTATTTTATTAGAAGCCTTAATTATAATTGATCATTTTTGTATATATTTGGGGTTACACAGCAATACTTTTAAATTCAGCTGTTTATAAATTCATAAAGGTGAAATTGCATTACTAAATGCATTTGAAATGGAATAAAAACAAAGTTACAACACATTTTAATTGTTTATATACCATGTGACTATTAGGGCTATTTGAGTGATGGGGTACTACTGGCCGGACTGCCGATAAACAATGCGGCCCCCCAGATTGATTGTGGACATTTTGTGGCCCTCACCATATACAAAGTTGCCCACCCCTGTCCTATATAATTGTATATGAATTCCTCTTGTTTCTTTGTTTACATATAGGGATGCTCGATATTGGCTTTTTTACCGATACCGATATTCCGATATTGTCCAACTCTTAATTTCCGATACCGATATCAACCGATATCAACCAATACCGATATATGCAGGGTTTCCCCCCCCCCCAAAAAACTGAATAATTTCAGGTAACTAATAATGTCACTGGATATATATATAACAAATATTGTTATTGTTTTAATTTTTTTTAAACCGATACCGATATTTTCCGATATCACATTTTACTGCCGATATCGGCCGATAATATCGGTCGGCCGATAATATCGGACATCCCTATTTACATACATTGTTTACAGCTTGTTATATTACATTTTATTTTGTTTTCTTTTTTTGTGTGGCCATCTTGGTCTATATAACTTATTGTCAATGTCAAGTATACTATTATATACTTATTGTTTATGTGTCTTGTAAGCCCATATGGGCTGGGCATACACCTGTAAGACACAAAAATCAATCAAACAAATCAATCAATCAATCAATCAATCAAAATACTGCCAAATGAGCCATACTATTGTCTCCATAGCTATACTATAGAAATTAGATATAGCCCTACAAACACTGCAATGTTTCTCACCTAGACCGCCAGAAGGAGCTCAGCGTTCAACACCATAGTCCCCATCAGACTGGTGGAGAAGCTTATCGAGCTGGGTCTGAGCTCCGCTCTGAGCGCCTGGATACTGGACTTTCTGAGTGAGAGGCCCCAGGCGGTCAGGGTGGGGGGTCAGACCTCCAACACCATCACCCTGAGCATCGGATCCCCCCAGGGCTGTGTTCTGAGCCCCCTGCTGTACTCACTATACACACATGACTGTGTGGCCAAGTTCAGCTCCAACTCCATAGTGAAGTTTGCGGACGACACAGTGGTGGTGGGGCTGATCTCGGTCAACGACGAGAAGGCCTTGTCACGTACGTGGGTTGTTCATTATCATTATTGCCATATATTTTAACACCATGTAACATCAGGGTAATATATTATTTGTGTTTTCTATGTGTGGTGTTGTGTCATCTCCTAATCGCCTGTTTCTGTTTCCGCAGATGCCACTCATCTCCCTGATTGGATTGGTTGCCCCTGATTGGTGCATCTTCAAGACAGGCAGTGGAGATGGGTGGTTAATAGATTGGGAGGTGACACACATCGGGGCGCCTCATTCTGTCATGTGCCAGTGACCAGAGTGGAGTGAGGTTGCCGTTGGATGCCACTATTGTGTGGAGCGATTCTTATGTTTACTTGTCACTTTGTGTGATTTACCCTATTGTGTGGGAGTATCATATTGTTGGCTTGTTGTGCCTAATTGCCACTGTTCCACTGGAACTATTTGTTCACTGTGTTGGCTTTAGTGCTGGGTGATATCCCAGTGCCAACCTGGTTGGCTGGTGTCTGAGGACACAGCCCATGCTAGCCTTAATTATAGTATTTACTTGTCTGTTCTCCAACTACCTTTTTCCCTATTTGTTATATGTTTGTGGGATTACTTCCCCTCCTTTCTCATCATAGCCAAGTGAAGGTTTGAATTCCTTCCCCGAGAATAAATATAATTTAAGTGAAGGTTTGAATTCCTTCCCCGAGAATAAATATAATTTACTATTTGGATCAACGCCTTGTGTTTACTTTCTTACCTGCTCGGGACCTTGCTTAATGCACTACTGGAGGGGCTGGTTTTCACATACAGCCCGCTCCAGCTTATATTCTATATTGTCATTTGACATTGCTATGTGACAGGCCTACCGGGAGGAGGTTGAGGTACTGGAACGCTGGTGCCAGGAAAACAGCCTGCTTCTGAACATTGGTAAAACCAAGGAGCTGATCATGGATTTTAGGAGGAGACAGCAGGGGACACACACACCACTGAGGATAAACGGGGCTACCGTGGACAGGGTGAGCAGCTTCAAGTACCTGGGGGTCCACATCTCAGAGGATCTGACATGGACAACACACATACGTAGACTCAGTCGTAAAAAAAGGCGAAGCAGCGCCTCTACCACCTGAGACAGTTAAGGAAGTTCAGAGTATCTGGGAAGATACTCCAGTCCTTCTACTCCGGAGCTGTAGAGAGCATCTTGACTGGAAACATCACTGCCTGGTATGGAAACAGCACGGCACAGGACAAGAAGGCCCTACAGAGAGTGGTGCGCTCAGCCGAACGTACCACGGGTATTGCACTACCACCCCTGCAGGTCCTATACAACAAGAGGTGCAAATCCAGAGCCTGCAGAATAATGAAAGACCCTCACCACCCCAACAACAGCCTGTTCAAGCTGCTGCGGTCAGGCAAACGCCTGCGAACACCAGCAACTAGGACAGAGAGACTTCGGCTCAGCTTCTTCCCCCAGTTCATCAGAGCCTTGAACACTGAACTCTCCACACACAAGCACACATGAGCACACACACACCCAACACACACACTGTACACGCTCACACACTAGCAGCCACTTTAACATGAGCACAGACACACTCATGCTGCACACGCTCACACTTATGGTCACTTTACAAAAGGAAAGGTCACTTTAAGAATAGTATAGTATAACTTGAGATTGTATAATATAGCATTGTATAGCAGTGTAAATAAAGACCCAGTGCCTCATCCGAAGCTAACAGTGTATTGCACTACCACAGGACCTAGCATGTCCTACCATGCTCTGTAAATAACTCATGTACATATACCGATATGCCCTACTTTGTTTACTTGTTTTATTGCACAATGTCGTTCTATTGGATTCTTATTATATATTACTATTGTATTATGCACAATCGTTGTGGGCAAGACCCCCCGCATTTCATTGTATACTTGTATGCCGTGACAAATAAAACTTGACTTGACTTGATGCATAGTGAAAATCCCTTTTTTTTTAAAGCGTGGCCCATTGAGTACAAGGATGGATAAAACGGCTGGCCGTGAATGAGTTAATGACACCAACGCCAAACAGTGGTTAACGGCCCAGGCAGCAATGGTCTTTAGGGAGTCGTTGATATCTGACATGACCGCGCACAAGTCCGTCAGCCTGTCACGTATTTCTCGCATAACACGCGTGGTGTCTTCTTGGTTCGACAGGGCAGCTTCTGTCAGGACCCTTGGCTCCTGGCATGCTGAAGAGGGTCTGTTCGACGCTCCCTGCTCCTCCTGGGTGTCCACCGGACTAGGAAACTCAGCCAAGTTGTCTGTGGAATAGGCAATTTAATTAAGTTTTATTTATTTGCTAGAAATGTTTGAAACCATACGGTTAAATATTGTTTCAAATAAAAATCTAAATAATCTTTGTCATGTCCCCTAATAACGGAATTATTTCTATGCCCGTCTTTTTTACTGATGTGACAATTCCTGTATGAAAGTTGCTATACAAATGAAGTGTATATTATATTATATTATTACCTTCCATCTGTTGACTGGATGGCCCAGCCGTTATGAGGTCGCTGTCACCGTGCACTGCAGTGCCAGTGATGCCTGACAGCACAGTGTCCCCAATGATGCTGGCAATGCGCTGGTCCAAAGGGGAGAGCTCCTTCTGACTCTGCCCCCCCCCCCCCTCAATCGCACTGACATTCCTCTTGTACTCTTACAGTTTCACGTCAAACTACTTTTTCTTGATCTCCGCCACAGATCGCTACTGCGGAGATATAGAATGAACTGCCCCACTTGCTCCCATGCAGCAGTCTTTCATTTGCTGGTTACCACCACACTGAGGGAACCAAATAGCAGGGATGACTTGGCGTCGACCTCCTTCACGAGGACATCGACCTCTTGCTCTGTGAAATTCTTTATTCGTTTGGCCATTATCCAACATTCCATGGACAGGAATTTTGTTTGTGGAATTTAAAGGGGAGGCCTGTGAAGGAATCCTTGTTTTTCAATGTGTATATAATGTAAATATCTGCATTATAATGTAAATATATCGGTGGGTGACAGCATCTACTCAGACGGATCTATAGATCTTAAAAGTAGCCGGCAGCCAGTGTGTGTTTCCACGGTAGAGAGCAGCAAGCAGGGTGTGTGAGTGCCAAGGTCGTTGTCGGCCGAGTTGTTCAACAGAGGAGATAACAGGCCGCTGGTGGGGGAAGGTTTGGTCAGAGCTATGGGGAGAGTTCGACATCGATAGAAGAGGACGGTTAGTGTGTCAAAGACTGCTGTTGCCATGGTAGTGTGTCCCTTAGTAATGAGAAGAGGGGGCGGGGCCCCGTTGCTAGGGAAAACACGTTTTATGAGCCATGAGTTTTCCGGGGTAAGTTAGATTAAGACACGACTTGGAATCGAGCAGACGCGCTGATCAGAGACTTTGAGATCCCTCCTCACCCTCGCTGGGTGGGGGAAGGGAATATGCCACATCATCGCTAGCTTCGGCTAACAGGGGAGGTTTTGGCCCACGACGAGGCCCAGAACCATTGGACTAATAGCATAAGAGACGGTGGAGAAGAATGAATTAAGACTGTTCAAGGACATTACAGAATTGGTTACATCTGGTATGAGGCTTTGTTTATGGAATAAACAAAGTTTTTCCAAGAAAGGTACCACGTTTGCCAGTGTCGAATTCTTCTGATTACGGATTGCATTAACAGGGATGAAACAGTTGTACAGCCAGTATGAGAAGGTCGACTTCGGAGTAAGAGATAAGCACAATGCAGAAACTTCACGAACACAGGTGACGAGGTGATACTGGCTGATTATGACCGATATCTATCACCTGTTACCATATATGGTTAATTGGGGGCGGTTCTGTATGCAAATACTTAGAATTGTGCACGAGCGAGGAGCGTAAGAACAAGTGGTATTTATCAACACAGAGTACTTGCAGGTGTGCGTACGACCTGTGCACGCACGTTTGATAAATCCCGATTTTTCTGTGCGTAGGAGTGAAAATAGAACAGGACTGTGTGTGTGTTATATTAAATATAATAAATGTGTGTGTATATATTTTGGTTTCAGGACTGTGTGTGTGTGTGTGTTATATACTTATATTAGATAAATGTGTGTATATATTTTGGTTTCAAGACTGTGTTTGTGTGTTATATTAGATAGATGTGTGTGTATATATTTTGGTTTCAGGACTGTGTGTATGTGTTATATTAAACACATGTGTGTGTATATATTTTGGTTTCAGGACTGTGTGTATGTGTTATATTAAATAAATGTGTGTATATATTTTGGTTTCAGGACTGTGTGTATGTGTTATATTAAATACATGTGTGTATATATTTTGGTTTCAGGACTGTGTGTATGTGTTATATTAAATACATGTGTGTATATATTTTGGTTTCAAGACTGTTCTTACGAGGAGCGTAAGAACAAGTGGTATTTATCAACACAGAGTACTTGCAGGTGTGCGTACGACCTGTGCACGCACGTTTGATAAATCCCGATTTTTCTGTGCGTAGGAGTGAAAATAGAACAGGACTGTGTGTGTGTTATATTAAATATAATAAATGTGTGTGTATATATTTTGGTTTCAGGACTGTGTGTGTGTGTGTGTTATATACTTATATTAGATAAATGTGTGTATATATTTTGGTTTCAGGACTGTGTGTATGTGTTATATTAAACACATGTGTGTGTATATATTTTGGTTTCAGGACTGTGTGTATGTGTTATATTAAATAAATGTGTGTATATATTTTGGTTTCAGGACTGTGTGTATGTGTTATATTAAATACATGTGTGTATATATTTTGGTTTCAGGACTGTGTGTATGTGTTATATTAAATACTTGTGTGTATATATTTTGGTTTCAAGACTGTTCTTACGAGGAGCGTAAGAACAAGTGGTATTTATCAACACAGAGTACTTGCAGGTGTGCGTACGACCTGTGCACGCACGTTTGATAAATCCCGATTTTTCTGTGCGTAGGAGTGAAAATAGAACAGGACTGTGTGTGTGTTATATTAAATATAATAAATGTGTGTGTATATATTTTGGTTTCAGGACTGTGTGTATGTGTTATATTAAACACATGTGTGTGTATATATTTTGGTTTCAGGACTGTGTATGTGTTATATTAAATAAATGTGTGTATATATTTTGGTTTCAGGACTGTGTGTATGTGTTATATTAAATACATGTGTGTATATATTTTGGTTTCAGGACTGTGTGTATGTGTTATATTAAATACATGTGTGTATATATTTTGGTTTCAGGACTGTGTGTATGTGTTATATTAAATACATGTGTGTATATATTTTGGTTTCAGGACTGTGTGTGCGTCTATGTGCTGGAGGGCGAGTTGAGGCTGCTGTGTGAAGATCCACCACATGAGCTGCCAAAGGAAGGCAAGATCAGGTACGCTACCTCACATACCATCATACATGTAATTATGGCCGTGTGTGTTTGTTTGAGTCAGACAAACAGAAATGTCAATATTACTCCTGTGTATCGATCAGCTACATGACTGATACAGGACGTGAGGGAGAGAGAGAGAGAGAGAGAGAGAGAGAGAGAGAGAGAGAGAGAGAGGTCACTTTCTCCTCTGTATGATTGACAGATGTCAATTTATTACTAGCCTTCCCAGAGAGAGATGGGGAGGGAGTGTGGGTGTGAGTGTGTGAGAAGGGAGGGAGATAGAGACAGAAAGTGACTCCCTCTCACATTCTCCCAATTGCGCTCTCTCTCTCTCTCTCTCTCTCTCTCTCTCTCTCTCTCTCTCTCTCTCTCTCTCTCTCTCTCTCTCTCTCTCTCTCTCTCTCTCTCTCTCTCTCTCTCTCTCTTCTTGCACAGCTGGCAGGACTGCTCTTCTTTGAGGAGCCATGATTTGTTATATCAATTATGTCTGTTTGTCTGTCTGTCTCGATGGCCAGGCTGTGCTCAATAGGTCTGTACGTTCTTAGTCTTAGTTCTTTCTCTAGTGTCAGTCAGGTAATGTGTTGTGCTTAATGACATGATTAAAAAGTCCAGTAAAAAGGACTTTCCAATATACTTCGGAAAAAAATGACAATTAATTTATACAAAGTATAGAGGAAATTGTTAATGAGTTTAATGAGTATTTTGTTAATGTAGGCCCAAATTTGGCTAAGGAAATTGACCTCCCTACGGAGGGTGAAACTTATTCTGATTCACCATCAAACAGCAACTCAATGTTCCTTGGTGGTGTTTGTGAGAGTGATGTGCTAGAAGGGGCTAGAAAGTTTAAGAAAAATAAATCCACTGATAGTAATACTATTGACATGTCAACTATAAAAGAAGTCTTTGACTGTGTCCTCAAACCATTCACTTATATAATATGTAACAAATAATTTTTAACTGGTATTTTTCCTGATGAAATGAAAATGACCAAGGTGGTTCCAAGTTTTAAAAGTGGTGACATATATCAAATTATAGACCTATATCATTGCTACCTCAATTTTCAAAGATATTCGAAAGATTATTTGTAAATAGACTTGATGGCTTTATTGAAAAATATGGATTATTGAGTGACCATCAATATGGTTTTAGGAGCAATAGATCAACATCCTTAGCAGTGATAGATTTTGTGGAAAATATATCAACAGCAATTAATGAAAAACAACCCTCAATAGGTGTATTTATTGACTTAACACTTTCTCCGCCGGAAACGGCTTACGACGTGTTTCAAGTTCATGCGAATTCTGCCAGATCACGGTGTACGACGTTATTCTGATCATATTTCATATTTTTGTCATGGTATTCATATTTCACTCACGGAGCCTTGTCAGATGCTGTCTGAGCCAGCACAACTCTGCAACGCTTCAATACTGCCACCTGGTGGCTGATCGGCGAGTTGCCAAACCGGATATGCTCGTTGGAGCTCGGTCCGTCCCCTAAATCCGTCCTGCCACTCGTTTAATCTTCGCGGGACTCAAGACACACACCGTGGATATGGATCGTTGCCATAACTCAATAGTCGACATGATTTGGGCGTATATTAGTATTATACAAACCGGAAATGGATCGCCTCGATACCCATCACATAACTGGGCCCCGTTCCCCGTACCTGGATAACTGAGTTAGCCGGATAACTTTCGGTGAAGTCTGACTTAAGCCGGACTTTCCGGTTCCCCGAACCTGGATTGTCCAAATCACCATGACAACAGATCCAAAAGTTTGAGCCTGGTCGAAAGCAGGGTTTAAGTTCAAGTTAGCCGGATGAACCATCGCCACGCCCCCGCAAAGAAGTGACAGCGCGTTTCCTGAAATTATTCCCACAGTCTAGGATCTGCGTTATACCATTCTGAATTACGTTTTTGTGCTCCATTCTTCCAGAGGGGTCTTTTGAAATGTAAAATAGACCCAAAATGCTGATACTAAATTCACTTTGTCCTAAATAATGCACGTTATATACCGTGGCGCTCGCTCGGTGCGATGTACACATTATGTGGTTATTTTAATTGTAACTGGGATTAAGATGTCTGATGAGATGCGCTGTTTGACGGATTTGAGAAATTGAATGAGCCGTTGACGTCACATTAATGAATGAGCATAAAGAGATAAAACTTCATTCAAAATAAAGAATATTCTAAACACGGGTCTCTCGTTCATTAATGTATAAACAATGAATTTATCCCATCTGGCACAGTGGCGCAGCGGTAGTGCTCAATCCTGGCAACCCGGTGACCGGTGTTCGAAACCCCGTGTTTCCAATATAATTTTTTGGAATATAATATTAATGATTATACGCCAAAGTAGCCTACTTTTAAGTTAAAATATTATAAATCTACATGCATTGAGGATGTCATTCTTTATATAGCTCTCAACGTGCACCAAATTGAACTATTCCTACATCGCAAAAAGAAGGGAAAGACTAGGTTTCGAACCCCGGTCGTCTGCGTGAAAGTCAAAAGAAGAACCCGTTACACCACAGTGGAGATAAGTAAAAGATCGACCTTACATCAATCAATGGGTAAGAGAGCCGTATCGTTATTCTGTATAACAGTTTAACTAATTATTTTCGCTAGCAAGATCTCATTTGATTATTCAATCCAGCAAGCAAGTTTAAAGAAATATAATCTGATTGATTGAGGTAATGAGGGACTTAAAATTAGCCTATAGATAACGCATTTAACTTGTCGGCGAGGCGATTGAGCCGTACTGCAATATGTTAATAAAGTTTTAAATCAATTAATCAATCAATGCCGCTAGAGAATCAGGATCTCTGCTATCGATACGTGCTGGCTTTTCAACTGGAGCGGCCGCGCGCACTTATCCTGGGTCTCAAGTCTGGATCGAGTTAACGAGACTGAATCCACCTTCGAGGAACAGGAAAATCCCGGCTTCAAACATCGGGTTAACTGAATCTGGATAATGACATCTTGATCGACTTAGTTGAACCAGGTACGGGGAACAGGGCCCTGGGATCTGTTTGCTCCAGTATCATCGCCCAACGCTAAGAGGAAGCTGCCGTGAGTTTCAGCGTTTTTGTTCATTATTAACCATACAAACTGCTCTGATCTATATATCACCCATACTACATGAAGCATTTAACGACGATCACGGAATTATAAACGACCCCCCCCCCCCCCCCCATTCACCCGCGCATGATCAGTCATAACGTTTAGGACCATGTACAGTTGATATTTTTAATATAGCGTCGATCGGTATCAAACGGCATTTGATAATCTAATATATGCATTTATGCCTATATCTCACGTTCTAGGAATTACTGCAGAAAACGATAAAAACATATTTATACTCTAGACGGTATTTTCGTATGAATGTGTGAATGAAAAAGTAAAACGTTCCTACATCCTGAACGATAGATAATCGATGTTGAATGGGCCATAGTAATGTCAATTTAGCAATACAATTTAAAATGTTATAGCCCTGCAAAGAAGGTAAACATCTCCATAGACTTACAGTGCTGGCAGTGATCAAACATTGATGGATATAAGCGTGTTAAGTAAAGCATTTGACACAATTGATCATTCCCTGCTTTTACAAAAAATGGAACGGTATGGAATAAGAGGTGTCACTCATCATTGGTTAAGAAGTTATTAAATAATAGGTTTCAATATGTAAACATTAATAATAAAGAATTACATCTTAGAAGAGTAACTTGTGGTGTTCCACAGGGTTCCGTATTGGGACCCAAGTTATTTATACTTTATTTAAATGATATTTTTACAGTATTGAATATTTTGAAAATTGTTACGTTTGCTGATGATACTAATTTACTTTGTTCAGGGGAGGACATAAAAGAATGATTGAAAACAGTAGAAAGGGAATTGATAAAGTTAAAGAAATGGTTTGATAGGAATAAGTTGTCTCTTAATGAAAACAAAACCAAATGTATGGTATTTGTTGGTGTTCAGGGGCGGACTGGGACACAAATTCAGCCCCGGACATTCAGACGCACCAGCCCACGCACCGGCCCCGAAACTGGCCCACACAACAGCCGTTATGAAACACTCGTCCAGTATTAAACAACCCAAGGCTGTGGCTAAGGAGTCAACATCAGGGAGACCAAATCTACACCCCGCCCCTAGATGTGCACTCGTGCACAGTACACACACACACACACACACACACACACACACACACACACACACACACACACACACAAACACACACACACACACACACACACACACACACACACACACACATACCGTTACTTCCTGTCATTGGCATACGTTTTCTTTTTTTTAGCCTAGGGATTAAGGATACATGAAGTATTAACGATAGGTTATGTATATAACCTAGTTATATGAGTACTGGCTGAGCGTCCTGCTCTTCGCCATCGAGATATACCTCATCTCCAGTACCTACTGTACTTCATCAACGAATAAAACAAATACACCCAGCACCTGCCAGGCCCCGCCCTAGTGACGTACTATAAAGCACTAGGCGTGGTCACCACTCGCTCTTCCTCGGAAAACAGTTTCCAAAAGAAAAGTTTCCCCAAGGGACCTCAGGGCAGGACGCTCAGCCAGTACTCATATAACTAGGTTATATACATAACCTATCGTTATATAGTCATACTGGCTCTTCGCGTCCTGCTCTTCGCCATCGAGATATGGGGACAGAGCAGACGCGAGGACCGACAAATGCACCCCCTGAGGACCCGAAAGCCCACATCAGGGGGGGAGGGGAGTCCCGTCACCCCTCCTTCCTAGTGAAGAGGGTGCGGCAGTCAACTCCACCCAAGTGCGAAAAAGAGGGAACTAGAAACCTCTCAAACGCACAGCACAGGCGGGACCACGTGTGACACAACACATTGTGGCCCACACGCACACACCCCTGCTACCCCACCGAAGGACGGGAAGCAGGAGAGGTTCCAGACCTCAGAACCGCCTGGGAGACAGAACCCCCGGTCATGTCCATGAGGTAAAACCTTACGAAGGGACCCGGTGAGGACCATGAAGCCGCAGCACAGATGTCCTCCACCGAGGCCCCACCCAGCAGGGCGACAGAGGCCGCCACCCCACGAGTGGAATGCGCCCTGACGCCCCCAGGGGGAGCCAGCCCAGCCAACGTGTAGCAAAGGGCAATGCCCTCACACAACCAATGGGACAGGCGCTGTTTCGACAGTGCCTTACCAGCACGAGAGCCACCGTGACAGATAAAGAGCTGATCGGTAGTCCTGAGGCCCTGAGTACGGCTGAGGTAAATCCCTAAAGCCCGGACCGGACATGACAGGTGAAGGCCCGCCTCCAACTCACTAGTGTGAGGAGGCGGATGAAACGCCTGAACCATAATATCCCTGGAGCGGAAGAACTCCAGATATTTTTTGGCACGAAGGCTGGATTAGGCCGCAGAGTGGCACCGCTATCGAAACAAATAGACAGACACTCGGGCCGCACCGAGAGCGCTCCATTGGAAATAAATCCTTAATTTTGAATGATGTTATCTCCTCAAAAGGTTTGGACTTCATGTTTTTGACTGAGACCTGGCAAAAGAGTGAGGAATATAGTCCACTAATAGAACTGTGTCCATCGGACTGTTCCTTTATCAGCACCCCTAGGACATCAGGACGCGGTGGAGGCCTCGCTGTGGTGTCCAGAAACTGTTTTGCAAGTCAGATGGTGAGCGCTGGGACTTTTTCCTCATTTGAACTGCAATTGATCAAAGTTGGTCGCTCAGATCCGTTTTATTGTGTTTTAATTTACCGCCCTCCTGGCTCAAATAGCTCTTTCATGCCTGAGTTTAGTGAATTCCTTTCCTCCATTATCAGTCTGGACAGAGTTTTAATGGCTGGTGATTTCAACATCCACGTTGATGATAAAACAGATAACTTTGCTGTTGATTTTCTAAATCTCACTGAGTCATTAAATTTCACCCAGCACGTGACCGGTCCCACTCACACCCATGGACATACGTTGGACCTTGTGTTCTCGCTTGGGTTAAGTGTTGACTCCATTTGTTCCGAAGATTTGCATGTTTCTGATCATGACTGTATAATGTTTAATCTATCATTTGAGTTGACCTTCGTGCCCGCTAAACATGTAAAGTCCTCTCGTGTCCTTGGTAAACTCTCTGCATTTAACTTATATTGCTCATCCATATTGGATAAAGTGGCTCCAATAAAGACGCGCCTCATTCCGTCAGTAAAACCATATCCCTGGTTAAATGATGCCATTTGTTGTTTCAGGCGTACATGTCGGAAGGTGGAGCGTTTATGGAAATCCACAAAACTCCAAGTCCACCGCCTCCACTACAAGGAACTGTTAACCGATTTTAACAATATGGTCAAGGATGCGAGAGTCTCCTATTTTTCCAATCTGATTAGAACCAGTAAGCGAAATCCACAAATGTTATTTGACACCATCGCCAATATTGTCACCCCCGCTCCCCCGGTTGTACCCATATTCTCAAACAAGGATTGTGGTGATTTCCTCTCCTTCTTTGTGAACAAGGTTGAATATGTTAGGGCCAACATCATCCCCTCCCTCACTTTCCCTCCAACCACACCCTCCCGCCCATCAATTCTTAATGATTTCCTTCCCATCTCCCTGACGGACCTAATAAAAATAGTGGAATCTATGAAAACCTCCTCAAGCCCATTAGACATCATACCGACATGCATGCTAAAAAATGAAGGCGTACTCACCTCCATTGCTCCGTGTTTGGTTGCCATTATAAACTGCTCACTTCAAACTGGTTGTGTCCCAGTATATTTTAAACAAGCAGTTGTTTAGCCTCTCTTAAAGAAGCTAAACCTTGATCCGTCCCTCCCCAAAAATTATAGGCCCATATCAAAATTGCCGTTCATCTCAAAAATCACTGAAAAGGTTGTTGCCATTCAACTCACTGCTGCCTTAAATGCACACTCAAATTCCAATCTGGTTTCCGTCAGAAGCATTCTACCGAAACAGCCCTCCTCACAGTCTCAAATGACATCATGAGATCATCTGACGAGGGAAAATGTTCTGTGCTGGTGCTATTGGACTTAACTGCAGCTTTTGATACAGTCGACCACTGCATTTTGATCGAAAGGCTGAGGCAGTGGGCTGGCATCACTGGGAGTGCGATGGACTGGTTCTCCTCCTATCTGCAAGATAGGAGTTTTTCTGTGTCTACTGGCACTTTCACATCCGAAACTGCTCCATTGTCTTGTGGCGTGCCCCAGGGTTCTGTGCTGGCTCCTACTCTGTTTGCACTTTACATACTCCCACTGGGAGTAATCATTAGTCAATTCAAAGAGGTCTCTTATCATTTCTACGCTGACGATATCCAATTATATGTCTCTTTCAAGCCTGAACAAACTGACAAATTATCTGCCCTCTTTGACTGCCTGACTGCTGTCAAGGATTGGATGGCAAACAACTTCCTTCAGTTAAATTCAGAAAAAACTGAGGTTCTTATTATAGGCTCAGAAAAAGTCACCTCAGAAGTTGCCACATGCATGGGGACCCTCTCAACAAATCTGAGGCCCAAGCTCAGAAACCTTGGTGTGATCTTTGACCAGCAGATGCACTTTGATCACCACATTAGATCTCTGACACGTACCTGTTTTTTCCATCTATGAAATATTGCCAAACTCCGATCTGTTGTGTCCCAGGTAGCGCTGGAAATGATTATTCATGCTTTTGTTTCTTCCCGCCTGGACTATTGTAACTCCCTTTTCACTTGCCTCGATGCATCCACTTTGGGCCGGCTACAAATGGTCCAAAACGCAGCCGCTAGGCTGCTGACTAGGTCCAGAAAATATTGCCACATCACTCCCATCTTAGTTTCCCTTCACTGGCTCCCCATCAAATTCAGAATTCACTTTAAGGTTCTGGTCATCACCTATAGAGCACTCCTTGGTCAGGCACCTGCCTACATCTGCGACCTACTGCGTCCATACACCACGAACAGATCGCTCAGGTCGTCTGATCAGGGCTTGCTGGCTGTCCCCCTGTCTAGATTGAAGAAAAAAGGGGACAGAGCATTCGAAACCGTGGCCCCCAGGTTGTGGAATGCTCTGCCCTTGGACCTTAGATCTGTGGTCTCTGTAAACACTTTTAAAAAGCAGCTAAAGACTGTGCTGTTTAAACAGGCGTTTGGCGAATTATGCTCTATGTAAATCTTTTATGTCTTTTGATCTGTTTTGGCTTTTCCTGATCTTTCACGTTTTTAATTATTTTATTTTACCATGCTGCTATCTTTTGCATTTTATTGATGTTTTTACTATGTGAAGCACTTTGTGACCCTGGTCTGTGAAAGGTGCTATATAAATAAACTTTACTTACTTACTTACTATCAAAGAGAGACTGAAGGAAAATAAGGACAGCATCCAGGGGGCAGGACACCGTGTCCCGGCCCCCCACCTTACACCACTCTTGGAACATATGCCACCTACCCGCGTAAAGCGCAATAGTGGAGGGAGCACGCGCATTCCGGATAGTGTCAACCACAGAAGGGTCCATCCTCTCCAGACTCACCCTCTCACCAGCCAAACCATCAGAGGCTGACCCAGCACCGGGGGCTGACACAGCGACCCGCACGCTTGAGAGAGGGCCCTCGCCGACCAAGGAACACGCCACGGCGGGGCTACCAATAGCTGGATCAGGACCGGGAACCACACAGCTGTGCCCCGGTCCGGCGCAACCAGGATCACGGTCCTGTGCTCCCACCGTACCCGCTCCAACAACTGACCTACCAGGTGTGTGGGGGGAAAGGCGTACAGAAGCCCGGGCGGCCATGGATACACTGAGAAGGCATCCACCCCCAAGGGAGGATTGTCTCCCCGGCTGACCGAGAACCACAAGGGGCACTTGTGAGATCGTCTGCTCGCAAACAGATCCAATGAAGCTTCCCCGAAGCGATCCCAGATCTGCCTGACTATGTCTTGGCGCAGTTCCCACTCGTCGTGATGAGGACCGCCCTGTGACATCATATCCGCGCCCACATTCTCCTTGCCAGGGATGTGGAGCGCCCTCTGACTGCACAGATTGCGAGATGCCCATAGCCAGAGCCCGACCACCGCCCGTTGCAGACGGGTGGAGCGTACTCCACCCTGCCTGTTGATATACGCCGCTGCCGTCATACTGTCCGTCCTGACCAAAACGTGCTTGCCTACCACCAAGTGGGCGAGCCGTCTGAGGACCAGGAGGACCGCCTTCAATTCCAACACATTGATGTGCAGGGTAGACCGGGCAGCATGGATCGGTCCGACACGTCCCTCCCCATCCCGTGAGGGAAGCGTCGGTGAAGACCGTGACGTGTGAACGCCTGCTGCCCATGGGGACCCCGTTGGTGAGGATACCAGTCCTCCTCCAATGGGCGAGATCCCCCCGTATCGACAAAGGAACCGTCAACCGTTTCCACTTGTCCCTCACCGGGTCTATTCTCATACTGGAGAACCACCTCTGTATCCTCCTCATGAAGAGGAAGCCAAGAGGGACCACAGCGTGAGCAGATGCCATCATACCGAGCAGGCGCATCACCTGCAGCGCCGTGACCGTCCCTCCAGGACGGAAACCCCCGAGCGCGTGGAGGATAGACACCCTCCGTCACTCCGAGAGGGTTACCCTCATGGGTCTTGAACTCAGAATCAAGCCCAAATACTCCACCTGTTGACTGGGAAGAGGCGTACTCTTCTTCCAGTTCACAGCAAAACCCAGCCTGGTGAGGAATTCCACCACCAGCCTGGTATGAGACCTGGCGACCTCCTCCGACCGGCTGAGGAGCAATATGTCGTCGAGATAGAAAATAATTCGTATCCCCTGACGACGTAGAGGCTCCAGCGCAGTCTCTACGCACTTGGTGAATGTGCGGGGAGCCAGAGAGTAGCCGAACGGCAACCTCTGGTATTCGTACACTACGCCCTGAAATAGGAACCGTAGGAACTTCCTGTGAGGAGGGAAAATCGGGATGTGAAAATACGCATCCTTCAGGTCTATGGAGGTGAACCAGTCTCCCACCCTGACAGCAAGTAGCAGGTGTTTGACGGTCAACATCCTGAATGGTCTCGCCACAATCAGACGATTGAACGCGGACAGATCCAGTATAGGTCTGACCCCTCCCGTTTTTTTGGGCACCAGAAAATAACGGGAGTAGATGCCTGACATCGCGTCCTCTCTCGGGACCACGACTACGGCCTGCTTCGCCAACAGAGATTGGATCTCGTCGGCCAGAGCTGTCACTGCTGCTGACCCTGACAATAGTGTCTGCACCAAACCTGAAAACGGAGGGTGGGGTTGTGCGAACTGCAAAACAAGCCCCCGCCTCAACGTTCTCTCTACCATCCCGACATATGGCACTCTTGTAGCCATATGTGATAATAATCCCAGAGCGCACCCGCCGTCAACTGACGCTGGGCCGCAAGGAACAGTAGATAGGTGGCCCGGTCCTTCCCGCTGTGCGTAGCCTCTGAACCCGCCAAAGCGGACAGGGCATTCGCACCCAAGGGGGGACCCCGACAGAAAGGGCTGGTTTGATACGGGAGAAGCTGACATCAAACTAGATGACACACGCTCCCCCACTGAACACCCCTCCAGAGCATGCTGAGGAGTTGTTCTGCAGCCAGATATGCAAGGCGTGAGGACCCCATGGGTTCCTACACACCGTAGCCCTGCAGTGATATTGCTACCACCCAAATCACGCGCGCCTCTTCTTTTCAGACCACTGCCGATCTCGCGGGAGTGGGAGGCATCAACGTGATACCCCGCCTGGCGAAGGCGAGGTCGGGGTAACCCGTGCTGAGCATTCTTTTGAAGAGGCCTCGAGTCCCCCTGCTGACCACCGTCAATAGTGGCAGCCGTAACACCAGGCTCACCAATCGCACAACGTATGGCGAGGGAGCCACGTGACAGCACAACATTCTCACGGACAGACCCAGGCTCAGCCATCAACTGGGTGTCAGCCCCTGTCCCCATGAGAAGCGAAACGTGGGGCCGCATGCATTTGGCTGTCGGCCTTGTGGACCCCTGTTGACTCGACGCCCAGGGTACCACTGGTGGGGGAAACATGGCCGCCTGTCGAGGGCCTCGCCACAGTCGCTGACGAGGCCGTGCTCCAACCTCTGGCTGCATAGCGTGAGGCGGTGTGGGACCTAGATCAACAACCGCTCGCGTCTCCGCAGAACGACCAAAGAGTCCTTCCGCGGAAAGAGGAGCCGTGAGGAGAAGAAGCCTTTCTTCCTCCCCAAGAGGAGACTGCTCCAACCAGAAATGCCTATTAACAAGCGTTGATAGCATCCTAATCCTCCCCGCAGTTATAGCTTGCGACTGAGTCAAGATCTCTATAACACCAAAAACATGCAAAATGTTTTCAGCGTCGGCTGGTCCTTTAGCCCCACTACCCGATGCTAATGTGGACAGAAAAACAGTCAGCTGAGCCACAACACTGGCCACCGCTAAATTCCATCCTGTAGCAGTATAACTCTCATCAGTCCATACTGCCACCTGCCGGGCCGACTCGCTCTCAAGCGTCGACTTCCGGGTGGGACACCGTTCAGACTAGAGCCAGCGCTGCAGTCAGAGGGAAGGAAAAAGAAATTGAAGAAAAATTGCAAATTAATCAATCAATCCGCGATTTTTCTTTTGTTAGACAATGATTCATGACCCATAAATTACACAATCCAACATTGTGTAAGAGACTAAGACATTCGCCGTGACAGAATCGCTTGATATTTAGTCGTTTAGTCGTTATCAACATATCCATTTGTTAAAGATTATTGTCCGCCATCTTGTGATCCGGCGGAGTGATGTGATGTGATACGGTTGTGGGCGGGTCCTGGGCCAGCAGCGTGGAATTGTGAAGAATAAACACGTGTAAAATGACTGTTTCAGCCAATCAGAATCGAGAAATGTGCATGCCGTTGTATAATTGTCAGTAACGGCTTTCTTTAGTACGACATCCTACGTTGATCAGATGGATTGCAATGAAATAAATGGACAATCGAGCTGGAATTAACGTTAGATTCCTCTTACCTGTGGCCGATGAGTCTGGAGAAAAAATATTCCAATTATTTGATTTCGATCTGCTAGATCCATTTTCCGTTTGTATGAAGCAGTCCAATGCACAAGTGTTTGTCTGGAGTGTTTGTCTGGATCAACATAACAAAATAGCTCTGCCGGAACATTTTCCCCGATGCACAGAGAGCCACATCCGGTTTAGAGTGGAGTGCAACTCGCCCGAAATCCACCAGGTGGCGGTATGGAGGTGTTGAAATATCAGACAGAGTCCAGCTGGCTCCTGGAGCCTTGCTGGATGAATTATGAATGCCAATAGCGAATAAAGGAAATAACGATCATAAAAACGAGTTAACTCGTTGTTGGCGCTCAACGATTGGCGGCCAATAACGAGTTAATTCGTTAATGGCGCAGAATGTGTTAAGAGGTTAAAACCATTACCTTGTCTCCTTGTTGGAACTCTCTGACCGGGGCACCTCGGTTGTACACCCTGAACTGGGCCAACTGGTTACAAATGTGTTCTCGAACCAGAGGCCAGACCTGGGACATCCATTGCTGCATATTTTCCACATGTTCGATGAGTGGTGGGGGGATGATTGCTGCTCCCAGGTCTCCTTAGCCAGATCCAGCAACCCTTGTGGCCTCCGATCATACAGCAGCTTGAAGGGTGAGAACCCGTCGTGCTCTGAGGAACCTCTCGAATGGCAAAGAGTACATACTGTAACAACTAGTCTCAATTTTCCCATCCACATCGATGACCTTGCGCAACATCTGCTTGAGGGTATGGTTGAACCTTTCTACGAGGCTATACATCTGGGGGTGGTAGACGGAGATCCTCAACCGTTTTACCTTCAGCAGTTTGCACATCTCTTTCATTAACTTCTTAAGTCCTAGCCATATTTCTTTAAGATTCGCCTAAAAGTACATACCCAAGTAAATGGAAGATTGCTCCACTTGGTCCATTTGCCATGTTCTTGGTATCTAGGGACATCTATGGACCTCAGGGAATGTATTCACAGTCTCAGAAATATTGTGTCTGTTACTTGGCTTGAGTAAATTGTAATGAACCAAAGGAGAATATCAATTTTATAAAAGAATAAATTATTTAATCTTTGACGGTGAATAACATGCTAACATTGACCAGATGTGGGAGAAAAGCTCATTCAGCAAATGAATAAAGGGCAAGTGATTTACAGGGGGTTTTGTAGATACAGTACTGAATTTTGCCATCCGGACACATGCTATTTGAAATATGAATATAGAATATAGAATATCAGGCCTATAAATGACTTTATTATGGCCAAGTCATACATCTATGGATCGGGCCAAATCTCCTGGCAGAGTTCAATCTGGATTTAGTACCACCAGGCGCCCGTAACAGGGCAGCAAAGACAGTGAATGAAATCTACTGTAAGTACAGTTACTTTTATATAATGTAAATAGCTCCGCCATATTTCATCAGATTGAGACGCTTTTTTTTTAGACGTTCACAGAAAGGTAAAGAAACAAACTACGTTATATTTTATGGCAATAACATTCAGGTTTGTTCGACCCGTGAGATATAATTACAAAAATAACCTCCAAAGGACTGCCGGACTTGCCCGACCATGGAGTAAGTCGCATGTGTAATAGCTCCTCTCCCGTTTTTTTTTATTTCGCTTTTAAAAGCCTATTTTTATACCACCAGTGCGTTTAAACCTTGACGTATATGTCAACTGATATTTTCAACTAACTATATCGACCGAAAGAATCAAGATGGGACTACCAAAGAAAGATAGACAGGCTAAATCAGCCGAAAACGAACCGACTGAGGGTTTGGCTACCGTGCGTAGAAGAGCAAGTTAAATCGAGACCAAAGAAGAGGCTGCCACTTCATCTACCACCACTGCAACCCCCGCAGATATAGAATCTGCGTCAGAATCTCTGGAAACTCAGAATATCTTTATTGCTAAACTAATAAAGACCTTAACCGATAAAGTGGAAGCTAACACAGAAGCTATCACAGCCAACATCGAAGAGCTAAGGGCAGCGGCTGGTAAACAAAGCGAACGTACTGCAGCAGTGGAAGCCGGCTTGGAGGAAAACACGCAGAGACTCGATCGGATTGACGCAACCGTAGATGGAAACGACAAGAATACAAAGAATAAGATTGAGGAGAACTAAGAGGAATTAAAGGCTAAAATATTCGATCTCGAGTATCAATCCCGTAAACTGAATATCCGTATAGTGGGACTTGATGAGTCAGCGCACGACCCGAAGAGTTTGCGACAGTGTCATGTACAGAGGTCTATCGACCATACAAGATAGTAACTGGGCAGGTGGTACATGAGCAGAAACAACCCCCTCAGTAGAAAAATGCTTTTCAAACAGTCCCGGGTAGGCAGATAGTAAACAAAGACGTTTTTCAAATGGTAAATTATGTTTATTTGCAATGTGGGGGTTTCAACCCACGGCCTTTTCCCAAAGGGAAAAGGGATGTTGCCAGTGGGGATTTCAACCCACAACACACACAACGGGAAAAGGTATGGGAGGACAAACAAGACATATAAATAAATAAACAAAATTTGCGTCCACCTACGCTAAAACGTACCAAAGGTACAAGTCCACGCAAAGTGGCAATGGCATACAGCCTACCAATATATATATATATACAGCTCTACTTGAATGACACAACAGCAAAAAGGGCAGTGAAGTATCAGGCCACACTCAGTGGGAACAGGCACAAAGGCCAACAAGATAACACTCACCCAGCTAGAGAAGTGGCACATAGGTCAACAATATATATATATATATAACACAACCGTGGTTAACCATGGCCACCTCACTCTTCTCTAGTCGCTAGCAATTGACAGAATGAGGCGCCGAGACGTGTGTGTGCTGTCAGGTATTTGGCTACCCATCCCTCTTGATGTGACTGCCATCAGCTGTTATTCATTAGGCAATCAGCACTCTTCAGTAGGGATGGGCAGCACCTGACAGGGAGAGAAGAGACAGCATTAACTCTCATGTTCACACACACACACATCATATACAAAACATAACACATTAAATATACTAACCTGATGTTCAGAAGGTGTCATAAATACAGTAATAATGGTAATGACCAACCCACGTACCCAGGTACGTCACACCTCCCCCCATAAGAGCGAACCTGTAGGGTTAGCAAAACATTATTACTTATTACCCAACATCCGATTAGTACCACACACCAGGGAAAACAGAAACAACAACAAAAAATTCTCCTCCCACAATCACCCACCAACGGGCACACCAGCACCACACAGGCCTAGACAACATAACAATTGACTCACGCACATGTACAACACTACGCCCAACAACGCATGTATGCAAAATAGACGCGCATGTGAAAACTGTGACGTCAGTGCATGTAGCACACACCGGCTACCGTATGCAAACCGGTCTCAAAACGTGGTGAGATCTAACTCACAAATAATATAACAAATAATAATGTCAAACGCACATGGTCAGCTACACACCCAGCCTCCACCGCTTTAGAGCGAGCAATTGCTCGGGCGACACTGCTTCACGAATGTAAAAATGAGGTGGATACGATCCAGGTGATATGTCTTTCATCACCATCTCTCCAATAGATGGTTCGGGAATTACCAGCTGCCCCTGAACGCCACATACAGCAACCTCTTCCATCTCGCCAACAGATGGCCCCCTGTCCTCGGCGAGAGCCTTGCCACCGACAGATTCACTCAACGTCAAAACATGAGTTCGCTCCCCGCCCTGTGCCTTGGTGACAACACAAGCAGAAAACACATTGGGGTGATTATCAATCAATGCATCACAACACAAGTCAGTCAATGGAGCCTTTTCAACCTCCACTACAGGAATCACACTCTCCCCAGCGAACTTGTTCCCCATGACAAAATCAACACTCACACCTTTTGTTTTCTGGGCTGACTTTCTTTTGTCCTGTCGCTTCCTCAGCGTACGACATCCTTTTACCACATGGCCTGTCTCTTTACAATAATTGCACACCACCGGTCTCCTAGACGGCGGCGAGCGTGGCCGGATTGCTGACTCAAAAATCTAACCCTGACTAACCTTACTGTCATGCACTTGTCCTAATAAACTAACCTACACTGTAACACGCAACACTTTGATGAACATTGTTACTCAGCTGATAGAGTTATACCCTTCTTGCTGTCTTGTCGCACAGAACTTGTAAGTCGCTTTGGATAAAAGCGTCAGCTAAATGACTAAATGTAAATGTAAATGTCAATCAACGCATCGCACAGAACTTTCCCCCCAGCTATATCATTCCCCATGATAAAATCAATTCCGGCTACCGGAAAAGAGGAACGAACCGCCACGGGAAAACAACCTGTGACTAGTTTTGACCTCACATGTATCATATGTAACGGAGCGGGCGTGTAGCCCATCTCTATCCCGCACACAATAGCACTTGTATTACAAGACGACTCCACACTTAACGGCAATACATCCGCCAGCATAAAGGACTGTGAACCACCTGTATCACGAAGGATCCTCACCTCGCGCTGGTCACAGACCTTACCCGACAGTGACACAAAACCAGAAGATAAAAAAGGATCAAAACAACTGTCCGGTTTCCCCCGCCCAGGGCGTGAGACAGTGCTAATCAACCCCACCACCTTTGGTTCCTGAGCTGGCCTGTCAGTATTTTGCCGATCGCGCACAAATGCATAACAGTCCGCCGCCAAATGACCTGGCTTGCTACAATAATTACAATGTCTCTTTTCAAGCGGTTAGGTGGCCGAGCGGAGATTGCGTTCGTCACCAACCCCGGAGCTGTGAGCTGGATTCGCCTGTTCGAATCCAGCTCACAGCTCCGGAGTTGTCACCAGCTTGGCTAGCCGTCTGCACTAATACAATTGGCTGTATTAGAGGGTGGGAGAAGCTGGCGGGGTGGGTCCAGGTTGTTGTAAACAGCGACTCCTACAGTTCGGTCGGGGCGCCTGCTAAGCGCTGATAGGACTTGAGGGGGATAGTGTGGTCCTCCCACACGCTACGCCCTCTCAATGAGAATCCGCGCTGCCAGGTGAAAAGAAGCGGTGATTGGCTGGACGTGTGTCGGAGGAAGCACATGGTAGCCTCCACTCTCCCAGATGATCTGACTGTGGGGGGTAAGTGCGCAGCGACCAGGAAGGGACTGGGAATTGGCATACGACTAACATTGGGATGGGAGAAAATCGGAGGAAAATGGAGGGGGAAAAAGACCAAAAAAAAAAAAAAAAATGTCTCTTTTCAGACGGAGGCGAGCGTGGTCGAAATGATCGCTCGTCGCCTCCTACATACACATCATTTCGCACAGAAACATGTGATGCAGAAACATTTTTGTGGATCATCGCCAACTCGTCACACAAAACTGCAGCTTCCTGGAGGGTAGAAACCTTTCGCTCCTCCAACTGTATTATCATGTGTTCGGGCACAAATTTTTTAAATTGTTCCATGAGGATTAACTCACTCAAAGCCTCGACCCCATCCACCTTACACGCTTCACACCAACGAGTGAACATCATCCGTTGTTCATGGGAAAATGCCACATGTGTTTGCAAGGGAGCTTTACTTAGTCCCCTAAACCGCTGCCTATACGCCTCCGGCACCAGTTCATATACGCGCAAGACAGCACCCTTCACTTTCTCATATACCATGCTGTCCTCCTTCGATAACAACTGGCATGCGTCCTGAGCCCTACCCGTGAGCTTATATTGCACTAATAGTGCCCACTGATCCTCCGGCAAATGCGCAGCCCCCGCTACCCGCTCAAAATTAACAAAAAATGCCTCCACCTCAGATTCTCGAAAAACAGGAACCATAGCAATATGTTGCCCAACATTAAAACTGCCCTGGCAACCTTCAGATGAGGGCGAAGAAGAGCCAACCCTCTCCAGTTCCATCCTCTTCAGTGTAATCTGGAGCTCTCTATCTCTCTCCTTCTCCCTTCCTCGCTCTTCCCTGTCTCTCTCCTTATCCTCTCTGTCTCGTACAGCTGCTCTGTCCTCTCTGTCAGCTGCTCTGTCCTCTCTGTCTCGTACAGCCGCTTTGTCCTCTCTGTCTCGTACAGCTTTGTCCTCTCTGTCTCGTACAGCTGCTTTGTCCTCTCTGTCCTCTCTGCGCAACAGCGCTCTCTCCTCCATCTGGAGACGGGCAAAACGCAGACTAGAGCGCGCATGGCCAGAAGACGTGGAGTCTTTATCCGAATCGCCCGCGCCCTCACTTTCAGCTCTGGGCGTACTACCATTCTTCCTAATAGCACCACCCTCCGGGTTAAGATCACGCAAGGAAGAGTCAACCCATTCGCCAGTGTGTTCAACCTCCTGATCATTATGACTCACTACTCCCCGAGCCGTGCTAAACACCTATTGCTCCACCAACCCCGCTATTACAGCTGCCTTCATATCCGCCTTGGATTGGGAACTTTGCACAGTAATATTATAATGCCTAGCAATAAGGCCTAATTCCGCCTTAGTGCAACCTTCCACCTGATCCTCTGTCGGATCCGCCACGAAGACTTCAAAAACAAACGCTGACGCAGCCATATTATGTCTTTATGCGTGCGTAAAAAAATATATACATATATATCACGTCCTCACTTAATTAACCATGACCGTGCACAATAATAATAGACACATTCTGCTTTTATACCTCTTAACCAAAACAATCCAACTGACCACATCTACTAAATGAAAATAATAACAAATGGTCCTAACCACTCAACTAGGAGTCACCTGTGTCACTCTAGCCTATCCCAGATAAACTACTCCACTACCTGGATGAAAGGCTACACATATCTTCAGTCGCTTACCGATTTCATTGCGCGCTCCACCGGAATCACGACTCGTGCCCCCCACCCTCTAGCCAAGCAGGTGACCCCCCCCCTGTTACCTATGTGGCAGAAAAATAGAATGGTTAAGAGCATCACAACAATAATGGTTTACATCAATCAACTGTGCACGGACAATGGAACCCACTAACTTACCAATTTAGAAAACGCTATCTTATTACACCTGATATGCTTCAATCGACAAGTCACCCCGTTATTTTACCAACAAGGAACCATACAATTGCGCAAACTTAACGAGCCCCCATGTCATGTACAGAGGTCTATCGACCATACAAGATAGTAACTGGGCAGGTGGTACATGAGCAGAAACAACCCCCTCAGTAGAAAAATGCTTTTCAAACAGTCCCGGGTAGGCAGATAGTAAACAAAGACGTTTTTCAAATGGTAAATTATGTTTATTTGCAATGTGGGGGTTTCAACCCATGGCCTTTTCCCAAAGGGAAAAGGGATGTTGCCAGTGGGGATTTCAACCCACAACACACACAAAGGGAAAAGGTATGGGAGGACAAACAAGACATATAAATAAATAAACAAAATTAGCGTCCACCTACGCTAAAACGTACCAAAGGTACAAGTCCACGCAAAGTGGCAATGGCATACAGCCTACCAATATATATATATATACAGCTCTACTTGAATGACACAACAGCAAAAAGGGCAGTGAAGTATCAGGCCACACTCAGTGGGAACAGGCACAAAGGCCAACAAGATAACACTCACCCAGCTAGAGAAGTGGCACATAGGTCAACAATATATATATATAACACAACCGTGGTTAACCATGGCCACCTCACTCTTCTCTAGTCGCTAGCAATTGACAGAATGAGGCGCCGAGACGTGTGTGTGCTGTCAGGTATTTGGCTACCCATCCCTCTTGATGTGACTGCCATCAGCTGTTATTCATTAGGCAATCGGCACTCTTCAGTAGGGATGGGCAGCACCTGACAGGGAGAGAAGAGACAGCATTAACTCTCATGTTCACACACACACACATCATATACAAAACATAACACATTAAATATACTAACCTGATGTTCAGAAGGTGTCATAAATACAGTAATAATGGTAATGACCAACCCACGTACCCAGGTACGTCACACCTCCCCCCATAAGAGCGAACCTGTAGGGTTAGCAAAACATTATTACTTATTACCCAACATCCGATTAGTACCACACACCAGGGAAAACAGAAACAACAACAAAAAATTCTCCTCCCACAATCACCCACCAACGGGCACACCAGCACCACACAGGCCTAGACAACATAACAATTGACTCACGCACATGTACAACACTACGCCCAACAACGCATGTATGCAAAATAGACGCGCATGTGAAAACTGTGACGTCAGTGCATGTAGCACACACCGGCTACCGTATGCAAACCGGTCTCAAAACGTGGTGAGATCTAACTCACAAATAATATAACAAATAATAATGTCAAACGCACATGGTCAGCTACACACCCAGCCTCCACCGCTTTAGAGCGAGCACGAATGTAAAAATGAGGTGGATACGATCCAGGTGATATGTCTTTCATCACCATCTCTCCAATAGATGGTTCGGGAATTACCAGCTGCCCCTGAACGCCACATACAGCAACCTCTTCCATCTCGCCAACAGATGGCCCCCTGTCCTCGGCGAGAGCCTCGCCACCGACAGATTCACTCAACGTCAAAACATGAGTTCGCTCCCCGCCCTGTGCCTTGGTGACAACACAAGCAGAAAACACATTGGGGTGATTATCAATCAATGCATCACAACACAAGTCAGTCAATGGAGCCTTTTCAACCTCCACTACAGGAATCACACTCTCCCCAGCGAACTTGTTCCCCATGACAAAATCAACACTCACACCTTTTGTTTTCTGGGCTGACTTTCTTTTGTCCTGTCGCTTCCTCAGCGTACGACATCCTTTTACCACATGGCCTGTCTCTTTACAATAATTGCACACCACCGGTCTCCTAGACGGCGGCGAGCGTGGCCGGATTGCTGACTCAAAAATCTAACCCCGACTAACCTTACTGTCATGCACTTGTCCTAATAAACTAACCTACACTGTAACACGCAACACTTTGATGAACATTGTTACTCAGCTGATAGAGTTATACCCTTCTTGCTGTCTTGTCGCACAGAACTTGTAAGTCGCTTTGGATAAAAGCGTCAGCTAAATGACTAAATGTAAATGTAAATGTCAATCAACGCATCGCACAGAACTTTCCCCCCAGCTATATCATTCCCCATGATAAAATCAATTCCGGCTACCGGAAAAGAGGAACGAACCGCCACGGGAAAACAACCTGTGACTAGTTTTGACCTCACATGTATCATATGTAACGGAGCGGGCGTGTAGCCCATCTCTATCCCGCACACAATAGCACTTGTATTACAAGACGACTCCACACTTAACGGCAATACATCCGCCAGCATAAAGGACTGTGAACCACCTGTATCACGAAGGATCCTCACCTCGCGCTGGTCACAGACCTTACCCGACAGTGACACAAAACCAGAAGATAAAAAAGGATCAAAACAACTGTCCGGTTTCCCCCGCCCAGGGCGTGAGACAGTGCTAATCAACCCCACCACCTTTGGTTCCTGAGCTGGCCTGTCAGTATTTTGCCGATCGCGCACAAATGCATAACAGTCCGCCGCCAAATGACCTGGCTTGCTACAATAATTACAATGTCTCTTTTCAAGCGGTTAGGTGGCCGAGCGGAGATTGCGTTCGTCACCAACCCCGGAGCTGTGAGCTGGATTCGCCTGTTCGAATCCAGCTCACAGCTCCGGAGTTGTCACCAGCTTGGCTAGCCGTCTGCACTAATACAATTGGCTGTATTAGAGGGTGGGAGAAGCTGGCGGGGTGGGTCCAGGTTGTTGTAAACAGCGACTCCTACAGTTCGGTCGGGGCGCCTGCTAAGCGCTGATAGGACTTGAGGGGGATAGTGTGGTCCTCCCACACGCTACGCCCTCTCAATGAGAATCCGCGCTGCCAGGTGAAAAGAAGCGGTGATTGGCTGGACGTGTGTCGGAGGAAGCACGTGGTAGCCTCCACTCTCCCAGATGATCTGACTGTGGGGGGTAAGTGCGCAGCGACCAGGAAGGGACTGGGAATTGGCATACGACTAACATTGGGATGGGAGAAAATCTGAGGAAAATGGAGGGGGAAAAAGACCAAAAAAAAAAAAAAACAATGTCTCTTTTCAGACGGAGGCGAGCGTGGTCGAAATGATCGCTCGTCGCCTCCTACATACACATCATTTCGCACAGAAACATGTGATGCAGAAACATTTTTGTGGATCATCGCCAACTCGTCACACAAAACTGCAGCTTCCTGGAGGGTAGAAACCTTTCGCTCCTCCAACTGTATTATCATGTGTTCGGGCACAAATTTTTAAAATTGTTCCATGAGGATTAACTCACTCAAAGCCTCGACCCCATCCACCTTACACGCTTCACACCAACGAGTGAACATCATCCGTTGTTCATGGGAAAATGCCACATGTGTTTGCAAGGGAGCTTTACTTAGTCCCCTAAACCGCTGCCTATACGCCTCCGGCACCAGTTCATATACGCGCAAGACAGCACCCTTCACTTTCTCATATACCATGCTGTCCTCCTTCGATAACAACTGGCATGCGTCCTGAGCCCTACCCGTGAGCTTATATTGCACTAATAGTGCCCACTGATCCTCCGGCCAATGCGCAGCCCCCGCTACCCGCTCAAAATTAACAAAAAATGCCTCCACCTCAGATTCTCGAAAAACAGGAACCATAGCAATATGTTGCCCAACATTAAAACTGCCCTGGCAACCTTCAGATGAGGGCGAAGAAGAGCCAACCCTCTCCAGTTCCATCCTCTTCAGTGTAATCTGGAGCTCTCTATCTCTCTCCTTCTCCCTTCCTCGCTCTTCCCTGTCTCTCTCCTTATCCTCTCTGTCTCGTACAGCTGCTCTGTCCTCTCTGTCAGCTGCTCTGTCCTCTCTGTCTCGTACAGCCGCTTTGTCCTCTCTGTCTCGTACAGCTTTGTCCTCTCTGTCTCGTACAGCTGCTTTGTCCTCTCTGTCCTCTCTGCGCAACAGCGCTCTCTCCTCCATCTGGAGACGGGCAAAACGCAGACTAGAGCGCGCATGGCCAGAAGACGTGGAGTCTTTATCCGAATCGCCCGCGCCCTCACTTTCAGCTCTGGGCGTACTACCATTCTTCCTAATAGCACCACCCTCCGGGTTAAGATCACGCAAGGAAGAGTCAACCCATTCGCCAGTGTGTTCAACCTCCTGATCATTATGACTCACTACTCCCCGAGCCGTGCTAAACACCTATTGCTCCACCAACCCCGCTATTACAGCTGCCTTCATATCCGCCTTGGATTGGGAACTTTGCACAGTAATATTATAATGCCTAGCAATAAGGCCTAATTCCGCCTTAGTGCAACCTTCCACCTGATCCTCTGTCGGATCCGCCACGAAGACTTCAAAAACAAACGCTGACGCAGCCATATTATGTCTTTATGCGTGCGTAAAAAAATATATACATATATATCACGTCCTCACTTAATTAACCATGACCGTGCACAATAATAATAGACACATTCTGCTTTTATACCTCTTAACCAAAACAATCCAACTGACCACATCTACTAAATGAAAATAATAACAAATGGTCCTAACCACTCAACTAGGAGTCACCTGTGTCACTCTAGCCTATCCCAGATAAACTACTCCACTACCTGGATGAAAGGCTACACATATCTTCAGTCGCTTACCGATTTCATTGCGCGCTCCACCGGAATCACGACTCGTGCCCCCCACCCTCTAGCCAAGCAGGTGACCCCCCCCCTGTTACCTATGTGGCAGAAAAATAGAATGGTTAAGAGCATCACAACAATAATGGTTTACATCAATCAACTGTGTACGGACAATGGAACCCACTAACTTACCAATTTAGAAAACGCTATCTTATTACACCTGATATGCTTCAATCGACAAGTCACCCCGTTATTTTACCAACAAGGAACCATACAATTGCGCAAACTTAACGAGCCCCCATGTCATGTACAGAGGTCTATCGACCATACAAGATAGTAACTGGGCAGGTGGTACATGAGCAGAAACAACCCCCTCAGTAGAAAAATGCTTTTCAAACAGTCCCGGGTAGGCAGATAGTAAACAAAGACGTTTTTCAAATGGTAAATTATATTTATTTGCAATGTGGGGGTTTCAACCCATGGCCTTTTCCCAAAGGGAAAAGGGATGTTGCCAGTGGGGATTTCAACCCACAACACACACAAAGGGAAAAGGTATGGGAGGACAAACAAGACATATAAATAAATAAACAAAATTAGCGTCCACCTACGCTAAAACGTACCAAAGGTACAAGTCCACGCAAAGTGGCAATGGCATACAGCCTACCAATATATATATATATACAGCTCTACTTGAATGACACAACAGCAAAAAGGGCAGTGAAGTATCAGGCCACACTCAGTGGGAACAGGCACAAAGGCCAACAAGATAACACTCACCCAGCTAGAGAAGTGGCACATAGGTCAACAATATATATATATATATAACACAACCGTGGTTAACCATGGCAACCTCACTCTTCTCTAGTCGCTAGCAATTGACAGAATGAGGCGCCGAGACGTGTGTGTGCTGTCAGGTATTTGGCTACCCATCCCTCTTGATGTGACTGCCATCAGCTGTTATTCATTAGGCAATCAGCACTCTTCAGTAGGGATGGGCAGCACCTGACAGGGAGAGAAGAGACAGCATTAACTCTCATGTTCACACACACACACATCATATACAAAACATAACACATTAAATATACTAACCTGATGTTCAGAAGGTGTCATAAATACAGTAATAATGGTAATGACCAACCCACGTACCCAGGTACGTCACAGACAGTATTATATCAAATTCTGGGAAATATTCTTCCTACAACACCTGAAGTGGATCAGTGCTACAGGATGGGATCCCGAAACCAAAACGACAACAACGGCAAACCGAGGGTGGTTATGGCTATCCTACGTCAGGTCAGAATAAAAGAAGCGATTATTCGGGAGACGCGCAAAGTGAAAGGCAGCCTGAAATACAAAGAGGTACCAATCTACTTCTTTGAGGATTATTACTGGTAGACAGAGGGTCTACCTTGACTTGCCTGATGAAGCCGTTGAATACATGGAAAAACAACGTGCAGGATAGTCTACATACGGTATTTTTTTTTATTTTCTCGTTAAAGCTTAAACACCATATCGTATTACTTTAATGGTTCGCTGTATCTGGGCCAGATAAACCTACAAGTTTTCTGCAAGTCATTGTATGTTTTCCCCGTTGGATTTTTACCGTGGCTGACATATTGGAATAGTCTGGAACCTAACAACATTCTGGGACATATTGGAACATTCTGGTACTTTAAAAACGACATATTGGAATAATCTGGAACATTAAAAACGTTCTGTGTTATACACACTGCTTAGAATACCTCCGGATGAACAACAGTCTTCACAATGGAACATCGCGCACCCCTGGCTAGGGGGAAGAACTGCATATACGTATTTAAAAACGTCTTTTTACTATTTGGAAATAGTTCCACTACTTTTCCACTTTATATTATCTAGGTGTTTAAACTTAGCAAAGCTCTTTCAAGATTTAAGTAAATGTTCTCTACTCTTTGAGGTTCTCTAATTTAGTTCAATACCTCTCTATTATTCTTCGGGTTGTTTTAACTTACACAAGTTCGTACAAGGTGAATATAGTATGATATTTGAGGCATATTTTAATTTAAATTTTTTATTTTTATTTTCATATCTCCTTTTTTATTTAGCGGGAGAGTGGCCAAGCCACAGTTGACATTCTACTAATGGTAGAATTGAGAATGTTAGATCCTATGGCATGCATAGGAAAGTTAAGGATGAAGCGTTCGGTCTGGGCAGACTGGTCGTGTACGGGAGGGAGGGATAGGGGAATAGGGGATTATATGTATGGGTGTTGATATGTTTGTTATCTTGCTCAAGCTTGGCTCTCAACAGGTCCTCAATAATTGGATATATATCTATTGTGAATCGCTACTCCAGACGAATTGCACACAAGAATACGGCAACATGTTTAGATTATGGCTAGTTTGAATATATTGATTTGGAATACTAGGGGACTAAACAAGCAACATAAACGCAAAAGCGTGCTTACATTGATGAAAAACAAACAGGTTGATGTGGCTCTTTTAAGCGAAACGCACCTTTTAGTGGCTGAAAATGTAAAACCTGGCGGACAAAATATATCATAACATTAGCTACTCATCTTTTGGAACTAGATCCTGTGGGGTAGCTATAGTCGTGAAACGGAAGTTGAATATTAAATTGTTGGACGTATGGTCTGATGCAGACGGCTGAGTAACCATTGCTAAGATAGAATACAGTAACAGGAAAATTGCGTTGGTAGCGGCTTATGCCCCTAATCTTTACGAAGCCAACTTCTACGCATCACTCACTAGTGCAATGTTGGACATCCCTGAGTATTCATTTATAATTGGTGCGAATTTTAATGCCATTTGGGATCCCTCGATTGATAAATCTAATCCCACCACTTCCAATGATCAGAAACAGGCATCTAATGCACTAAAGGATTGGGCTAAGAATACAGGTGTAAATGATCTATGGCGACTACTCAACCCAACGGCCTGAGAGTACTCTTTTTTCTCAGCAAGACACAAGTCATTTTCCAGAATAGATTATGTCTTTGCATCCCCTAGACTATTTGATAGATTTGACGTGGCATTGGAACCCAGTGCACTATCAGATCACAGATATTTACTCCTGAAGGGCTCATTTGGTAGACTGACATCCCGAGCCCCAAGATGGCGCTTTAACTCGACACTGCTGAAAAACACTGAATACATTCTACAACTCAAAGATAAACTAGATAAATTCCTGGAGACTAATGCGGGTTCGGTACAGGACCCCAGAATGTTATGGATTTCGGTAAAGAGTTTTATCAAGGACAACACTACGGTCTTTGCCTCCATCCTCCATAAGAAACGCCATTCCAAATTGGTAGAGCTGGAAACGCTTCACTCGTCGTTATTCTCTTCTTTACAACGCAACTACTCGAGTCTCAAATTAATGTGTTAAAAAAGATATTAACTCCATTTTAAGACAACAATCTGAATTTCAAATACGCAGTACAAGACAACATTATTATTTTCATGGCTCTAAACCAAGTCACCTACTAGCTATGAAGATACGATCCAATGCACAATTTGCTGATATCCCTACTATTAAGGACCAACAAGGGCTTGTTACAAAAATCAATGAGACTTTCAGAGAGTTTTACTCCAACTTGTACAAATCAGAAGTGGTTTTCGATAATAATAAAATGGATACATTTCTTGATCAAATTAACCTACCTAAACTCTCAGAGGAAGACGCTAAACAGTTAGATACACCTATTACACTAGAGGAACTTAGGGAGGCTATATCTGAATTGCAAAGTGGTAAGGCTCCTGGATGGGATGGTATCCCACCAGAACTGTACCTCTCATGTTGGGATGTAATTGGACCCCTATTACTTGATATGATTTTATACTCAATCAAAGAGGGGAACTTCCCCAGGGACGTCAATATGGCACTCATATCTGTCCTCCTTAAAAAAGACAAAGACCCCACTGAATGTGGTAGTTATAGACCCTTAAGCCTCCTCGGAACCGATCTCAAGCTGTATGCTAAGGTACTAGCCATCAGACTTCAAAAGCATATGACATCTTTAGTTCATCCTGATCAGACAGGCTTCATAAGAGGCCGCCTGATCACGGATAATATTAGACGGTTACTACATGTGATAGACGCCAGCAAGGATGCCGTGCCTCCTACAGCTATATTATCCTTGGATGCGATGAAGGCCTTTGATAGGTTGGAATGGTCTTATTTATGGGCAGTACTCGGAAGGATGGGGTTAGGAGTAGGATTCATTAATATGATAAAAGTACTATACACAGAGCCATCGGCCATGGTTATAACAGGTAAATTCACCTCCCCTCTCTTTCCTGTTTCACGCTCGTCCAGACAGGGTTGTCCTCTTAGTCCCGGACTATTTGCTCTATCCTTAGAACCTTTAGCACAGTATATAAGACAATCCCAATCCATAGAGCCGATCTCAATTAGGGGCACACAGCATCATATTAGTTTATATGCGGACGATGTAATATTGTTCATGCAAAACCCTATCACCTCACTGCCTCATCTTCTCAAGCTGATAGATGATTTTGGCAATCTATCGGGATTTAGGATAAACTGGCCAAAATCGGCCTTCCTTCCACTTAATGTCACTGTGAAGGCTACCTTCCTTCCAGAAAATATGCAAATGGTAGAACACTTTAGATGTCTTGGAATTGAAATATTCCCCACTATATGCCAAACAGTGAAGTATAATTATACAGGAATCCAAGATAGGATCACAAATGACTTTGACAAGTGGTCAAAACTTAAAAACTCAGTACAGGCCCGAGTATCAATAGTTAAGATGGATGTATTACCCAGAATCAACTTCTTCAGCTCAATGCTACCGTTACCCCCCCCCCCACCCTGCTGGTTACTGGAAAAAATTACACTCCGCCGCATATCAATTTATTTGGACCAACAAACCTCCACAAATTAAAAGATCCACCGCACAGAGAAACAAAGCCGACGGAGGTTTAGCATTTCCAGACTTCTACCACTATTTTAAAGCATACTCTTTAAGACCACTGATCACCTGGTTTGATTCTCAAGCATCTGTATCCTGGAGAACATTAGAAGAAAACATAGTGGCACCACAGAGACTGCAGGATGTAGTATACACCAACTTATCAATTAAGCAATGCAACATGAAATTTGGCCCTCTTATTACACATGTGATCCGGATATGGCGTGACACACCGAAAAAATTTACTAACCTACATAAATGGCATAGCCATTCTCCCATATTTAATAACAATGCACTCCTTATTGCACAACAACCTATCAGATTTCCCAAATGGGAAAAGAAGGACATACATACTTTGGGAGATATCTTCAATGACCGGGGTTTCTGTAGCTATCAAGATATACATAACAAATTTAACCTCACCAACTCCAGATATTATTTCTATCTACAGTTATTTTCAACTTTGAAGGCTCATGGAGTCCCATTAAAGATACCACTTGAGCACCACAGATATCACAAATCCTTTTATGAAAAGGAGACATCGAGAGGCTTCGTCTCTGACTTTTATCGTCACTTACTTACGTCTTCGTATGAAGTCCTTCCCCTAGACTCAGTTTGGAGGAAGGATATACCAGACTTGGAAGTAGATTTTGATTGGGCTGAAGTCTGGGCAAACGTTCGGCTATCGTCACGCAACCCGGATCATCAACAGATTAATCTTAATTTTATTCATAGGACTTACCTGACTCCTATACGACTGAACCGAATGGGGCTTAAACAAGACTCTCGATGTTCCTTATGTTTAAACGGTGATAGTGGTACATTTATGCATATGTATTGGGAATGCCCTCCTGTTAAGATATTTTGGGTAACCACGCTATTATCAGAATTTTTTATTTCTGACAATACATGTACTGCCTTCTGTATTGTTGCTGAATAATGTCTCTCAGTTATCACACTTTGTACATGTAAAGAGGCTAATCTTGTCCGGTCTTACGGCTGCCAAAAAGCTAATAGCATCACGCTGGATTCAACCGGATAAAATGTGCCGGAGGGTATGGATTCTTACCTATCTTGATGTGATTTATCTTGAGATATCTACTGCACGAATTCTAGGTGTTAATGAAGCCAGCATAGCAATCTGGTCAGATGTGGTGGAAAGGATAAAGCATTATATGAACTTTTAATCCTTGGTGTCAAACGGTATAATGGATGCTATCCAAGAGGGGGTCCTGTGGGGGGGGGGGGGGGGGGGGAAGAGCGAGCAAGAGCGAGCAAGAGCCTAGTACATGTATTGTATTGTAATTAATTTGTGTATATTTTTAATCTACATCTATTTTGATTTAAAAACTGGGCTGTCATTATTGTTAGTATTATATTGGAAATAGTCCTGTGATTTATAGTGGATTTCTACTGTTAATGTTTGTGTGTAATGTCAAAAAAATTAATAAAAAAACATTTGTTAAAAAAAATAAAAAAATCCAAAATGTTTGCTATGAATATTTTCAGCAGCTTTCATCAGAGGCTGGTGTGAGCTGGGTAGTGTAGTTTTCTGAAATGTCGATGTCCATTGAAACCCTGGTTCTCCTCTGTTTTAGGACTACAGCGATTTCATGGCACGTTATTTCCTTGCGTCACTTAACACATTATAATAACGCTTCTATCCATCAATGTATGATCACTGCCACCAGTCTAAGCCTATGGATATGTTCACCTTCTTTGCAGGGCTATAACTTTTTTAATTGTATTGCTAAATTGACATTACTATGGCCCATTCAACATCGATTATCGTTCAGGATGTAGGAACGTTATACTTTTTCATTCATAGATTCATACGAAAATACCGTCTAGAATATAAGTATGTTTTTATCGTTTTCTGCAGTAATTCCTAGAACGCTAGTTATAGGCCTAAACGCATAATATAGATGATCGATTGCAGTTTATTCGCGATACACGCTATATTAAAAAATCCAACTGAATACGATCCTAAACGTTATGACTCATCATGCGTGGATGAAAGGGGGGGGGGGTCGTTTATAATTCCGTGATCGTCAGTAAATGCTTTATGTAGTATGGGTGATATATTGATCAGAGCGGTTTGCATTGAAAAGAATAAACAATCAAGCTGAAAGTAACGTTACTGTTCTCTTACCGTTCGCCGATGAGACTGGAGGAAAAAGATCCCACTTATTTGATGTCGATCGACTAGATCCATTTCCGGTTTGTATGGCGCAATAAATGCCCAAATCATATCGATTATTGAGTTATGGCAGCGATCCATATACACGGATGTGTGTCTAGAGTCCCGCAACAATATGTGACTGCCGGACGGATTTCCCAGATGCACCGAGATCACCAGATCCATATCCGGTTGTAACTCGCCCGATCATCCACCAGGCGGCGGTATTGAAGCGTTGCACGGTTGTGCAGAGTCCCACTGTCTCAGCAGAGGCTGGGTGGCGGAATTATGAATACAATGGAGAAAAAATTAAATATGATCTCAATTGGCAGAATTCGCATGACCAGCAAACTCGTCGTACAACGTTATTGGCGGTCAATGTGTTAACACTTAAAATCATTGGTAAACAAACGTAGTGCTGAAAATATACACTGTTTTGACAGGGTTAGGATCTTTACTATTGACTACATTTGACAAAGAAACGCAACATTAATTCATAAGTTCTGTATTCATCTCTCTGGCTTAAGGGGTTCCGAATCGTTTGCCAGAGCGTATTGTCGTTTACCTGAATGAGCAGAAAGTGTCAACTCTACAGCAGGCTGCTGTATTAGCTGATGAGTTTGCGCTAACCCATAAAAATGTGTTTGTGGAAAGGTGTGACTCCTCTTTCACCCATGACTTCTGTCAGATACGTTCTGTCCCCAATCATTCTGAATTCCTACACCCCCAACCAAAAATGTCACATCCACATTCAAAAGAGGAGTGGGAATATTACTACTGTCATAAGTCTGATCATGCTGAATGTTTAGCATTGAAGCGTAAACAGCAACCGTCATTTCAGAACCTTAGACAACCCAAAGGCGTTGGTCTGATTAAAATGGCACCTGGTTCTGATCGGCAGATGCACTATGATCAGGATGTTCTCGACCCTTGTTTCAGGCTATTTATTTCTAAGGGTTTAGTTTCCTTAACACTTTCCGTGCCACTCACGAGATTTCTCGGGTTTTTTTATAGGTGGTTGCGTGCCACTCACGAGATTTATCGGAATTTTTTTTATTTTATTTTTTTTCGATCTGAAACATTTTTGCATCACCCGAGCCTACCCGAGTATAGCCGAGCTGCGCCGGTGATCACTGTGGAAAAAAGCGCCCCCTGTCGTCTCCCAGATGACATAAGTGATTTTGGAATGGACTCAATGAAAATGAATGGGGAAAAAAATCCGGTACTCCACATTTTCCAGTTCACTGATCCAGCCGGGGTTACCACAGTTCATTCTGGAGCCTCAGATCCCCGCGGATCATGGAGATCTACAGTCTCGCGTTGGATCCATACACTTATCGATTTTTTCTAATGGTGATCAGGAATTGGAATATACCAGTTGGATACCATCTGATGTCAGGTAAGGACTCTACGTTATCAGTGGTAGGATAATCAGAGTAAGTTTGATGAAGTTATAAGCTGTTTTGTGAAATGTCTTCTTTCGGTTTCACTGTAAAAGTATGTGAGGAAATCAACGGAGCGATTATCAGTGCGCGGCCGTAATGTGCTTGCGTGCACGTATAATATTGATCATCTAGCGTTTATTTGAAAATGATTCATAAAAAGGCCGACGAATATCAACGTTGTGGAATATTCCACTAAAAGACGATTTTCATAGAATGCTCCAGAATGAGCTGTTTTTTATATCAAAACGGGGGCTTTTCTAACTGCTCTGAAACGGAAACGACGCGATAAAAAAACAATCTGCCTTCACAGCACTGACTGGAAAATAGTCTTTGATAATGCGATGGGCAGATTAGACACATAGCCATAATTTAAAACATAGATTAGGCGATATTAACGTTAACATTGGCGCCGATGGTGGCATTCAAGCGGTAAAACAGAAAACCAGGCGTGGCGCTCAATGTGTTAACCACTTAAGGACCGGGCAAAAATGGGTCTATATTTTTAGATATTTCTTTTATTGCATACCCAAAGTAATTAGAGATTTATTATACTTTATACTTATAGCACATGCATGAGTCTGGTCTCTTTTGAAAGGTCACTTTGAGTGCTGATGAAATAGAGTAGCAGAGGTTTGAACACACTGAAGTAAAGGTTTTGTGTACTCACATTTATTTTTACTGGTTGCCAGATGCCTTTTTTTAAGTTCCAGCTGAGAGGTAGGAGCTGGAAAACATAATGATTCCATAGACTGAAGTCTCATGTAGTGCAGGTTCAAAGTTTATAAAGATCCCAGGGAAAATGAATGTTTTACAAAGGTTTTTGTAATGTGTGTACCAGTACATATTTGGCATGATTATCCAAAATGGCCATCCCCCCATTCATTCAGAGGCTCTCGTCAAAACAATGGACTTCTTTGTCTTCTTGTGTCTTTGCTGGAATATTCTAGAATACACAAAAACGTTATCATTTTTCGGCCTATTTATGAATCGTTTCCAAAAAGATCATTCCATTTCCTGATCGCCATTCCAAATATCGATCACGCTTATTGATTGAGTATTGGCTACTGTGCATATATATTCCAGGCTGATTCCCGTCCCGCGATGACTTCCATGTTGAGCAGACAGCTTGCCAGCTCAAGGAGCCAGCTGGCTCCACCTCTACATATCGACTGATCCCAGTCTAAGCGACTGACCTGCAGTTACACAGGGATAGACGATAGGGGGCGCTTTTTTCCATTCTGAGCTGCTGGAGGAGCTGCTGTACCAATGGGAGACTCGGTTGATGAAATATGAAATCAGATCGCTAATAAACAAATAAAACGATATTTGTCGTCGTGGGCACTCAGTGGGGGGCCTAATATGTCGTCTGTGGCACTGAAAGTGTTAAAGAACCCAGCGGACCGAGTGGCAGAGACAATGACCATCATCAATGGCCTGATGCATGGGGATCATGCAAGCTACACCCCTGCAAAATGGATTTTTTTGTTGAAACAAATCTAGTCCGTCATGGATGAGTGTCCAGAACAGGAGCCGCAGATGGATGTCTTGACCGGCCAGGTCACAGTCCTCATGGAGAGGTGTTTTTTGGCATCTGCGGCTCGCCGGGTCTCCACACATGGTGTATTCCCTTTTCGTAGCTTTCCCCCCGTAGCTAGCCAGCCAGCTAGCGTAAGGTCCACGGTCAGCCTAGAGCCTAGAGCTGACCAGATGTCCACCGCTAGCACAGCCCCGCCCGTTAGCTTTGCTCTTACGGCTAACCAGACGTCCACAGCTAGCACAGCCTCGCCCGTTAGCTTCGCTCCTATAGCTAACCAGACGTCCCCAGCTAGCACAGCTCCACCCGTTAGCTTCGCTCCTATAGCTAACCAGACATCCCCAGCTAGCACAGCTCCGCCCGTTCGCTTCGCTCCTATAGCTAACCAGACGTCCACAGCTAGCACGGCCCCGCCCGTTAGCTTCGCTCCTATAGCTAACCAGACGTCCCCAGTTAGCACAGCTCCGCCCGTTAGCTTCGCTCCTACAGCTAACCAGATGTCCACAGCTAGCACAACCCCGTCTGCTAGCTTAGCCTCTGCAGCTAGCCAGGCTTCCCCAGCTAGCACAGTCCCCACTGCTAGCCTAGGCTCCAGGTTCACGGTCAGCCTAGTTCCTGAGGCAAACCTGACGTCCACAGCTAGCACAGCCTCGCCCATTAGCTTCGCTCCTATAGCTAACCAGACGTCCCCAGCTAGCACAGCTCCGGCCGTTAGCTTCGCTCCTATAGCTAACCAGACGTCCCCAGCTAGCACAGCTCCGCCCGTTAGCTTCGCTCCTATAGCTAACCAGACGTCCACAGCTAGCACAGCCCCGCCCGTTAGCTTCGCTCCTATAGCTAACCAGACGTCCCCAGCTAGCACAGCTCCGCCCGTTAGCTTCGCTCCTATAGCTAACCAGACGTCCCCAGCTAGCACAGCTCTGCCCGTTAGCTTCGCTCCTATAGCGAACCAGACGTCCACAGCTAGCACAGCCCCGCCCGTTAGCTTCGCTCCTATAGCTAACCTGACATCCCCAGCTAGCACAGCTCCGCCTGTTAGCTTCGCTCCTACAACTAACCAGACGTCCACAGCTAGCACAACCCCGTCTGCTAGCTTAGTCTTTGCAGCTAGCCAGGCTTCCCCAGCTAGCACAGCTCCCACTGCTAGCCTAGGCTCCAGGTTCACGGTCAGCCTAGTTCGTGAGGCTGACCAGATGTCCACAGCTAGTACAGTCCCGCCCGGTAGCCTAGTCCCTACAGCTGGTTCAGGCCCCACGGTTAGCCTAGTTCCCACAGTTCGCAAACATCCAAGACCTAGCAAGGCTCAGAGGGCGAGCGGAGCTAGTACCGCTAACAAGACCTCCACAGCTGATCCAGCCATCGCTGCCAGCCTGGTTCCGGTCAGCATAGCTCCGGCTGTCACCGTTCCAGGTTCCTCATCTACGGATCCTACGCCACGCCTCGCCGCCGAGACCGGTCCGGTCTCCACGTCCTGCCCAGCCTCTACACCTGGTCCGGCTGCTACACCGGATCTCGGCTCCTCGACTGGTCCTGGCTTCTCGTCAGATCCTGGCTCCTCGACTGGTCCTGGCTCCCTGTCTGGTCCAGCCCTACGCCGTGATCGGCGCCCTGGTCCTCGCCATGGTCTGCGTTGGATCCTGCTCCGGGGGTCGCCGCCGCCTCACCTCCGTTCCGGCTCTCCTGATCCGGTCCCTAGTCCGGCGGCTGGAGGGTCTCTCGTCCGGGATCCTGCTCCGGGGTCCAGCTCCCCTCTCCGGGCTTCTGCACCTGCCCCCACCCCCCCTCGTCGGGCTTCTGTTCCCAGGTCCAGCCCCCCTCTCCGGGTCTCGGCACCCATCCCCACCCCCCCTCGTCGGGCCTCTGCTCCCAGCTCCAGCTCCCCTCTCCGGCTCCCTGTTTCTCTCCCTTCTTCCCCTCCCCAGGCCTCATTTTCCAAAATGGTCGACTTTCGCAAACTAAACTACACCAAAACAAAAACGAAAATCTATCTAATAACACTTTAACCTATTGGTAAACTAACGTATTGGTGATATTATACATTATAACTGCTGTTGTGACATGGTTATTATGTTTATACTTGAATACTTGAATAGAGAGATTGATTTATGACGTGATGTCATTTTGGGACCAGTACCGGTCTCGTCGGGCTTAAGAGGTTAAGAGGTTAAGTGGTTAAGAACATGGGCGCAGACCAGTCTATCCTATCTATGACTGCTTTTCCGCATTCGTAAATCCTGTTACGAACAAACCCCAAAAAGAAACCGTTCAAGCATGTCAAAATCAGCCCGAGAAGTTCTTAGTGGAGTTACGAAGAAATTAGTTTGTAACTTTCTACGTCCGTTCGATCATGAGGACCATTGTGTTTAGTAAGGAAGTTCATGAGTCTCTAATTGATAACGCTACAAAGGACATTCCCCAGATTACTGTTCACACAGATGCCTCTGTAATTATTAGGGTAAAATGTATCTCCGGGATCAGAGAGATGGAACCCTGGATAGATTTAATTTATTTTTGGAAAGAAAATCGATCAAGTCCTTATATTTCTGTCCACTCAGTCTGTTTCTATGTCCAGGTTGTGTCCACTCTGTACCGTGTCAAAGTGACTCTCTCTCTCTCTCTCTCTCTCTCTCTCTCTCTCTCTCTCTCTCTCTCTCTCTCTCTCTCTCTCTCTCTCTCTCTCTCTCTGAGGAGTTATATTTGGATAGTTAAAGTGACTGTAAATGTAGCTGTCGCCTATAGAGGGCGCATGTTTATTTTTATATTTCATTTTATCTCATGTGACGTATCACGTCCTGTCTCACGCTCTGACTTGCCGTAGTTTGATCAGATCTGGCGGAACGTGCCCAGACTTGTAGGAGACAATAGCGCTGCAGATTTGTGCACTTTATCTGTCAAAGATAAAGGACTAAAGTACTAGAGTTATGAAGATAACCCCCTCCCATTGAGCTGCAAGCAGGCCAAAGTGGTTAGTAAAGCTTATTCACACTTTTCGTTTTGTTTTTGTAATTCTATTGACTGAATTGTATGAGTATTGACTGTTATTATTTCCTGCAATTGTAGTTCTATGGTGGTGATGAATGTGATTTGCATCAATAAACAGCCATCTGTAATCAAAGAACTCGGAGTCCTCGTCGTGCATCAATGGGCGGCACAGTAGAACACTAGACTGTGAAGTTGAAGACTCCCAAGTGAGAAATGAATCGCGTGGGCTATGAGAACGTCGGGTAGAGGATTGTCTGCAGTCGAAGATGTATCGTCATGGGGAACCTTTGTGCTGGGAAGGAGCTGCAGCAGTGTGCACACGGCCAAACAAGCGAGCTTGTGGAAGAAGACGGCTCGAGGTTGGCGCGGGTACAGGACTCTGCCACTGAACTTTTCCACGTATCAGTAAGATTTCGCAGCACCCATCTTAAGGAAGCAGCAGACTTTCCCCTACATTGAAGTTGAACTGCATAGGGAAACAAGCGAGCTCGTGGAAGAAGACTGCTCGTGGTTGGCGCGGGTACAGGACTCTGCCGCTGAACTTTTCCACGTATCAGTAAGATTTCACAGCATCCATCTTAAAGAAGCAGCAGCAGACTTTTCCCTACATTGAAATTGAACTGCATAGGCAAATGCCATTCACCAAGTTGACTGACTACACGTCTCAGGTATTGACTTTCAGAGAGAAGTATTGTTGTAGGCTACAATTGCATCGCAAGTGCGCACATTCTTGAGACTGTATAAGGTTGTTTACAGTTTAATATTTTTGGCCATTTAAGAATAGGTTGATATTCATTAATGAAGTCTAGCTTTATAAGGTTAATTTAAAAAAGGCCAATCATAAAGGGTATATTCGAACTTGATAGTTTGCATTTTCATAATAGCCTACTAGGCTTACATTTTCATTTCGTTTTTGAATTTCATATTAGCCTACACATTTTACCAGTTATCCCAGTATAGTAAGCTACTATAATATAAACCTAGGCCTATGGTTTATTTGTTATTTTTCGTGATTTGTATTTCACATTGAAGAAAGGTGTAGATTTGAATTAGCCTACAATGTTCAACTAAATTAAGCATTTTATTTTTGAATACTTAAGACATTTGTTAAAGGTCCCATGCATTATAAATGTCATTTTTCAGTCTCTAGCATTGTATTATAGTAATAGGAGTTCGTATCAATGTGTTTTAGGGTCTAAATACCATATTGGCGGATTGCTCCGATTCAGCCCAGCCCCTCTCGTGCTCTAGTAAATCGGGTCATTTTGATTTGAAGTCCTGAGTCACGTCATTAGGCGCACAGTGATGCGATTGGCTCTGTGGTTGGAGCTAATGCCCGCCCCCATTCTACCTAGACTAGACAGCGAGTGGGGCTGCGGGGCCGAGAGGAAGAGAGAGCCGAGAGGGAGCCGAGAGAAAGAAAGAGAGAGGGAGGGAGGGAGAGAGAGGGGGCACTTGGGGGGGGGGTACCTGCCGGCCGCGCGCCACACGGGAGATTGAAAGAAAGAAAAGAAAAAAGTTGCCCCGTCTCATCAGCGAGAGCCGAGTGGGAGAGAAAGGAGAGAAAGGAAGAGAGAAGGAGGGAGGGAGAGAGAGGGGGCACTTGGGGGGGGGGGTACCTGCCGGCCGCGCGCCACACGGGAGATTGAAAGAAAGAAAAGAAAAAAGTTGCCCCGTCTCATCAGCGAGAGCCGAGTGGGAGAGAAAGGAGAGAAAGGAAGAGAGAAGGAGGGAGGGAGAGAGATGGGGCACTTGGGGGGGGGGGGGGACCTGCCGCACGGAGGTCCGCGCGACACACACCTCCGAACGGGAGAGTGATAGAAAGAAAAAAAGGAAGAGAGAGGGAGGGGCCCTTCTCAACAAGGAGAGAGCCCGTCTCAACAAGGAGAGAGCCCTTCTCAACAAGGAGAGAGCCCGTCTCAACAAGGAGAGAGCCCTTCTCAACAAGGAGAGAGCCCGTCTCAACAAGGAGAGAGCCCGTCTCAACAAGGAGAGAGCCCGTCTCAACAAGGAGAGAGCCCGTCTCAACAAGGAGAGAGCCCTTCTCAACAAGGAGAGAGCCCGTCTCAACAAGGAGAGAGCCCTTCTCAACAAGGAGAGAGCCCTTCTCAACAAGGAGAGAGCCCGTCTCAACAAGGAGAGAGCCCTTCTCAACAAGGAGAGAGCCCTTCTCAACAAGAAGAGAGCCCGTCTCAACAAGGAGAGAGCCCTTCTCAACAAGGAGAGAGCCCGTCTCAACAAGGAGAGAGCCCGTCTCAACAAGGAGAGAGCCCGTCTCAACAAGGAGAGAGCCCGTCGCAACAAGGAGAGAGCCCTTCTCAACAAGGAGAGAGCCCGTCTCAACAAGGAGAGAGCCCTTCTCAACAAGGAGAGAGCCCTTCTCAACAAGGAGAGAGCCCTTCTCAACAAGGAGAGAGCCCGTCTCAACAAGGAGAGAGCCCTTCTCAACAAGGAGAGAGCCCGTCTCAACAAGAAGAGAGCCCGTCTCAACAAGGAGAGAGCCCGTCTCAACAAGGAGAGAGCCCGTCTCAACAAGGAGAGAGCCCTTCTCAACAAGGAGAGAGCCCGTCTCAACAAGGAGAGAGCCCTTCTCAACAAGGAGAGAGCCCGTCTCAACAAGGAGAGAGCCCTTCTCAACAAGGAGAGAGCCCGTCTCAACAAGGAGAGAGCCTGTCTCAACAAGGAGAGAGCCCGTCTCAACAAGGAGAGAGCCCTTCTCAACAAGGAGAGAGCCCGTCTCAACAAGGAGAGAGCCCTTCTCAACAAGGAGAAAGCCCGTCTCAACAAGGAGAGAGCCCGTCTCAACAAGGAGAGAGCCCGTCTCAACAAGGAGAGAGCCCTTCTCAACAAGGAGAGAGCCCGTCTCAACAAGGAGAGAGCCCTTCTCAACAAGGAGAGAGCCCTTCTCAACAAGGAGAGAGCCCGTCTCAACAAGGAGAGAGCCCGTCTCAACAAGGAGAGAGCCCGTCTCAACAAGGAGAGATCCCTTCTCAACAAGGAGAGAGCCCGTCTCAACAAGGAGAGAGCCCTTCTCAACAAGGAGAGAGCCCTTCTCAACAAGGAGAGAGCCCGTCTCAACAAGGAGAGAGCCCTTCTCAACAAGGAGAGAGCCCTTCTCAACAAGGAGAGAGCCCTTCTCAACAAGGAGAGAGCCCGTCTCAACAAGGAGAGAGCCCGTCTCAACAAGGAGAGAGCCCTTCTCAACAAGGAGAAAGCCCATCTCAACAAGGAGAGAGCCCGTCTCAACAAGGAGAGAGCCCGTCTCAACAAGGAGAGAGCCCTTCTCAACAAGGAGAGAGCCCGTCTCAACAAGGAGAGAGCCCTTCTCAACAAGGAGAGAGCCCTTCTCAACAAGGAGAGAGCCCATCTCAACAAGGAGAGAGCCCTTCTCAACAAGGAGAGAGCCCTTCTCAACAAGGAGAGAGCCCTTCTCAACAAGGAGAGAGACCATCTCAACAAGGAGAGAACCCGTCTCAACAAGGAGAAGGCCCGTCTCAACAAGGAGAGAGCCCTTCTCAACAAGGAGAGAGCCCGTCTCAACAAGGAGAGAGCCCTTCTCAACAAGGAGAGAGCCCGTCTCAACAAGGAGAGAGCCCGTCTCAACAAGGAGAGAGCCCGTCTCAACAAGGAGAGAGCCCTTCTCAACAAGGAGAGAGCCCTTCTCAACAAGGAGAGAGCCCTTCTCAACAAGGAGAGAGCCCGTCTCAACAAGGAGAGAGCCCTTCTCAACAAGGAGAGAGCCCGTCTCAACAAGGAGAGAGCCCTTCTCAACAAGGAGAGAGCCCGTCTCAACAAGGAGAGAGACCTTCTCAACAAGGAGTGTCCAATTATCTAGCAGTCACTGTCAATATGTCAACTAGATCTCCCCATTGGAAGGGTGCAGGCGATCAACTGTTTATACCGGACCAAAGGAAACAATTCAGACTCTTGCTTGAACGTTATTTATTTAGGATATCCCATCCAAACGCTCCAATATTCCACTGTCATTGACTAATAGCCACTAGATGGTCAATTTAGACAGCTCGTAGCTGGTAGCATTAGTCCTTAGTTAGCAGCATTTAGCATTTAGCAGCTTGGTAGTAGTAGTGGCATTTAGCCAGTTAGTAGTAGCATTTAGCCAGTAGAGTCGATACAGTCAGTAGCATTTTAGCAGCTGTCAGTGGTAACAGTTAGTAGCTGTCAGCATTTAGCATCGGTCAGTAGATTATTTACCTATACAAAACAGGAAACAAAACGGCATCCATTAGCCACATGCGCTACATACATAAATGATAGTTATGAACAGAGTCAGTGCATACAAGAGATAATACAATGCAACGTACCGTTAGCCAGTTAGATCGCCCACGGGGCTTTTCTCATTACAGGCATATGGCTACGTGTGTCGCTTAAATAGTGCGTCACAGAGACGCTGAATCAGCCTCACCTGTCCAAATCTCAGTCCCCAGGCATCCTACAGTTGCAGTAAACGCCCACTAGGTGGCACCAGATGATAAATAATACTTGTATAATAAGTGCCCCTATAATAATGATAATAATAATAATAATATCTCTGTAGGAAAGGCGCTGGATAATTCTCCACCTCCCACCTAGTATTCTGGCCGTAAGGGCTCAGAAAACTACCCAAACCATATAAATTGTTCTACCCATACAAATGTACTTATATTTAAAGGGAAACAAAAGAAAAGATACAACTCTTGTTCTATCTACAGTGGTAGCTCAACGGCGTCCGTGAAAACTACGTAAGTTATGTCGGCAACGGGCGATTCTCGACGTCCTCAGTTGTGCCAGAAACAGGCAATCCACGACATCCTCAATCGTGCCAGAAACAGGCAATCCTCGGCGTCCTCAATTGCGCCAGAAACAGGCGACTTTCGACGTCCTTCTTTGTGCCAGAAACAGGCGACTTTCGACATCCTTTGTGCCAGAAATAGGCGACTTTCGACGTCCTTCTTTGTGCCAGAAACAGGCTACTTTCGACGTCCTTCTTTGTGCCAGAAACAGGCGACTTTCGACGTCCTTGACTTGGTCATTGTTCCTCAATTGTGAAAGGGTTTCAGCAACGCCCTCGTGGTTGGCCCTGTGGACTTATCCTTCCTGCCCAGCCAGGCATAGTTCATCGGACGTGTTTTGGAGTTCCTTGCCCGTCACTGCATCCCATTTTGCAGGACCGGGCCTGCCTGGTGTGGGCTTCTTTGCACTTGAGGCCCCTTTTGAGGTACTTTTGGGCCAGTGTCTTTGGTCTCGCCTCCGTGGCGCTGTGCCTTCCACCTTGACCAGACCGGGTCTGCCTGGTGTAGGCTCCTTTCCACTTGGGGTTCCTCTCGAGGCGCTTTTGGACGAGTGTCCTTGGTCTCGCCTCTGTGGCGTTACGCCTCCCACCTTGACCAGACCGGGTCTGCCTGGTGTAGGCTCCTTTCCACTCTGGGTCCCTCTTGGGGCGTTTTTGGACCAGTGTCTTTGGTTTGGCTTCTGTGGCGTTACGCCTCCCACCTTGACCAGACCGGGCCTGTCTGGTGTAGGCTCAACGCCATGCGAGGTCCCTCCTGAGGCTTTCTCCGTTCTCAGGAGTGCCGACTGTGAGATCCTATGGTCGTTAGGGAGTGATGCAGGTTGCTCCTTCGCACCAGGCGGGCGGCCACTCTCGGTCAGGTCTACCGCAAGGTGCTTCTTCACTTCGACGGCCTTCGTCCCCATGGAGTGCGCAAAGTGGGTCAATGATTGGCGTGCCGTCAACTCTACCCCCTCAAAGAGGTCTGGATGCGCACCACTCACAGTCTTGCCCAGCGGGCCGTCCCACAGCACCAGATCGCCGACTCTCCCCACTCTTTGTGGGACTAAGCGACCTTCCCGGGCGCTGATGAGCAGGTCGATGGTCTCGGGCCGGGTCAGTTCTCCTGGCTGGACACGTGGGAAGAACAGCTCCAGTTGCTCAGAGTCCACCACTCGGTCCACCTTGGCAATGTCCTCAAGGCCATAGCAGAGCATCTCATGGCACCTTGAGGTCCCCTTCGGGGTCCATACCTTGATTGCCACCACATACCTCTTGGTATCGACTTTGACTGCCATCTTCCCAACACTGTACACGACCAGTGTGATTGGCTCGCCGGTCAGCCCGAGTCTCTTGGCGGCTCTGTGAGTGATATAGTTGGTGTCGGAGGCGAGGTCCATCAACGCTCCAACACAGTCTCCTCCTCTTGTTGTGACATCCATGAGCATCATGAGGACTGGGTATTCTTTTATGCCACTTTTGTCCAACAGGCTCTTGCTGGCGCACACTTTGGAGGTTGTTTTGTTCGTGAAGGCCTTTTTGAATGCTTCCATTTGGAGCGCAAACCCAGCGATGACTTTCTCCTGCTTCTCTGTCAGGCCTTGGGGTCCTCTCCTAGCTCGTGGCTCCTCGGTTGCTTCACTCCTCCCTTGCGTCTTGGGGCAGAGGAGGAAATGATGCTCGACAGGGCTGTCCTCTTCCACACACTCTTCCTCATGGCAAAAGAATCTCTCCCTGCACCCGCTGTCAACCCCCGTGATAATCAAGACATTTGGCACACATCCCTGCCTTTTTCACCTGGGCTCTCTTCTCCGTCAATGAAGCCTTCTTGAAGGCCGGGCAGAAGTAAAGTCTCCCTCCATGTGCTTTGTCTCCACACATGGTGCACGGGTCCCTCTGGGACTCCCTCCTGACATCACTCACTGTTGTTCTGGTAAATGACTGTCTTTCACTACCTCTGTCGCTCAGCATCTCACGCTGGGTTGGTCTATCGCCAGCGTGGGTGGTTCTGATCTCCAGCTGTGCTAGCCTCTCGAGGATCCTTTCCTGTCCTTTCAGGAATGACAAGAGCCTGTCGAAGTAGCTTCTGGGCGTGACGCCATTTGCGGGGTCACGCTCGTAGGAGATCCACTTCTCTCTCATGCCTATAGGCAGCTTCCTCTCTATGGCGGCGACAGTTAAGTGGTTCTTGATAACATCCTCCATTCCAAGGTCCTTCAGGTCATACAGTGCGGTTTCCACTGCCTGGACCAGGTCTATCATCGGCCTAGGCTGGCTGCTTCGCACTGCAGGCATTTCTTCCAGGTCCTTGAGGATCAGGCTTGCGGTCACGCTCCTGTCCCCAAAGCGGTTGTCTAGGAGCCTGAAGATGTCATCCGCGGTTCTGCAGCGATCCAGCCCAAGCTTCTTCCTCAGTGGCTCTTCCACACTGTCCAGTAGGTGATACAGTTTACACACTGGTAAACCTGAGGGTTCTGCCAGCGCCTGGAGGTCCTCCCAGTTATCCCGCAAGCGCCAATAGGTCCTTCTGTCCCCACAGAATTTGGGTAGATTGATGGCGGCAAGCTTGATCCTAGGTCGGGCCCCCTGGTGGTCTCTGTGGTGAGCGAGACCTTCCTGCGTTGCGCCCTCATCACCTGGTGGCGTGGCGCGGTCACCTCGTGACTGAGGCGTGTCAGTGGGGTTGGCATGAATATAGATGGTGACGGATGAACTGAAACGGGGTTCCCTGCTTGGTTGTCTTACCCGTGGGGGTGATTGCCTTCCAACATGATGGAGAGGCCCACTTCCTGCGGTCCCTACTCCATACTGGAGATGGACGGCGTTGGAGGCCTCCTCATGGCTGCCGGGAGGCAAGGGAGGGCTTCCATAAGCGCCCTCTGCTTGACCGCTGTTACACTGGGGAGGTGAATGGGCATGAGCGACCGCACCTTTATCGTCGGCGGACGGGGAGGGGTCAGCTTCAGTGGCATGTTGAGGAGCGTCCCTGGCGACGCCAGGTGGGCTGGTCATGTCGCCATCCCTTTCAACGTTGCGTACCTTTTCCTCCTCTTCATCCTCGTCGTCCAGCTCAAAGCCGCCCTTTCCTCCAGGCTCTAGGAGGGTCGACCACCTGTCCATTAGTGCTGCTCTTTCCTCGTCTAGGTGCCTGTACCGCTTCCCCAATTCAGCTATGTTGGGAGTTGGAAGAAAGTATCTCCACTCTCTCACCATCTGTTCGAAGGCGTTGAGTCTCCTCTCCAATTTGTTCCCCTCCAACGCTCTTTTGTCTTTGGGTGCCCATTGGGTGCAGAGTCTCTTTGTCTCTTCCAAGGCCTCCTTGAACTCCACTTCAAGGGGGCCTAACTCTGGCTGAACGAAGCGGGACCATACCTCCGAGAAGATCTTCTTCTCCAGTGCCGCTTTCCTCTGCTTGCTTGCGTCTTTCTTTGCTGTGGCGTCGGCTATCACGGTAGCATGTGCGGCTCCGTCGGCCTCCTCCAATGCTCCAACATAGTCTCCCGTCGTGTCAACGAGCTTAGCAAACTCTACTTGAAGAGCTTTCTTGTCGTTGACCAGCTCCGCTGGCGATGCGGTGTCAACATTGTCAGCTACCTGGTTGGCTCTCCTTGTGAAAGCTGTCTGCGCCGCAGTACGCCTCTTCTTTAGCTCTTCCACATCTACACCCTCCATCTTGTCCCAGTCAGCCGTTGCCCCAACTGGAGCTCCTTTTGCGGCTGAGTCACTGGTCACAGGCAGTAGTAAACAATTGGGGTTAACAGTCAGAAGCACAGTTGTACAGTTGGCGTGTAGCAGTGTGACAATGACAGTGTTCCCAGCAGGGGATAATGACGGGACCGTATAGTGGGTCAACGTAGCTTCGCTTCACTCACTTGAAACCTGGTAATGACCACAATGTGAGTGAGCAAGTAGGATAGAGTTGGTGAGCACCGTTACAGCTTTTGGTTAATTCATTAATAGTACAGTTCACAACGTGAAGAGCAAATTGAAGACTGTCTGAAGAAACAGTCACTTTAGGTCGGCTCATCAATAGTACCGTTCACGGCGGTTGGAGCAACAATATAATTGCACAGTTCAACACAGCCAAGGCATAGGCGTGTCAATGATAATGTTCACAGCGTTTGGAGCAACAACGTAGTTGCTTGGTTCAACACAGCCAAGGCATAGGGGTGTCAATGATAATGTTCACAGCGTTTGGAGCAACAATGTAGTTGCCTAGTTCAACACAGCCAAGGCATGGGTGTCAATGATAATGTTCTTTAGCTAGCATTGGTGGCCAGCAGTGTTAGCATTGGTGGCTAGCAATGTTAGCAGTCTTTGGCTAACAGCGTTAGCATTGGTGGCTAGCGGTATTAGCATTGGTTGGCTAATGGCTAGAGTTTAGCATTAACAGCTAGCAGTGTTAGCAGTCTTTGGCTAACAGCGTTAGCATTGGTGGCTAGCAGTATTAGCATTGGTTGGCTAATGGCTAGCGTTAAGCATTGGCAGCTAGCAGTGTTAGCAGTCTTTGGCTAACAGCGTTAGCATTGGTGGCTAGCAGTATTAGCATTGGTTGGCTAATGGCTAGCGTTAAGCATTGGCAGCTAGCAGTGTTAGCAGTCTTTGGCTAACAGCATTAGCATCGGTGGCTAGCAGTATTAGCATTGGTTGGTTAATGGCTAGCGTTTAGCATTGGCAGCTAGCAGTGTTAGCATTAGCATTGGATGGAATTCAGCGACCCCACCACTTCAAGCAACCAGCATGTGGGCGGAATACGGCGATTCCAACCCAATAAGCAGTCAACATCAACGTTTCACTTCCCTTGAGCTGACTGCGTCCTCTCCAATGTGCCCCGTCGTGTGTATCCACTCCGTCCTGGTTCCACCTTGACGTTGAGGGGTATCTCACGCGGGCACTTGCTTCTGCGTTCTGTCCGTCCCATCTCATAGCGGGCGCGTCGGTAAATAATTGTCCAATTATCTAGCAGTCACTGTCAATATGTCAACTAGATCTCCCCATTGGAAGGGTGCAGGCGATCAACTGTTTATACCGGACCAAAGGAAACAATTCAGACTCTTGCTTGAACGTTATTTATTTAGGATATCCCATCCAAACGCTCCAATATTCCACTGTCATTGACTAATAGCCACTAAATGGTCAATTTAGACAGCTCGTAGCTGGTAGCATTAGTCCTTAGTTAGCAGCATTTAGCATTTAGCAGCTTGGTAGTAGTAGTGGCATTTAGCCAGTTAGTAGTAGCATTTAGCCAGTAGAGTCGATACAGTCAGTAGCATTTTAGCAGCTGTCAGTGGTAACAGTTAGTAGCTGTCAGCATTTAGCATCGGTCAGTAGATTATTTACCTATACAAAACAGGAAACAAAACGGCATCCATTAGCCACATGCGCTACATACATAAATGATAGTTATGAACAGAGTCAGTGCATACAAGAGATAATACAATGCAACGTACCGTTAGCCAGTTAGATCGCCCACGGGGCTTTTCTCATTACAGGCATATGGCTACGTGTGTCGCTTAAATAGTGCGTCACAGAGACGCTGAAACAGCCTCACCTGTCCAAATCTCAGTCCCCAGGCATCCTACAGTTGCAGTAAACGCCCACTAGGTGGCACCAGATGATAAATAATACTTGTATAATAAGTGCCCCTATAATAATGATAATAATAATAATATCTCTGTAGGAAAGGCGCTGGATAATTCTCCAAGGAGAGAGACCTTCTCAACAAGGAGAGAGACCTCAACAAGGAGAGAGCCCTGCTCAACAAGGAGAGAGACCTTCTCAACAAGGAGAGAGCCCTTCTCAACAAGGAGAGAGCCCTTCTCAACAAGGAGAGAGACCTCATCGACAAGGAGAGAGACATTCTCATCAACAAGGAGAGAAAACAAAACCAGGAGAGTTTGTGAAAGAAGACTTCTATCTTCAGAAAAGATGGAAGAGAGTTCAGTTCCTGTCAATGAGTTCCGGACTAGGTGGAGAAAGGAGTACCTGCTTAATCTGCAACACAGAAGAAAATGGACCAAGGACAGGAGAAATACCAGCAAGATGAGAACTTGCCAAGAAATCAGTGGAAGTTAGCTGCTGACAATAGGGTCAGAAGAGTTAAGCTGTTAGTCAGTGACACAACACTAGACAACAAAGGTGCACGCATATCTCAGCCACATTATTTAGAGAGAGCCATACACAAAATGGTACTATTACTGGAAGCAGAGTAAAGGCTCATTGAAACCTTTTTTTGTTTTTGTGTATCTGGTTTGTTTAAAGGGTTCCCAATGTTTAAAGGGTTCCTGATGTTTTTAAATGGTTATGTTGAAAATCACATGTTATGTGATTGGTGGGAGTGTAAATGCAGCTGTCGCCTATAGAGGGCGCATGTTTATTTTTATATTTCATTTTATCTCATGTGACGTATCACGTCCTGTCTCACGCTCTGACTTGCCGTAGTTTGATCAGATCTGGCGGAACGTGCCCAGACTTGTAGGAGAAGATAGCGCTGCAGATTTGTGCACTTTATTTGTCAAAGATAAAGGACTAAAGTACTAGAGTTATGAAGATAACCCCCTCCCATTGAGCTGCAAGCAGGCCAAAGTGGTTAGTAAAGCTTATTCACACTTTTCGTTTTGTTTTTGTAATTCTATTGACTGAATTGTATGAGTATTGACTGTTATTATTTCCTGCAATTGTAGTTCTACGGTGGTGATGAACGTGATTTGCATCAATAAACAGCCATCTGTAATCAAAGAACTCGGAGTCCTCGTCGTGCATCAATGGGCGGCACAGTGACTTTTCCATCTATCTCTCTCTCTTTCACTCTCTCTCTCTCTTCCTTCAATTGCTGGTCCTTTGAGATACACATTTACAGTACTCACATACTCACACATATACTCTATAATTCTCCAGAGCCCCTCTCTCTCTCCTCTCCTCTGTCACTCTCAGTGACCTCTCTCTAAGTGCTCCTCTAAGGCTCCAGAGCCTTGATCTTGTTCACTCTTCTCTTTTTCTGTCTAGCTGACAAGAATGTGTCAGCTAGATATCTACTATGATGGAGAAGAAGTTGGACGAGTTCTCAAGCACACTGAACAAAATACAATGTACAGGTGATTCAACTGGATATAACATATATAAATGAGTACTACTGAGTAAAAGTGCTAATCAGATGTATGTACCGTGTTATAGTAATATTATGTACAGTGATACAGGTATAAAGACAATATAGTAAGTCATGCTGGCCAGCGGTATAACTAGTAAGAGTAGGTAAGGGATATGTACCGATATAGTATCTACCAGGGGTGTAAAGTACTTGAGTAATTGTACTTCGTTACAATACTTAAGTACTGTTTTGGGGGATTTGTACTTTACTCAAGTATTATTAGGTTTGTATACTTTGTACTTTTACTCCATTACATTTCAGAGAAGTAAAACATACTTTTTAATCCTTACATTTAAAATGCAGACCTACAAAGTACAAATCTCACAGGTCCAACCATTTTAATTAGTATATTTTAATTGTTTATCTGGCCGAACTAACATTAACGTTATTAATCCTGCGACCGCAGGTAAACAGCCAATCAAATCCCCATCAATGGAAAATGAACCCGCCCATACCCATGTTGATTGGTCCTTGTGCAACACTAGAACGCTGGGATCTTTGATTAAACACCTGCTATCAGAAGAATAGACAGTCAGATCCGCATTATGCTGTGGTTAATATTGGGATATTATTCAGGGTACTCCAGTATTCTGTCTTTAATATTGTGATATTATTCAGGGTACTCCAGTATTCGGTCTTTAATATTGTGATATTATTCAGGATAATCCAGTATGCTGTGGTTAATATTGTGATATTATTCAGGATACACCATTCTGTTTTTTAATATTGTGATATTATTCATGCTGTGATGTGAATGCCATCCATGTTAGTTTACCTTCAATGGAGAAGTACATTCAATAATTTTAATGCAAAAAAGGTGTCCTCTGTTCTTTCATTTCAGCATTGTCTATCACAGAACACATTCCATTGTGGGCAGAGTGTATGCTTGGTTTCATTCCAGCCTTGCCTAAACACCAGCTGATGATTTCACTAATTGGCTCACCTCACCTCTTCAACTAACTCACCTGGTGCAATAGTTAAAATGAAAACTTGGCCCACGATGGAATGAGTTTGAGACCCCTGGTCTATCCCTTTAAAAAAAATTACTTTTACTTTTGAGTACTTAAGTACATTTCAAAGTAGGACTTTTTGACTTTTACTCAAGTGTGTTTTTAGCCAGATACTTTGACTTTTACTTGAGTCAGATTTTGAGACGGTACCCATACTTTCACTTAAGTATAATTTCTGGGTACTTTTTACACCCCTGGTATCTACTAGGGGTGTAACGGTACGTGTAACTGAGGGGTTACAAAACCCTGACTGTATTAAAGATTGTGATATATTAAACCACTACTAGTTATGTACTTTAATTACTGGCCAAACAGTACATCAAATATTGATGGTGAACACCCACACAAGAATACGGCATTGACACATAAATTATATTGGAGGGTTATTTATTATTATTAAGCAACGTTAGGTTACAGATTGAGAATTAGATCGCGCTCTGCTTCGCGCTGGGCATTGGCGGCGTCGCGCTCTGCTTCGCGCTGGGCATTGGCGGCGTCGCGCTGTGCATTGGCGCGGTCTCTTTCAATGTTCTCTTCCGTCTGAAGGCGTCTCTCCTCCAGTCTTATGCGGTCGTCTTCACTCCGTTGTTGCGCCTGGAAGCGCTCTCGTTCGGTTGCAGAGTGTTCGCGTTCACTAAGGGCTTGCGCTTGGAGTTGCGCGTGAAGGCGCTCGCTTGCTTGTTGCGCCTGGAGGCGCTCTCGTTGTTCGCGCTCGCTCGTCTGTTGAGCCTGAAGGCGTTCTCATTCCATGGCAGAGTGTTCGCGCTCACTTAATTGTTGCGCCCGGAGGCGCTCTCGTTCCATGGCAGAGTGTTTGCGCTCACTAAGGGCTTGCGCTTGGAGTTGCGCGTGGAGGCGCTCTCTTTCCGTGGCGGAGTGTTCGCGCTCACTAAGCGTCTTTGCTTGAAGTCGATCGCGTTCGGTGGAGGCTGTCAGGGTGGCGATCAAGGCTTGCGCCAGTATCTGGTCCGCCTCGCTGGGGGATGACACTGACGGAGGTGATCGGCTTCTGACAGTGCTCGTTGGAGATCTGTTCTCCTGGCACGCCCCGAGGTCCATCTCCTGGGCGCGCTTCTCTTCACTTGGTTGTGTGTCGGGTTCTGTCCCTGGAGCGCTTTCTTTATCCTGGAGCGCTCCGGGGACTATCCCGGTGACGCTGTCCGGAGGTATAGTCATGTCATGTCCCACCTGGTCCCCCCCGTGAGCTGAGTCAGTTTCGTTAGAACCCACTGGGGTCTCTACTGGCAGGGTCGCCTGGTCGATAGGATTTGACATGCTTTGACTATCTGCTTTATCCGTATTTAACGTCTGTTTAGATAAGCTAGGTGGTAGAACGACAGCGAATTCCTCCAGATAGGGAGGTGGCTGACGTTTGCGCTGCGGGCGTTCTAGCTTGGGAGAGCCGCTTGGGGAGTGTTCACCGCTGGCCATGGTTAATATTAATATTATATTAAATATTACACTGATACCCTCCGGCTCGAAGGACCAATTGTAACTGAGGGGTTACAAAACCCTGACTGTATTAAAGATTGTGATATATTAAACCACTACTAGTTATGTACTTTAATTACTGGCCAAACAGTACATCAAATATTGATGGTGAACACCCACACAAGAATACGGCATTGACACATAAATTATATTGGAGGGTTATTTATTATTATTAAGCAACGTTAGGTTACAGATTGAGAATTAGAGTTGCGCTTGTATGGCGAAGAATATACGTAAAGTCAGTCAAGAGCATAAGTCAATGAGAATAGTAGGAATACTATGATGGGTCTAAGCTGACGCCACCTGTGGTATAGCAATTATATGGGCCACACCGGTACCAACTGGAGACACTGGGTTCCCTCCGGGGTGTAAAGCCGGGAGGGGTAGAGGAATGTTCGGGTACCCAGTCTGAGTCAACGAGGAATAAAGAGGCTCCAGATACAGGAGCCGGTGCTTGTACTCCCTTGATCAGCAGACAAAAGCAATAGTTGTAATCCAATATGCTCGATAGCATTGACGACAGCCAGCCAGCCCCTTCCACGAGGCGGGCCCGAGTGGTGATCCTCACAAGGTTAAATCCCAAACGACAGTGGAATCAACTGTGCTCTTCTCCGGTGGTCACGGTCCCAAAGCAATATAATCCAACCAGAAATGGTTCTGCATTCGCCGGTGCCGATTCTCCTGTGTACATATCCAACGGTTCTCGCCTAGGACTCCTCGGGTGTGGGCACGGATTTAGGCCGCACAGCCTGGATAAGTGCACTAGCTAAATACACGACGAACCGATGGTAATGCTGGTCACGGAAGAACTGTAGCCGCACGATATACAATAAATGATCGACTATTACTTCACATTAGATTAAGTCGAACTCAACGTTACTGCGTTAAACTCTGACACTTTAACATTCTATTCGCACGCGGTTCTCAATGCTCTATTTAGATGCAAGGTTGCTCACTTCACTGCACGTTGACTCGTGGTGAAGGTATTAAGGTTTTGGTAAGACTACTGCTGTTTACACCTGCGCCGTATTTATACGTAAGGTGAATATCTAGTCCCAACTTCCGTTCTTGTCTCGTATTACTACGCAGACTCTGGGCATGTACTGACATGCCCGGAGTTGCCTTTGAACTTGCCGTTGGGGGCTTGGTCGTTGGCGCCTGGGGCCGCTGTCCAATAGGAGAGCGAATATTACTCTGGTCTGTACGCAGGTAAAAGGATATTCCGTGTATATATATAAATAATATACAAAGTATATCAAACGATACATATATATATTCAGTTTAATCTGGCCCTTCACAACAGTACGTGTATTCGTCCCGCGAATTTACAGTACGGCCGTCACGGTGCGGTACGCGCAGCCATACGACGAATATGTCTCATAGCACTAGGTGAAAGTAGGGTTACACATTTTACAAATCTATGCTCAATATCTTTACTTTACTTTACACTGGCTTACATTGATCTATAACGTTTAAGCTTGTATTGCCAAATGTAGATAAAACGTTGAAGCTTAGGCACGATGACAAGCGGACAGAATTAACAACGCGCACTGACACTCTGCACTCAGCTCTCCCCTCTTCCTCTCCTGTTTACTACAGCCTATTTGTCCCTAAAACAAAACCATGATGAATTAATAAAATGTTTAACACAGCAGGGTCATTACTTTAGTTTTCTTGTTCGCCCAATAATGGTATTGCGCGAATACACACGTCAACTTTCTCCCGCGGACCACGGACTTTCTCACAGTTGATCGGAGAAAAAAGAAAGCACTACATACCACCAGATCATCTGAGCTCCTCTCCAGTTGCTGCTTGATAAAAAAAATATTGATAATCCTCTGCCATTGTTGTGTAACATGTCATATGTTCTCTAGTCTTCTTCAGTCTCGGCTTCAAGTGAAGTTAAATCCTCTCTACAAGTGAAACTGAAACTAAGTTGTTGTTAAAGGGGCAGTAGGCAATTAATTTACTCAGTGGATGCCTGAACACAGAATGACACCAGTATCACTGACTACTATGGCAAGCCTATAGAATATTATTATAAGGGCAACCGAACAACAAAAAGATGCCAGTGAGGGAATATGGTACGAAGCTCTTTCCAACGCGTGGTGCTGTTGACAGTAATCAGGTCGTCTCGTTGAGTGCATTTAAAACGTTTTATTTTCGCTTGCAGGGTGGATAAAGAAAAGCATAACATAAACTCGGTGTTTAAACTGTAACTTAAACAAATGACTTGTGTTGCAAAATAAACCTGAAAAGAACTCAAAACTAATGAAAACAAACAAAACACCCACGGTTGAAAAACTGTGTGGCTTCCTTGTGACGTTTCCCCAATTCCCTCCCGCTGCGCACCTGTGACACAAATACAAATAGGCTGTGCCCGAGATCATCTGAGCTAATTAGTCAATAATCTCAATAACACCCTCACATTAACACAGCACCTTCAACAATAAAGTAACCACAGTAAAATCATCAAAATGGCTACAACACACCGGCCCCTAATTGCTACTGTATAAAAACATAACAATTTCAACATATGCAAATTATTGTAGCCAAACAGATAGTCCACATCAGTATTCAGTATTCAACTCAATGTTCATAGTTAATGAAGTTCATAATGTTCAGGTAATCCAATAGGGTTAGTAACCCCACTAATAGAAAATGGGTTTTAGTCTATTCAGCTTCCAATAGAAGACAGATCTTTGTGATGGGTCGCTCCAGGATGTTGTACTTGGTCCGGACTTTCACAGACAGCACAAGTCCATGTCTGTCAGGAAAGGTTTGCAGTACCTTGCCCAACAGCCAGGATCCACGAGGCGCATTAGAGTCCGCTACCATGAAATACGTCTCCTGCAAAAAGTTCATCTTGTTCTTTGGCCACCGTTGTCTCTTTGTCTTTTCCTCGCTGGCATCCCTCTTGTCCAACAGCTTCTGTTACTTTTTCTGATTAGAGTCAACTGACATTGTCTTTACGTTCCTTGTGTTCCTTGTGTGTCTGTAGCATCCACAGAGTCTCTTATCTTTGTTGTGTTCCTCCAGGGAGCCTTTCCTCCCTTTACCCGTGTCAAATATGGCCTTTTCCTTCTTCTTCTCTTTATGGTATTTTTTCTGTTGGGAAGTGGTCCAGTTCATCCTGATCAGGTGTTGAGTCTTTCTTATGGGAGTCTGAGAGGCCTGGAGAATCACTTAACTTAGCTCCACTGCGTTTGTGGGATTTGTATTCCTTGTACTCCTTCACAGTTTCAAGTTTCAAGTTTCAAGTTTCTTTAATGGTTGTCATACAGAAGTACAGAATACTTTTATACAAAATGCTTCTTACTGTTACGCTCCAGAGACTGTGCAAGACAAGATAAGTATGAAATAAAATAACATAGTATAGCATGTAAATTAGAAGTAAAATAATGAGGTCACAGTGTTCAGTATAGACATATGTACAATGTTCGATGCAGAATAGACGTAACTGAGTTACCATATAATATACAATACTATGCAGTGTACTAATATACAATACTATATAGTGCAAGGCAGAAATGGGATGAGGTGCAATTTAGGTACAATTTACAGTAGGTGTACGAGTTGTAGTGCAAATCCTTTATCAATAAATATAAAGTGTGTTTGTGTGATCTAAAGTGTGGAGAGTGAGTGCTGCAGTGTGTTGTTTGTTTAAGTGAGTGTGTGCGTGTGGGTGTGTGTGCTGTGTGCATTTGATGGTTGTTGCATAGTGTTTATTGTTCGTTTAGCAGCCTGATGGCCTGGGGATAGAAGCTTCTTCTGAGTCTTTCTGTGCTCGCCTTAAGACTCCGGTATCGCTTGCCTGACCGCAGCAGTTCAAAGAGGCAGTTGTTCGGGTGGCTCGAGTCCTTAATAATTCTCTTAGCCTTCCCCCTGCACCGCTTGTTGTAAATGTTCTGGAGGGTGGGAAGCCCCCCTCCAATTGTGCGTTCGGCTGAACGTGTCACTCTTTGTAGTCTGCTACGGTCTTGTGCAGTGCTATTCCCAAACCAGGAGGTGATGTTGCCAGTCAGGATGCTCTCTATTGTACATGAGTAGAAGTTCCTAAGGATCTTCTGACTGACTTGGAACTTCCTTAGGCGCCTGAGGAAGTAGAGGCGTTGTTGTGCCTTCTTCACAACACTGTCAATGTGTGTGGTCCATGTCAAAACCTCGGATATGTGGGCTCCGAGGTACTTGAAACTGTTCACTCTCTCAACCGGTGCCCCGTCGATGCTGAGGGGGCTGTAGTCCTTGACCCCCAACCTCCTGAAGTCCACAATCATCTCTTTTGTTTTGCTGACGTTCAGGGAGAGACAGTTCTCCTGACACCACTGTGACAGATTCTCTACCTCTTCCAGGTAGGCCCTCTCGTCGTTGGCAGAGATCAGGCCCACCACTAATGTGTCATCAGCAAATTTGATGATTGTGTTTCTTGTTCCGCTGTGCTACGCAGTCATGTGTGTACAGGGAGTAGAGGAGGGGGCTCAGAACACAGCCCTGGGGGGCCCCTATGTTGAGCGTGATGGATGAGGAGGTGCAGTTGCCTGCTCTTACCACCTGGGGTCTGCCCGTCAGGAAGTCCAAGACCCACTGGCAGAGGTCATAGTTCAAGCCCAGGTCCCTGAGCTTGGCTATGAGTTTGGAGGGGACTATGGTATTGAATGCTGAGCTGTAGTCGATGAACAGCATTCTCACATAGTTCCCCTGCCTCTTGTCCAGGTGTGATGCTGCTGTGTGCAGCACATGGCGTCCTCCATGGACCTGTTGGGGCGATATGCAAATTGCAGGGGGTCCAGGTTGATGGGGAGGGAGGAACAGATGTAGCCCTTCACTAGCTTCTCAAAGCACTTCATGGCTATGGAGGTGAGGGCTACAGGGCGGTAGTCGTTGAGGCAAGCGGGCGTAGATTTTTTGGGTACAGGGATGATGGTGGGGATGACAGCCTGTTCCAAGGACAGGTTGAAGATGTCAGTGAATACCGGGGCCAGTTGGTCGGCACAGACTTTTAGGACGCGGCCGGGGATGCCGTCCGGTCCTGCTGCCTTCCTGATATTCACTTTTTTAAAGATCCGTCTCACCTCATGCTCTGTTACCCTGAACACTGAGTCTCCATCAGCAGACCCCCCCCCCCCCCCCCCCCCCCCCATTGCCGTGGTTTGTAGGCTGGTGTTGTTATTCACAGCCTCAAACCTCGCATAGAAGGAATTGAGATCATTTGCTAAGGAGATGTCACTGTTCAGTTTGAGCGAGGTGCCTTTGTAATCTGTCATTGTTCTGAGGCCCTGCCACATGCCTCTAGAGTCAGCCTGTTCAAACTGAAGTTCAACTTTATCCCTGTAACGCCGTTTTGCCTCTATTACTGCTCTCCTGACGTTGTATCTTGCCGTCTTGTGTTCTTCCATGTTGCCTGTCACCAGCCTGGTGTTGTATGCTGATGTGCGCACTTTCAGAGCCTCACGGACGGATTTATCTACCCAGGGCTTTTGATTTGGGTAGATTCTAATTGTGGTAGAGGGGATTGTTTCTTCTACCAGAGTACAGACAAAGTCAAGCACCGTTTCAGTGTATTCGTTAATATTGGCTGTGTTATCACGGAATACACTCCAGTCTGTGCATTCAAGTGCAGCTTGGAGTGTCTCCTCTGACGTCACGGTCCAACGCTTAACCTCTCGCGAGACCACCGGCGTTCGCTTGAGACTTTGTTTATACTTTGGCAAAAGAAAGATGGTGGCGTGATCGGACTTACCGAATGGACTAAGAGCCTGTGACTTGTACCCATTCTTAAATTGCGAGTATACATGGTCTAATATGTTCTCGCCTCTGGTGGGACAGGTCACATGCTGATAGAAATTCGGCAACACCTTTTTAAGACACGCGCTGTTGAAATCGCCCAGAACCACAATGGCAGCGTCAACGCTAGCTATCTGTTGTTTGTTTACCTCGTCGTGAAGTTTTGAAAGTGCGGTCCCAGTGTTCGCGTGTGGTGGGATGTACACTCCGATGAGGATGATGGACGTCAACTCTCTCGGAAGAAAGAAGGGTCGACATTTGATCGCGATAAACTCCAGGTCTGGGGAGCAGTGGTTAGACAATTCCTTTGCGTTGCCTATATCGCACCACTCCTGTTGTCCCCATAGAGGGAGGAATCGGAGGAGAGGTCTGAGGCCCACCTGTCGTGGTTGGTCATTGGAAACACTGAGCTTGGTATCTTCCATGTTCAGGAAACGGTTGTTGACGTCGTAGCCTTCATGTTTCGGCTCCTCCTTTGGTGCCTTCTCCTTTTTAGATTTCTCTTTCTCCTCCCTGGTGTTCTTCTCCTTGTCCATCTGCAGATGTTTCTCCTCTTTCTGTTCACTTTTCCTGTCAGCCTTTGAGGAGGACTTCTCCTTGGACTTTTTATCCTCTTTGTGAGTCTTCGGTTTCTCCTCCTTGGGCTTGTCTTTCCCTTTGAGGGTCCTTTCCTTCTCAGCTTTTACAGGTTTCTCCCTCTCCTCCTTGACAGGCTTCTCCTTGGTGGATTATTTAGCTTTCTTAGTTTTCTCCTCCTTCGCCGTTCTCTGCAGCTCTTTCCCAGAAGACCAGTCCTTGTTCTCAGGTTTGATTTTTGAAAGCCGCTCCTTTGAATGATCTTTCTGAGCAATGGAGATGCGTTTGGCTGTGACTGTGGGGCAGCTAATCCCACTCTCATTGCCTCCTCTCAATGGTCCGTTGACAACACATCCCAAAAGGGTTCTAACAGTGTAAGGTCCTCTACTCCTGCTGTTTATCACCTCCCATGGCTCCATTGCTTCTGGAGTGTTAGTTCCAATTAACAGCTCCACATCAGCATCGATAGCAGGAATTTCTACAGTGTTCAAATATGGCCAAGCAAGCACACAAGTCTTCCTGTCGTGGGATGCTATTGCGAGTCACAGGCATCTTACGTTATGTGTACACATCAGGCAACCCAATGTAGGTGTCACCATTTAGTGCAGCGACCTCTAGTCCTGAGATGACATGACTGTTGACAAAGTTTTCTTGGTTCATTGTTTTCATTAGGAATCTAGTGTTCCTTCCTCTCACATTTAGCTTCCTCATCAGTTGCTCAGAGCAGAACGTGGAGGAACTGCCGGGATCTAGGAATGCATAAGTCTTTAAAATTGTGCTGCCTTTCTTTGCCATGATCTTCACAGGCACAATAGGCAAAATGCAATCCTGTGCTCCGGCCCCTATATGGCCACAAGTCTTGGGAGTGGTGACTTGACTTGTTCCGTTTTCATCTTGTGTGTCATTTTGTTGTGATTTTATTTCTTTCCATTCCCTTTCATGGATATGGAGAATGGTAGGGTGTTTCAGGTTACATACCCTGCAAGACAGCCTACTGTGGCACTGTGAACTTATGTGCCCGACAGATAGACATCCAAAACAAGCACCCTTCCTTTTTAGAAAGTAGATTTTGTCACAATGCTGCTTCTTCTCCATCTTGGGGCATGCTTTCAACCTGTGGCCCTCTTCACACAGCAGGGGATCCTCTTGTTGGTGTATCAGGTAAGTCTCTCTCTTGTTGATTTTCAGAGTCAACAGATGCCACAGATGTAGCAAAACTGCTTCATTTCTCCTGTATGCGTCCCTGTGAGACGGAAGTGTCTTGAATGTCCCCGTATAGTGGATCAGACGCAATAGACACTTGTCTCTCAATGAAGTTGACAAGGTCACTGAAACCTGCTTGACAGTGATGTTTCTCCTGATGCTTAAAAGCAATGTTTCTCCACCTTTCTCTCAGTATGTATGGTAACTTCATGATTATTTCACGTATGTTTGATGGCATATTCATTTCTGACATGTAGCTGATGTCCTCCATAGCATTACAGCAGATGCGTAGGAATAATGAAAATGCTTGTAAAGCCTTGATGTCCTCCGATTTCACAGGAGCCCATCCAAATGCTATCTCCATATATGCAATGGCTATTTTCTGCTCATTTCCAAAACATTCATGTAGAAGCATCCTGGCCTTTTGATACCCCCTGTCAGATGGCATGTGTTGGCAGCTCTTCACTAGCTCTCTAGGTTGCCCTCGAGTGTACTGCTCCAGGTAGTACAGGCAGTCCACACTGCTAGCAGCTTTTCCTTCCACTCCATGTTCAAAAGCTCTAACAAATGTGTTGTACTCAAGAGGGTTTCCATCAAAGACTGGTAAGGCCCTGGGGCGTAGTGATAGGGAAGATTGCTGTTGCACGAGTAATGCTGTGATGTAATTTTGCTTCTGCATGATTGTGAAAATATTGCCTTGGTCCTCACTGTTTTGGATGGATTGCTGTGGTGGATGTACAGTGTGATGTAGATGTTGAGCTCTTTGTGGCATGCTTGCGTTGAGATTTTGAGCAAGCAGGGCGGTGTTGAAGGTGGGTAGGGATTCACATTATTTTACGGCTGTGGGTAGGGTGATCCACATTGTTGTGGCATAATTGCGAAACGTGTTTAGTCCCTTGTTTGTGCCGAATCTGTTTTGGATGGATTGCTGTGGTGGATGTACAGTGTGATGTAGATGTTGAGCTCTTTGTGGCATGCTTGCGTTGAGATTTGGAGCATACAGTTTTGTTCTGGTTCCTTGTGAAATGGTTTCCTTGCACCGTGCCTCTGTTCCTATTGGCATTGTGGCTGTAGTACTGAACCGATTGTATGGCACCTGTAGCTGCTGAGACTGTAATGGCATGGCTTTAGCAGCTCCTGTGTGTGGATTGTACTGGTTGTATGGGTTCTGATGTGATAGAGTTGGTTTTGCAGGTTTTCTGCCTCCTGTTGGTGGAAGTCTGTATTGCCGTATTGAATCCATTGGCTGTGCATCAATTGTCATAGCAGTTTTACTCCCTCCTGTTGGTGGATGATTGACATGATAGCTTGATGTTTGTGGAACGAATTGCACAGCAGAGGGGTTAAAAGCAGCCTTTTCTTTTGACACATATGAGTTCATTCCGTCTGTGACTCTACTTCCAATGTCCGACCCTCTGTTCCTGAGGACAGTAACCTTGGCTGTCTGAGCAGCAATTTGACTTTCAAGCAATTCCTTTCTTTTCCTTATGTGTTCCAGCTCATGCTTTATTTGTGCCTCCTGGGCTTCCAGCTCATGACTTTCCTTTAAAGCCGTCTCCATTATCAGGAGTTCAGCCATTTTTGCCTGTGCCAGGATACATGCAGAAACATTTGAAGACATTGAGTGTCTAGTAGAGCTACCACGTGACACATTCGATTTATCATCAGTATTAGAAACACTGTCATTTGGCCCAATACTATCCACATCCTCATTTCCATTTGACACAGCATTGAACTTTGAACCATCATTATCCAGAACCTCATTTGTATTGGGCACATCACTGATTTCAACACCCTCAACATGTGTGGGCGTGCATTGCTCCCTGTTTGCAAGCACCAATTTTATTTTATTTTTTATATCCACTTTTTTCTCCCCATTTTTCAATTTTTCTCCCATCCCAATTTCGGATTATCCAATTCTTCCCTCCCCTGTCTTGAACGTTGCTAGACTATGCCTCCCACTGGTCAGCTGTAGTGAGGACAGAAGCCTTGCATCACGTGTCCCCTCCGGTACACGAGGAGGCAGCCTGTCGCATCTTTTCACCGCAGCAGCTCGAACTCTCAGTGGCGAGGAGTAACGCGTGGGAGGCTCACGCTGCCCCCGCTAGTTCCTGTTTCCGCCGCACCGGCGTCACCAAACCGACCTGTAGGAGTCACTGGCCACAACGTCCAAACCCCACCTACCGGCTTTCCCACCCTCTAACACTTGCCAATTGTGTTAGTATGAACGACTGGCCAGCCGGTAGCAATGCAGAGAGCTGGGCTCGAACCCAGCGTCTCCTGCGTTAGTGGCGAGCGCCTTGCCCACTGCGCCAATCAGCCGCCCGCAAGCACCGATTTTTCCATTTAGTCAATGATCTGATTAGCATTGTGCATGTGACTTTGAAACCATTCCGTTTGTTTGGACATTTCATCATCAGGCAATAAAGGCTTTAATGATTTATGCAACCTTGTAGTTTCACCACACAATTTCCACAACATGTCATGCTTGACTTGCATGACATAAATGTTTTCATTTGAACCCATCATTTGATCCAATTCTTTAGCCATTTTACACAATCGTTTTAGTCCAGAATTCCTTTCCTTATGTAATAACATGATTTTTGCCTCCAGTGCTTTATAAGTGGGTTTAGACTGGCTTTTGCGAAGTTCATTCTTCGTTTCATTTTGATTGACAGCTGCATCTATTTCAACGTTTATTTCCTGATTCCCCACGTTACTCATCTTTATATATCAAGCTATCAATCAATTACTAGTGGGATTTGCTTGTATCCCGTTGCGTGAAGCCACTCCTTCCGCAACTTTATTTCATTCATGAATCAGTCTCACCGTAACTTATTTGATGTTTGAGTCCGCGTTGCACTGCAGGCTGTTGTAGGTTTGAAGCGGCAATGAATGGGGCGCTGTCCCTTGACTCCTTCCATGTCCATCAGTCTTCAAAACTATTTCGTTTGGAAGCTAGTTTTTCAACTTGTATAAGGGCAACCGAACAACAAAAAGATGCCAGTGAGGGAATATGGTACGAAGCTCTTTCCAACGCGTGGTGCTGTTGAAAGTAATCAGGTCGTCTTGTTGAGTGCATTTAAAACGTTTTATTTTCGCTTGCAGGGTGGATAAAGCAAAGCATAACATAAACTCTGTGTTTAAACTGTAACTTAAACAAATGACTTGTGTTGCAAAATAAACCTGAAAATAACTCAAAACTACTGAAAACAAACAAAACACGCACAGTTGAAAAACTGTGTGGCTTCCCTGTGACATTTCCCCAATTCCCTCCCGCTGCGCACCTGTGACACACATACAAATAGGCTGAGCCCCGCCTATGCCACCTGCCCAGCTAATTAGTCAATAGGCAGCTCTCCATCCCCCGAACCAGACTGCGGACCTTCGGGGACAGAGCTTTCAGTGTGGCAGCTCCCACCCTCTGGAATCCCTCCCTGCAGAACTCCGCACCGCCCCAACTCTGGACTCATTCAAAAAACTGCTCAAAACCCACCTCTTCAACTTGGCCTTTAACCCCTAATCTCTCACTTTATATGTATATGTTGTGTCTGTCCACTGTCTGTTACTTTGTTATTCCCCCCCCCCTATGTAAAGCGACCTTGGGTCCCTTGAAAGGCGCTATGTAAAATGAAGTTATTATTATTATTATTATTATTATTATTATTATTATTATTATTATTATTATTATTATTATTATTATTATTATTATTATTATTATTAATAATCTCAATAACACCTTCACAATAACACAGCACCTTCAACAATAAAGTAACCACAGTAAAATCATCAAATTGGCTACAACAATTATATTTAATAATAATAATTATAATAATAATTATAAATATATAATAATAATTATAAATATTTGTTTCCTGTTGTACCGAACTCATACCGAACCGTGACACCAATACAGAGGTACGTACCAAACCGTGACTTCTGTGTACCATTACACCCCTAGTATTTACAGTATGTGAAAAGGAGTATACATATGCAGGTATATACAGACAGATTTGGATAAATATATGGTAAATATAAATATATGTATACGGTATATACAGCATTATTGTACATGCTATCATACAGAGTTATATGGGTTATATGCAGGTGTATAAATAGGTATATAGAATGGATTATATGCAGGTATATTCAGAAAATGTGGATACATATATATAGTATGGTAAATATATATGGTATATACTGTACATTGTTGTACATGCTATCATGCAGAGTTCTATGGGTAGGCTAAGGTTTGAGATAGTTATGATGAGGCCTATCACAGCATGGCTGGAGTCTTCAGCACAAAATGCAGCACGGAAGCTGAGAGCCATGTATTGTACCATGTATTGGCAACAGAGGAGTACGTGGCGGCCTTGGAGACCAGAGGGTCGTAAGCCGGAGGGTGAATGAATGAATGAATGAATGAAAACTTTATTTAACAGATTGCAGAATGGGTACAATACAGTACGGCTCAATACACACAATTGTTAAGGGGATGCAGACCAGAGAAAGACGTTTGTCTTGTTTACATCAGGGTCCCCCATTTTCAATTCATAGTGACATTTATGACGTACACAACATACAGATATACAGATATATCATGACATTTATGACATACATGACATACAGATATACAGTACTGTTACATTCATGACATACAAGATATACAAATATACAGTACTGTTTAACAGAGATCCTAACATATACATTTGAGGGGGAGGAAACTGTACATTAGTAGGGGGTTGGGTGGGTGGGTGGGGGTTTGGACATTTACGGGGACCAGTTTCGAATTGCAGCCTCCCGTAGGTGCTCTTTGAGGGCGGTGTTGAAGGTGGGTAGGGATTCACATTATTTTACGGCTGTGGGTAGGGTGATCCACATTGTTGTGGCATAATTGCGAAACGTGTTTAGTCCCTTGTTTGTGTCGAATCTGGGTTGAACATGATTTGTGGAACTCTCTCTGGTGTTGTGGTCGTGGAATTCACTGACCTTTGGGAAGTATTTTGACATGTACATGGGTATCTTAGTGGTGTAGTGTATCTTTTAGACAAGGCCCATTGCAAGCTGCTGTACTCTGTCGTCTACTCTAAGCCATCCTAGGATGTCAAAATGGGTAGGGGTGAGGTGGGTTTTAGGAGTAAGGTCAAGCAGTAGTCTGACCAGTTTGTTTTGTGATGTTTGTAGTCTTGTTTTTAGTGCCTTTGAGGTGCTTTGGTACCATGAGGTGCAAGCATAGTCGTAGTACCCTTGAATGAGTGCTCCTGTTAGAGTCTTCAGGGTATTCTTGCTTACCAGAGAGGAGGTCCGGTACAAGAATCTTGTTCGTTGGTTGACTTTTGTGATTACATTGGTTGCCATTTTGTTGCAGAGACAAGATTTCAATCTATAACCTCAGGGCTAACAGCCGGTTAAAAAAATTATTTTCAAATGTTTTTTTATTCATTAAACAAAACATTTTGAATATGCATCCCATATTCATGCAACAAGAAATTATAAATTATACATACCCACTGTCGCTGTTATCTACTCCTGGATTAGTTTAGCTGAGCTATAAGAAAGCCAAAACCATTATTACTTTGTTGTGGGTATTTATACCTTGATACATAGTAGCATAGTAGATAATAGTATAGACATAGTATCATTGATTGATTGATTGATTGATTGATTGAAAACTTTATTAACAGATTGCAGAATGGGTACAATACAGTACAGCTCAATACACACAATTGTTAAGGGGATGCAGACCAGAGAAAGACTTTCGTCTTGTTTCCACCAGGGTCCCCCATTTTCAATTCATCAGGACATATATGATATACATGACATACAGATAGTCAGTACTGCTACATCTATACATTTATGACATACCAGATTTGCAAATACAGTACTGTTTGTGATACAGAAGGAGTCAAGAAAAGGGAGTATATACATTTGACGTAGAAACTGTACATTGGAGGAGGTTGGGTGGGGGGGGGTTGGGTACACTGGGATATTGACAACCATACTGGGTAATTTACATTGGAGGTGGTTGGGGGGGGGGGGGGGCACACTGTATAAACAAGCAAAACTGTACATTGAGGGGGGGGAGACTCTGTACAAACAAACAAAATTGTACATTGGACTATTGACAAAACCATACTAGGTAACTGACTGTACATTGGAGGGGGTTGGGTTAGGATATTTACAGGGGCCAGTGTTGAATTGCAGTCTCCCGTAGGTGTCTCTTGAGAGAGGTTTTGAAAGTGGGTAGTGATCCACATTCCTTTACAGCTTTGGGTAGGGCGTTCCACATTGATGTGGCATAATTGCGAAACGTGTTTAGTCCCTTATTTGAGCCGAATCTGGGTTTAACATGATTTGTGGAGCTCCCTCTGGTGTTGTGATCGTGGTATTCACTGACCTTTGGGAAGTATTTTGCCATGTACATGGGTACCTTGGTCGTGTAGTGTATCTTGTAGACCAGGCCCATTGCAAGTTGCTGTACTCTGTCATCTACTCTAAGCCATCCTAGGTTGTCAAAGTGGGCAGGGGTGAGGTGGGTTCTAGGAGTAAGGTCAAGCAGTAGTCTGACCAGTTTGTTTTGAGATGTTTGTAATTTTGTTTTTAGCGCCTTTGAGGTGCTTTGGTACCATGAGGTGCAAGCATAGTCGTAGTACCCCTGAATGAGTGCTCCTGCCAGAGTCTTCAGGGTATTCTTGTTTACCAGAGAGGAGATCCGGTACAAGAATCGAGTTCGTTGGTTGACTTTTTTTATTACATTGGATGCCATTTTGTCACAGGAGAGATTAGCCTCTAGGATGGAACCCAGGTAGGTAATTTCATCTTTCCTTGTGACAATATTGTCACCCACTGTAACTGAGAAGCCGTCGGTATCATAGTATCATAGTAGGTAGTAGTATAGGCATAGTATCATAGTACATGGTACAATTTTATTGATTGAAAAAGTGTGTTTTTAGTCGACAGCGGAATAATGGGTGTGTTCCACCAGCGTGGAGCCAGGACAGAGAATAGCCTGCTTTGCTTTGATGACCCCCCAGTAGCCTGCATTTTTTATTATTCATTAAACAAAACATCTATAATATGCATCACATATTTATGCATCCAGAAATGATAGATTATACATACCCACTTGTCATCACTATAACCACACTCATTGTGGATTTGTTTAGCTGAGCTACAAGAAAGCCAATGGGAGATCCATTATAACTTTGTTGTGGGTATTAATTCCTCCATACCGATACACAATTACAACAGCGAGTGGCCAGGGTAATGATATCCTTAAGATCAGCTGGATACTTCTCTCTTCTGTTACTCCAGAAGTGTTACAGCTCTCCTTCTCTCTTCTGTTACTCCAGAACTGTTACAGCTCTCCTTCTCTCTTCTGTTACTCCAGAACTGTTACAGCTCTCCTTCTCTCTCCTGTTACTCCAGAACTGTTGCAGCTCTCCTTCTCTCTTCTGTTACTCCAGAACTGTTACAGCTCTCCTTCTATCTTCTGCTACTCCAGAACTGTTACAGCTCTCCTTCTCTCTTCTGTTACTCCAGAACTGTTACAGCTATCCTTCTCTCTTCTGTTACTCATCATCGTGGACAGGGTGAGCAGTTTCAGGTACCTGGGAGTCCACATCGCAGAGGACCTGACATGGTCTACACACAGACTATGTGCTAAAAAAGGCGAAGCAGCGCCTCTACCACCTGAGACAATTAACTCAATCTGCGCCATTCACGTATATGCATGTTTGCTCGCCAACCGCCAATCACGTATATATATATTGCAAATATGATGCAAAACGAATGCCGTTGATGACGATCAGAGCATCAAAAAACGACCGCCCCCCCCCCCCCCCCCCCCCCCCTTTGATGCATTCATGATGAAACATAATACCTATTATATACCTTTGATTTGGAAACAGTAGCATGTCCAGGCGAGCAACGCGAACGCATTTAGCAAAATTCACATATCGCTCCATAGTGCCGTTTTCAGGAATTAGCCAGGATCACTCTGAAACTATACAATATTCACGAGGGGATAACACGCAAACATATACATGAAAACATTTATTATTTTTTTTACATGTTGAACGAGGGATAGTTACTGTCAAATTAGCCATAGTATTGTCTCCATAGCTATAATATAGAATATAGATATAACCCTGCAAACACAGCAATGCACAGTGAAAATGCCTATATAAAGTGTGGCGCATTTACTACAGGATGAGGATAATAGCTGGCAGAGAAAGAGTTAAGGGAGTACAGAGTATCAGGGAAGATACTCCAGTCATTCTATTCTGGGGTAGTGGAGAGCATCCTGACTGAGAATATCACTGCCTGGTTTGGCAATTGCACTGCCCAGGACAGGAAGGCTCTACAGTGAGTAGTGCACTCAGTAGAGCATACTACAGATATCGCTCTACCACCCCTGCAGGACCTGTACACCAGGAGGTGCAGGTCCAGAGCCTGCAGGATAATGAAGGACCCTCACCACCCCAACAATAGACTATTCAAGCTGCTGCGGCGAGGCAAGCACCTCCGCATTCATGCAGCAAGAACAGAGAGACTCAGACTCAGCTTCTGCCCCCAGGCCATCAGAACACTGAAGACGAATCTCTCCACACACAAGCACACATGAACACACTCTCACACACCCAACACACAAATACACTACAAAAAGATAAACAGATCTGTATACAATATTATTTGTATATTATTGTATATATTACTCATTGCCTTTATTCTTAAGCTTAGCATTGTATTTTCTTCTTATTACCTTTGTATCATGTCTACTCTATTTTATTTTATTATCTATTCTATTTTATTATTAGTATTTTTGCACAATCAAGGCAGGCATGGCCTCCTACATTCACTGCATGTCTTGTATGTATGTGACAAATAAAACTCTTGAATCTTGAAAACTCACCCCAAACCTCACCGCTCTGAACAGGTCTCACCCCAAAATGCACCCCTCTGAACAGCTCTCACCCCAAAACTCACCCCCCTGAACAGCTCTCATAAGCAACACTCACATTTGCATGTACTGCTACATCACTACATACACAATGAGCCTTAGTTGTTATACTCTCCTCTAGTACAATTTGTTCCTCACATTTGACCCATTCACTCACACACTGACGGCAGAGGCAACCACCCCCCAGTTGGGTTAAGTGTCTTGCTCAAGGACACTTCCACATGTTGCCCGGGAGGAGGGGGAATCGAACCGGGAACCTCCGGCACCTCGCGGCACTTTGCGCTCGTCTGTCGGCTCCGGGCTGCACTTTTTTGCTGATACATTGTTTGAAAGTTGAATTTTCCGCCTTTCGATCGTCACCACACTCACCCTATTGCGTGCTTCGGGTCTCAAGTTACAAGACAAAATATCCGGCGAGCGTCATTTGACAAGCCATTCCGATGAGTGACCACGTCCGGTTGTAAACAGTCCTGAACTGACCAGTCACTGCTGATGGTGAAAATTATTGACCACCATTGTAGCCAAGCAGCGTCTGCTCCGAAAGCGATCTCAGACAGTCACTGAGAGTGGGGGAAGGTGAAACAAGAAGACGAAGAACTACATTGTTTTGACTAGAGAATCGAAATGAATGGCAGTGGACGGCCATTTTGGATAATCATGCGGAATTTTTACTGGTACACATATTACAAAAACCTTTGTAAAACATTCATTTTCTGTGGGATCTTTATAGACTTTGGACCTGTACTACATAAGACTTCAGGCTATGGAACCATTATGTTTTCCAGACCCTATCTCTCAGCTGGAACTTAAAAACAGGCATCTGGCAACCAGTAAAAAGAAATGTGAATACACAAAACCTTTACTTCAGTGTGTTCAAACCGTTACTCTATTTCAATAGTACTCAAAGTGATTTTTCTTATTGTGTAATAAACTTCAGAATGTTACCTTTCAAAAGAGACCACTGACCAGTCAGCTATGAAAGCCAGCATGAGCCAGTGATAGAATTATATGTGTTGTGTGAGTGTGTGTGTGTGTGTGTGTGTGTGTGTGTATTTGAGAGAGAGAGAGAGAGAGAGAGAGAGAGAGAGAGAGAGAGAGAGAGAGAGAGAGAGAGAGAGAGAGAGAGAGAGAGAGAGAGAGAGAGACACACAGTAAGAGAAAGAGAGAAAGGGACGAGGGAGTGTGTGTGTGTGTGTGTGTGTGTGTAGGTGTGTGCGTGTGTGTGCGTGTGTGTGTGTGTGTGTGTGTGTGTGTGTGTGTGTGTGTGTGTGTGTGAATAGAACAGGTGCTTGTCACCTAGATTAGCATGAGAAAGGTGCCCTCTGTGTGGGAGACAATACATACAGTACATACACACACATACACAATGGAATCTGTCATTATCACGCCTGGACCCACATCTGCTACACGTGTGCATGCATGCGCACACACACAGATAATCTTATTTCACAATTAATGAAAGGTCCATTGCCTTTTTGTCTGCTGTTTCAGTGTGTGTGTGTGTGTGTGTGTGTGTGTGTGTGTGTGTGTGTGTGTGTGTATGTGTGTGTGTGTGTGTGTGTGTGTGTGTGTGTGTGTGTGTGTGTGTGTGTGTGTGTGTGTGTGGAGTGCGTGCGTGCGTGCGCGCGTGCGAGCAAGCGAGCGAGCGAGCGAGTGAGTGAGTGAGTGAGTGAGTGAAGGTTTCATCTATTTTGCTAATTTTCTTTTCATTCACTAATGCACCCTACCACAACCTCTCTCTCTCTATCTCTATTTCTCTGTCTCTCTCTCTCCCTCTCTTTGTCTCTCGCTCTCTGTCTCTCTCTCTCTCTCTCTGTCTCTATTTCTCTCTCTCTTTGTCTCTCTCTCTCTCTTTGTCTCTTTCTGTCTCTTAATTAAATTAAATCCAACAAGGCTTTATTGTCATGATCATATTAATGTACAGTAAAGAAAACACATTGTACAAGGAAGTAATATACACAAGGTACAATTAAGCATTACTTCACGCGACGGAGTGTGTTATACAAATTAGATCACGCCTATGGGTGGTTGTTAAAACCATCCACAGAGAAAGTAGATCCAATAGTAGATCCACTAGTAGACACCAGAGGGAGCTCCACAAACCATGTTAAACCCAGATTCGGCTCAAACAAGGGACTAAACGCCCTACCCACAGCTGTAAAGGAATGTGAATCACTACCCACTTTCAAAACCAAAAGAGAGCACCTACGGGAGACTGCAATTCGAAACTGGCCCCTGTAAATGTCCTAACCCTACCCCCTCCAATGTACAGTAAATGTCCTAACCAAATAATACACAAGACCCTTTTCTTGGGACCAAGTAAGGTTTCGTCGATAATCCAATGTACAGTTACCCCCCCCCCCCCACCCCGCCTACCCAACCCCCCCCCCCCCCCCCCCCCCCCACCCAACCACCTCCAATGTACAGTTTCCCCAACCCCCCACCTCCACCCCACCTACCCAACCTCCTCCAATGTACAGTTTCTTCATCAGACTCTTTTTGTATCACAAACAGTACTGTATTTGTAAATCTGGTATGTCATAAATGTATAGATGTAGCAGTACTGTCTATCTGTATGTCATGTATGTCATATATGTTATGATGAATTGAAAATGGGGGACCCTGATGTAAACAAGATGAAAGTCTTTCTCTGGTCTGTATCCCTTTAACAATTGTGTGTATTGAGCCATACTGTATTGATTTTCAATCAATCAATCAAATCTGACAAAAAAAAAGAAAAAAGATCAACAGCCATTTTTTATTTATTTTTAAATGTACGCGATTTTTCTTTTGTTTCACAATGGGTAATGACAAATTAATTACATAATCCATGTGTATGTAACAAACTAACATATTCCAGTTGACTGTATCTTTTTTGGAGGATTCGTTCAAAAGCTATTCATACTTCCATTTTTCTATCTATGGCGGATTTTCAAAAAAAAGTAATTCGGTTGTGGGAGGGACCTGGGGTCACGTGGAGTGTGTTATACAAAATAACAACCTGTAACTTGACTATTTCAGCCAATCAGAATCAATAAATTTGCATGCCATTGTATATACAAAAACCATGTCAACAATATTGGGTCTCATTCCCCAATATTTTCCAAAGAGTTCTCTTGGAAGACTTATCTTGGAACCGACTGAGACAGAATCAATGACTCAATGAATCAGTTCACTCTGAGTCCTCAACACGCTGGTAATATGTCTTACAGTAAGTGTCTCAAACGTTCGCACCTGAGATATCTGCGTTGGGGAATGGCACCAGTCTGAAACGCGAACGCACATCCCCGTTCAGGTCATTTGCATACAAAACAACGCCTCCAGAGCTCCTTATAAGGCAACTAATGATGCAGCCGTGGGAAACGGATGCGGAAGCGTTTTGCGACCCATCGAAATTAGATTTGATTAATTGTATTGTCATCATATATAGTACAGCTTGGGCACCTGCCGCAGCGCGCACACACGCACGCGCGCTACTGTATAGCCTACGCGCGTAATGAATGAACGCAGTATAGGCTTATTATTCCATTAATGACTTGTTTCATTAGGATTTAGTAGATACTATATATATGCTCTGCCCTACGTACAGTATAAGTACAGACTGTACTTATACTGTACGTAGGGCAGAGCATATATATAGTATCTACTAAATCCTAATGAAACAAGTAATTAGAATAATATAAGCCTATATACTGTTAATTCGCTATACTGGCGCACACAAGACTTATGGAATATTAATGCAGTCTATTTCCACACGATTAGCTTTAGTTCTTATTTATTTATTTATCCACTGTCATTTCAGTGTTGGTGTATAGGCTATATAGTGTATTTCAATATAAGTTTAATTGATTAATGATATATTCGAAGGAATGCCGGTTTATAGCTATATCAAACAAAGGTATGTCCCATTGTATACCAATCAATGGGATATATAATATATTGCATGTCACTGGAATTTCCCCAAGGGGATCAATAAAGGAATATCTTATCTTATCTTATCTTGACCTGCATTCTTTCAAATGTATATAATTAATCATTAAAACAGATATGTAACAAATAAGAAATACAAATTCCACAGAAGGCATTAAATAATTATTATTTTTAATCATTGCACAATAATTGCATAATTGTGTTTGAATATCTGAGTAATTAAAGTAATTATACATTTGTCCAAAATAGCTGGTTCAGATATGGTTAATCCAGTTGCCCTGTGATCAGATGAATCCATATTATTTATTTTTCCGACATCAAATGCGTAATTTCTTATCGTACAAATATTGTCATATTTATTTTAATTATGATTAAGTAATTAATTCCAAGGAGGCCTGTAGCGTTGGCATGAAGGAATCACTATGAGAACACAGTCTGTCAAGTTAATAACATTTTCAATTAGTCAATCAATCATAAGTGTGCTCCTCAGCACTCTTAAATCTGCTCTCAGGAAAATTTGTGGAATCGCGCTGCCAGCCCTAATATGTCTTAAATGGGCAGAAATCTGCCTAAGAGGACATTTTTTGTCGTAAATCCGTTCGGGAATGAGACCCATTATTAATAACGAATAAAGACATTGGGTCTCATTCCCGAAAATTTTTCAAAGATATATTCTGGAAGACTTATCTTGGAACCACTGAGACATAATCTATGACAAGTACACTCTGAGTCCTGAACGTGCTGGAGATATGTCTTAAGTGGCTGAAACGGTCGCAGAAATTATATGATCTGATATCTGCTTGGATAATGGCATTCTGTCGTAAACTCCAAAGCGCGTTCCCGTTCAGCTCATTTGCATACAAACCACGCCCCCGACAGTCCTTATAAAGCAACTGGTGACGCAGCTGTGTGAAATGGAATGGCGGAAGTGCTTTGAGAGCCGAGTGATTACGAAACCTAGCGTCAGTCAGTGTCAATCAGAGAGCGTCTCCGAGAAATGCGGCTAGGTTTCATGATCACGCTTGCGCCCATCAAAACTAGATTAGATTAATGTATTGGCATCATATACAGCTCGCGGTACACACCTGCCGCAGCGCGCGCACACACACACACGCGCGCGCAGTACTGTATATGAATGAATGAATGACATAATAATATATATAGCCTACGGGCCGGCGGGCGTAATGAATGAACGCAGTATGGCTTATTATTCCATAATTAAGCCTATAGGCTACTGTTCATTCGTAGGCGCACACAAGACTTGTTATGGAATATTAATGCAGTCTATTTCCACCGATTAGCTTTAGTTCTTATTTATTTATCCACTGTCATTTCAGTGTTGGTGTATATATAGGCTATATAGTGTATTTCAATATAAGTTTAATTGATTAATGATATATTCGAAGGAATGCAGGTTTATAGCTATATCAACCCCCTCCAATGTAGAGTAAATGACCAAGTATGGTTTTGTCAATATTCCAATGTACAGTTTTGCTTGTACAGTGTAAGTCTATCCCACACCCACCCCTCCTACCCAACCTCCTCCAACAGTTTCTACGTCAAATGTACTCTCTTTTCTGGACTCTTTTTGTATCACAAACAGTAGCCTACTGTATTTGCAAATCTGGTATGTCATAAATGTATAGATGTAGCAGTACTGTCTATCTGTGTCGTGTGTGTCATATATGTTATGATGAATTGAAAATGGGGGACCCTGATGTAAACAAGACGAAATTCTTTCTCTGGTCTGCATCCCCTTATGTAATTGAGCTGTACTGTACTGTACCCATTCTGCAATCTGTTAATAACGTTTTCAATCAATCAAACAAAGGTCTGTCCCATTGTATACCAATCAATGGGATACATTGCATGTTGACCTGCATTCTTTCAAATGTACAGTATATAATTAATCATTAAAATACAATGTACCCACTGTAGCTAACGAAGCTACACCCAATGTACCCACTGTAGCTAACGAAGTTACACCCAATGTACCCACTGTAGCTAACGAAGCTACACCCAATGTACCCACTGTAGCTAACGAAGCTACACCCAATGTAGCCACTGTAGCTAGCGAAGCTACACCCACTGGAGCCGGAGGGAAGACATACAAATTTAACGTGAATTGGCTAAACATTTTCCCATGGCTAGAGTTCGAAAACAATGTCATGTTTTGTAAATATTGCAAAGTAGGATCGATGCATTGCGATGCATTGTTACACCCCTACAACTGGCCCACTGTGTATGTGTGTACAGCTAACTTGGCTAGCGTTATCAACCGCAGAGGTGGGCAATAGGGTCCAGCTGCAGCGCCGGACGGCCAGAGTGCAAGCGGTGTGGCAATAGGGCCTAGCTGCAGCGCCGGACGGCCAGAGTGCAAGCGGTGTGACGTCGTAATTGGCAGAATCGACTGTCAATCAATGGTCTACCTGACACGCAAACTCATAAACAATGTTTCTGTACTGGAGGTGTACTGTATTTCAATAGGCAACCCTGAAAGGATTATTTTTCTAGAAGAGCAACACTAGCTCCCCCCTCTACTGATGGCCCTGGTTGTAAAGCCAGTGTCTCCTTTTTGTTCAATGTCACTGCTTTTCTTATTAGGCCTAGTTGTTGGCTACAACTTTGCCACAGTAGGCATTAATCACTTAATTAATAGTTAAAATGTCTGTGTCCCATTCCCGTTTGCACACGCAGATGATACACACACACGCACACAGTGGGCCAATGACTTTGGTGGTATGTGCTATTGCACAGATGTGTCCCGTTCCCGTTTGCACATGCACGCACAGTACAAATATACATTTATAAAAAAAATATACTTGAAATATTTTCACTGTGCTCCTAAATATTTTTGGGTGCTCCTAAATTTCTTTGTGTGCTCCTAAATTTTTTCATTTAGGAGCACCTGTGCCCCTAGTGAAAAAGGTTAGCGTAGAGCCCTGATACGTTTATATGAGCAGCGAGTGGAAATAATGCGGAAGCGGTTATTTAGCAGACCTTCAGCTGTTCACACACACATCGTGAATCAACCAGAGAACTATATAAAACTGGGGGAAAGGTAATGGGACTGGGAGGAGGCTCTCTCTCTCTCTCGCTTTCTCTGTCTCTATCTCTCGCTCGTTCTCTCTCTCGCGCTCTCTCTCTCTCGCGCTCTCTCTCTCGTACTCGCTGTATCACGTCAACATCCTTTTTGCTGTACCTTGTAGTATTGTGGGAGGATGTTCAGATTCTGTTTGGGATAAGAGGACAAGGTAATCTGCATAATATACAATAGTGTGAGGCTCGGAACTATACTGACCGGTCCAAGTGATCTGCAAGTTAATTTATGCACAAATTAAACAAAGTAGGACTTAAACATCAACCCTGCCTTACGCCTCAACCTTGGTTAAAGTATTCTGTCCTCTGATTCTTTATTTTCACAGCACATTTATTTTGCATACATACTGTACGTTTTATTAAATCACACACCATACCACTTATTCCACTCTGAAGGATTTTCTGAAGGATTTGGAAGAATAGTCCTTCATGCCAAATGGAGGAGTTCTTGTTTTTTTTTAACAAGCAAATATTTCCCCCTCCCTTTCTCTCTTTATCTCTCTCTTTGTCTCTCCCTCTCTCTCTCTCGTTGTCTCTCTATCTCACTGTTTGTCTCTCTCTCAGCCTCATCTCTTTGTTTCTCTCTGTCTGTTAGTGTGTCTCTTCTCTCATTGTCTGTTTTTCTTTATTTTTCTCTAATTCTCCTCCGCTCGCTCTTTCCTTCTTTCTCTGTCTCTTTCATTAATGGAATAATTGTCTTCCTATTCATAACCCCTTCTCTCTCTCCCTCCTCTTTCGTTGTCTCTCTCTCCCGCTCACTGTATATCTGTCTCTACCTCTCTCTCCCTCTCTCTCTCTCTCTCTCTCTCTCTCTCTCTCTCTCTCTCTCTCTCTCTCTCTCTCTCTCTCTCTCTCTCTCTCTCTCTCTCTCTCTCTCTCTCTCTCTCTCTCTCTCTCTCTCTCTCTCTCTTACTGTCTCTCACTGTCTCTCTCTCACTGTCGCTCTATATGTCTCTCTCTCTCTCACTCACTCTCTCTTACTGTCTCCCACTGTCTCTCTCTCACCGTCACTCTATATGTCTCTCTCTCTCTCTCTCTCTCTCTCTCTCTCTCTCTCTCTCTCTCTCTCTCTCTCTCTCCCAGGGATATTATTGGTCAGTTGAATAGGTGTCAGTGTGCAGGCCTACCTCCATCAGAGCTGCCAGAGAAATACAGGACCTGCCTGGCGGCACCGCTACCAGCAGACAGAAGAGGTGTCTGTCTATCTGCCTGTCTGTCTCTCTGTCTGTCTGTCTGTCTGTCTGTCTGTCTGTCTGTCTGTCTGTCTGTCTGTCTGTCTGTCTGTCTGTCTGTCTGTCTGTCTGTCTGTCTGTCTGTCTGTCTGTCTGTCTGTCTGCCTGCCTGTCTGTCTGTCTGTCTGTCTGTCTGTCTGTCTGTCTGTCTGTCTGTCTGTCTGTCTGTCTGTCTGTCTGTCTGTCTGTCTGTCTGTATATCTGTCTTTCTGCATGTCTGTCTGTCTGTCTGTCTGTATGTTTTTCTGTCTGTCTGTCTGTCTGTCTGTCTGTCTGTCTGTCTGTCTGTCTGTCTGTCTGTCTGTCTGTCTGTCTGTCTGTCTGTCTGTCTGTCTGTCTGTCTGTCTGTCTGTCTGTCTGTCTGTCTGTCTGTCTGTCTGTCTGTCTGCCTGCCTCCCTGCCTGCCTGCCTGCCTGTCGTTCTGCCTGTCTGTATGTCTTTCTGCCTGTCTGTCTTTCTGTCTGGAAATGTGCAGTTCGTTCTACAACAAGAACAACAATAATTTCCAAATGCTCGCTCCTTTGTCTTATATATTTATTTTGTTCTTTGCTTAAAACTATAATATGACACACACTGTAATGTAATGTGCTAATGAACCTGTTGGTGAAGCCTCCATGGTGTCACCCTTGTTGCAGTTCTGGTCAAAAAGCAATTTTTTTATGTGTGTTTGTGGATAGTGTTGGCTAGATTTTATGTATATGCCAAAAAAGTTGCTCAGTATCACATATTGGACTCACAGTACAATAATCCATGTTTGTTTTTTAAAAACAATCACTATTAACACTTTGAGTGCCAACGACAAAATTTATCGTCCTAACTCCATGCGTTGAGTGCCAATGACGAGATTTCTCGTTATTTAATCGTTATTTCTTTTATTAGCGATATCCATTCATTGTCCATCCATCCAGCCTGACGTTATCATTGGGAATGCCTCTGAGCTCAAAAAGGGCAAATACCGCCCCCTATCGTCTCCCGGATGGTAATGCACATCATTGGATTGGATTTAGTGGCCATGTGCCTCAGAAAAAAACTCCGGTCCAGGGTCTCCTCATCTCTGGCAAGCAGTGTCTGTTACCACATTCACTGGGGAGGCTCGGAGCAGCTTTCGATTATGTGTTTCGGACTATAACTGTAACTGAGGGGTACAATTCCCTGACTGTATTACTAGATATGATACTTACTACCACTACCTTTGTACTTAATATTCGGCCACCCAGTACACGGCATAAATATATTATCATGAACACTCTCACGTAGATGAAACGGATCCAACACAAATGTACGAATTAGAAACAGGTCTTTATTTCCTACACAGCGATGGTGTGTAGAATAAGCACTTAATCACTTAATTACATTTATGAATTGAAATAGTATGCACTTTTATGGCAAGGAGTATTCGTCGGTATATCAATAGATAATGTCCAATCTCTGAAGGCGCAGGTGGTAAATATACGACCTGGAATAGTTAAGGAATAACAGCAATGATACTTTAATGATTATAGGCTGGATACACTAGAGGGGGTTAATCCGGTCGCTTGTAAGCCGACAGGAGTAGGAGGGGGGGGGGGTAGAATCCAGCTGCCTCGTCCGGCCAAGGGTATCCCAGGTGAACCCACTGTAGTGCCGTTCAATGCGCCGGCGATCCTTGGACCACAGATGAAAGCAGGTGGACTCTTTGTGGGCCGGCTCTCTCCGGTCCACGGGGGAGAGATGTGGAGAGACCTCGTCTTGCAGAGCGTCTCCTCACCTTGCGTCCTCTCCAGGGGGGGGGTTCCAACACACGGTAGTGTCGGGGGTCTTTATCCATAGAATAATCAAAGTATCCAAAGCATAATCCGTGCCTGGGAAGGCGGGCTGTCGTCGGTAGAATAATCCGGTATACAGGTCCACTCGCTCGTCGGCTCTGGGGCTCCTCGGGTGCAGCTTCACATCAAGGTCAACCACCCTGGGTAAGCAGCCAGTTCTCTGCCCGAAACGATGGGGTACTGACTACGGTAGTATTCTCACCGCACGAAGCACTATATATTAACAGACTATTAATTGGAAAACGACCTATAAGATTCCCTATATGGGAAGAGCAAGGCATACACTCATTAGGGGATATTTTTAACAAACAGGGTTTTTGTAGTGATAAAGAAATACGCAAAAAATTTAATCTCACCAAGTCCACATGGCTTTTTCACAAACAGTTAGAGCTATGTTTGAAGTCTCACGGTGTTCCATTAGACAGACCAATTGAACACCACAGATACCACAAATTCTTCTACTCAAGAGAGACATCGAGAGGTTTTGTTTCAGAATGTTATCATCAATTACTAACGTCCTCGTATGAAACCCTCCAACTTGACTCTGTCTGGAGGAGGGATATACCAGACCTGGAAAATGACTTTGATTGGCAAGGAGCCTGGGCAAATGTCCGACTTACATCAAGGAACCCGGATCATCAACAAATCAATCTTAACTATATTCACAGGACATACTTGACTCCTATAAGACTGTGCCGAATGGGGCTCAAACAAGATTCCAAATGCACCCAATGTACAAATGGGGACAAAGGGACATTTATGCACATGTATTGGGACTGCTCACCAGTTAAGGCATTCTGGAAAGATGTGACCCAACAAATATCAAAACTCGTATCTTGGAATATACCTGTACACCCCTCGGTATTGCTGTTGAATGATGTTTTTGAGTTTGCAGTGAATCCACAGCTAAAGAGATTGGTTTTATCGGGTATCACAGTAGCCAAAAAGCTGATCGCATCACGCTGGTTTCAACCGGAAAAAATGTGCCGTAAAGTTTGGTTTCTTACATATCTCGATGTAATTTACCATGAAATATCTACAGCAAGAATTCTGGGTCTCAATGAATCCAAAATGTCAATGTGGTTAGAAGTGGTGGAGAGAATAAAAGCTAGCTTATAATGGTAGTGTCTGGTTAGGTGCGAGGGATAGTGGAGGTACTTCTCAAGGTGGGGTCCGGGAGGGGGGGGTTCGAGCTGAGCATATGTATGTAGGGTTTTTTTTTTTTTAGATAACAGGTATTATGGGTATATCTTATATAAAACAACTAACCAAAATGTGATCTCATTGGATGTGCCCTGACAATTAATGCTTGTATATCTTATCGTGTGTTGTCATGTTTGTTTATATGTTTGTTTTAAAAAAGAATAAAAAAATAAAATACAAAAAAATATTAACAGACTATTATTAGCTTAATAGACTACGTCCAACTCGACGATATAGTGCCAAATATGACTATTCAAATATTAATATACACGATGTCTCAATACCGATGGTAGGCCGAACTTGGCCTTACTCCCACACGTGGCATCGCGGGGAGGCTTTACGTCTGTGACTCTATTGGAGGGTAAGAAACTGGACTGAAAAGAAAGTCCTACTTTAGTAGCGCAGTATATATACGCACTATGAACAAATAGTCCCATTAGTGGTGCGGTAGCCAAATTCCTACGCGGAACTAGGACTTGTTCGTACATGTCGAGCGGTACGTTTGAACTGGGTCTGAGGGGCATGGCAGCCTGGCACCAAGGTCTCGACCAATAGCAGAATGGAGACTATTATGGGATGTTCAGTAGGCTAGAATGGATATTCAATGCATATTGTACAAGGAATATACAAGGGATATCAGGGAATATTAGAGAATATACAAATACAATTAAATATATATATAAATAAATATATATATTCGGTTTAATCTGGCCCTTCACAACAGCCACCCCCTGAATAGGTCCCAGACCTAATCAGTTAAACGGAGACAGATTAATCGCGTTGTCTATTTACACATAAGGGTTTGCTGTAGGGGTCAGTCAACTTCACAAAGTCATAGGGTTGTAGGGTCATGGTCATCATCGATTGTGTCTGGGAGTCGAGGCAGTTCTATGAGCCTTGCCACGGGACGGGTGTAAGTGCGACCCTGGACGAGCACTTCAGCTGCTCGGACCTTGCCGTCGGCACCGGTGATCACTTTGCTTACGCGGCCGGCCGGCCACATAGCTCTGGGCAGTGATTGATCAATAATCATGACGACTGTTCCTTCTGTCAAATTGTCTCTCTCCTTTACCCATTTCTGGCGCGTCTGTAGAGACGGTAGGTAGGTCAGTAGGAAACTGTTCCAAAACTTGTCGGCTAATACTTGGCTGTACCTCCACATTCGTCGGCCGTTCGCTTCTTCAGGCCGGTACATTGTCTGGGGTAATGTGGGATCTAGCCGCCCCATCAGGAGTGTGTTGGGGGTAACTGGGTCGATATCCGCCACATCACTGGAGACATATCCGAGGGGCTTCGAGTTAAGTACTCCCTCAATCTCTGTGAGGACTGTCATTAGGACTTCTTCCGCCACAGTCTGGGCCCCAAGTACTGCGTACAGGGCTGTCTTTATGGAGCGCACTTCTCGTTCCCAAGTGCCACCGAAGTGGGGTGCGTTTGGGGGGTTGAATTGGAAATCAACCTGTGCTGGAGCGAGGTGGGTCTTAAGTTCTGGGCCCATAGCTTGGAAGCTCTCTCTCAGCTCTCTTTCGCCGCCTTTAAAGTTTGTCCCATGATCGGACAATAGGGTAGACGGTCTTCCTTTCCGTGATATGAATCTACGGAAGGCCATAAGGAATGAGTCTGTGCTCATGGTCGGGAGAAGCTCGATGTGTATCGCTCTGGTGGTCATGCATTTGAATACAATACCCCACCGCTTCTCGGTTCCTCTTCCTTTCTTTATGTGCAGCGGGCCAAAGCAGTCCATACCCGTTGAGTGGAATGGCTTGTCACCGATTCGGAGGCGACATGGAGGAAGGTCAGCCATCCTTGGTATGCTGGGCTGCGCGCGCCACTTGCGGCAGTCTAGACATGTTCGTTGGAAGCGTCGTACCGCCTCTCTTCCTTGTAGGATCCAGTAACGACGTCTGATTTCCGCGAAGACTCTTTCTGCTCCTGCGTGATGTACATCCTCATCGTATTTCTTTATAATCAGCTCTGTGACCTTGTGTCGGCTGTTCAATACGATCGGGTATTTAATGTCATCCGGTAGATTGGGGGCTCTGCGTAGGCGACCACCCACTCTGATGAGGGTGTGAGCGTCGCTCTCGGGGGCCAGGTGAATTAATCTGCTGTCGGATGGGACGGGCTTTCCTCCCTGTAGACAGGCCAATTCATCGGGGAACGAGTCTCTCTGGGCTCGCTGCAGTAGAAGCAATTCTGCTTCCTCGTAGTTAGCCGCTGACATATCAGCGGGGGACTTGCACTCCGGGTGGTACCGCAGGAATGTTCTTTGTTGTGCACTCTCTATGGACGTGCAATCGTTTATGTTAGGGTCGGTGGAGGCTACGGTGCTCAATCCACAGAACACAGACTTCTTAATTTCCACCTCCTCTGGACTTGCTGCCCTCGGGATAGGCATGGGCCACTGTCCTTCCGGGAGTCTTAGGAATGCGGGGCCGTCACTGTAGACATTGCGACGGGTGAGGTCATCCAGGGGCATCCCCCGGGTGATGACGTCAGCTGGGTTCTGTTTTGTATCAACGTAGCGCCACTCTGTTTCTCCGGTTAACTCTTCGGTTAAGTCTTGAATCTCGGTGACTCTGACTCCCACGAAGACTTTGTACTTGCATGAGTCCGATTTGATCCAGGCGAGTACCGTCGTGGAATCTGACCACAGGATTGTTCTAGACACCGGTATGGTGAGCTCACGTTGGATGAGCGTGGCTAGGTGCGCTCCGGCTAGGGCTGCGCAGAGCTCTAGACGTGGGATAGATTGTTGCTTGCGTGGGGCTATTCTCGAGCGGGCGAGGACAAATGCTGTGTAGATCTCTCCCCCTTGGTCTTGGGCCCGCAAGTAGGCTACTGATCCGTATGCGACCTCTGAGGCGTCACTGAAGACGTGTAAGTCCATTTTACATGTCTCTGGCCTCACCGTGGGTGGGAAGTAGCTTCGGCGCATATTAACGCCTGGGAGTGAGTGGAGCTCCATCTCCCACTCTCTCCAGGTGGATGCAAGATGTGCGGGAATGGGGTCGTCCCAGCCCTGGTCCTTGTCCCACAATGCTCGTACAATCATTTTTGCCCTGGTGGTGTACGGTAGAATACATCCTAGCGGGTCATATTGTCGGGCGAGTGTTGTGTACACACTCCGTCTGGTGGTCGGCGCCGCCGCCGGCCTTCCCTGCTCCGTAGTCAGGGGCTTGTGTCTGTAGTGAAGCGAATCTGTTTTGAATTGCCACACCAATCCCAGGGTCATCTCCTGGGCTTCTCCCGGGATTGTAGCCATCCAGGTCTCGCTGCTGGCTGCCTTGTCCTCGGAGGAGAGGCTGCGCAGTACTTGCGGATCGCTGCTGGCCCACTGCCTGAGATCAAAGCCGCCTTTGATCAATGAGGCGCGGAGTTTAATCAGGAGAGCCTCGGCTTCTTCCTGGGTTGAAAGGCTTTGTAGACAGTTGTCTACGTAGAAGCTGTTCTTTACGCTGTGTCGGACCTCTTCGTCCGCTGCTGGGTCCTCTGCTACATGTTTCTGTAGTGCAAATGTCGCACAGCAGGGGCTGCACGTCGTTCCGAAGGGGAGGACTTCCCATTGGTAGATGGCTGGGTGCTCATCTCCTGGCTTCTCTCTCCATAGGAACCGTAACAGGGGCTTGTCCGCCTCTACTAATCTCACCTGCAGGAACATTCCTTTAATGTCCCCGCTGATGGCCACCTTTTCCTGGCGGAAGCGGAGTAGAACGCCGAGTAGGGAGGGGCCGAGTGTGGGACCGGGCAGTAACTCTTTATTCAGATTTTGGGATCCGATCTGGTAGCTGCAGTTAAATACTATGCGGTCTTTACCGTTGTGATGGACCTTGTGGTGGGGCACGTACCACGATTCAGTGGTCTGGTCAGCCTCTTTAATGTCCATCTTTGTGACGTGTCCCGCTGTGATGAGCTTCTCAATCTCAGCGTGGTATACACTCTCTTGGGCGGGGTTCTTGGCTAAGCGCCGCTCCGTGTTCAGCAGGTACCGTTCTATGGCGTCTGTCTTGGCGTGGAAAGTAGGCATTCCTTCTCGCCGCAGGAGTGGCGTGGCGTATCTCAACACGCCGTTGACCGGGACTCTCTTGGTCCCTGTCTCGAGGAGGTGAATGGCGTAAATGTCATCTTTAGAGCGAATGTCTTTCTTTCCATTCTTAAAGGGCATTTGTTCCAAGCTCCATAGCCGCTCTACGTGTTGCAGGAGTGCGGTTTCTCCCTCTGTGACTCGGGAGTGGAGACATCTAGTGGCTGTACTTCGGTTGAGAGATTTGGCGAGCGGGCCTTGGAGAGTCCATCCCAAACGGGTCTCGACTGCTGCAGGACAGCCTCGGGGTCCGGTATGAACCCGGTCTATCGGGACAATGAGGTCTGCATGGTCGGAGCCTATCAACAGGGTCGGCATAGCATTGTCTATGAGCGGGATCGGTAACTTGCGCAGATGTGCATATTTCTCCATCAGCTTGGCGACGGGTTATGTGTACCGCGACAGTCCTATTTCTTGGCTGGTGAAAGCGTCTGCAATCTGGTACCGTCGCTCAGGCTGGCCGCTTGCTGCGATAGAGAATGAGACATTCTCGCCCTTTATCGTCTTCAAATCTCGTCTTATTGTCCGAATTGTCATTTGGGTTTCGCTTCCCCGCAGCCCTAGCTGGGCCGCAGCGGAGGCGAGCAGCAGGGTCTTCTCTGACCCGTCATCGAGGACGGCGTAAGTGTCCAGGACTTTATTCTGGTAGCTTAGTGTCACACGCACTACTTTTAGGAGTACTCGGGCTCCACTGCTGCTGGCGGGATCGATGTACATGACGCTCGCTTTGCGGCTGGATGGTGCAGGTGAAGGGCGCCGTCTGTTACTGTCGTGAAGTATGTCCAGATGGGCTCCATCGCACTTGGTGCACTTTTTCTTTAAGCGGCATTCGGCTGCCATGTGTGAGCGCGCACAGCGAAAACAGCGCTTGTTGGACTTTATCCATTGACCTGCTTCCTCCGCGTTCAGCTTGGGGAAGGAGTCACATTGCGCTAGCCAGTGTTCTTTCTCACAGTAGGGGCACACTATCTTCCACTTCTCCGTTCTGGAGGGGGTACTGTGGCTCCTGCTGCTCGGTACTGACTCCGATTGGTGCATCACAGTCACCGATCTTCTTCCATCATTTAGTCGTCTGGTTCCTTCTCTGGAGCCAGGGGTGCTCCGTCCGAATGTATCTAGCCGTAGGCTGCTGACTTCTCTCGCCAGGAAGTCTGCTAGATCGAGGAGGTTCGGTTCGGGGCCATTCGGGTCTCTGTGGTCCCTCTGCCGCCTAAAGCGCTCCTGACGAGCGGGCGGCAGCTTCTCCAGGATCCTTTCCACATTTGAGTTGGCGTAAAGTTCATACTTCCCCTTCTCTCTTTGCGCTCCCAACATCCCTACCAGGGACTGCACTCTGATGGACAGGTCGTCCAGTGCTCGATTGTCTATTGCTGGGGGTAAGCGGTCGATGTGTCGGATCTCCTGGATCACGTAATCCCATATGCGCCCATACCTCTGGTCCAATGCTACCAGCGCTGCTGTGTATGGGGTGGTGGAAGTCGCGTAGGCGAGCGCTATATTATGTGCGCGGGGCACCTTTAAGTGCTGCAGTAGGATGGCGTATTTGTGGCGTTCATCCAATACATCCACCAACATGGTCTCCAGACACATGCGGAGTTCTGTATACTGGGCCCGGTTCTCTTGGGTGAAGTCGGGTACCATAGGCGTGCCAATGTATGACGCTGACTGTGGATACATCGGCGAGCGTTGGGGGGGAGGCCTCCTAGGCGAGTCTCCTCCCGCTCCTTGGTATGGGCTGGTACCGGCAGTGTACCATGGCCCGCTTGTCCAGGTGCTGTTCCTCGGTGCGGGTCGTGCGTCGTGCTCACCCGTGTATAGAGTCGGGGGTCTGTAGCGCAGCTCCGCGGGAGTATAGCCTGGGCTGTACCGGACCTCCTGGTCCGGTAGAGTACTGTGCTGTCTTCGGGCGCGGTTCTCCTCCTCTTCCTCTTCGTCTTCAGTTAGGTCATCCAGTGCTTGTAGTCTCTGGTTTAGCCTCTCCACAGGATATGCTGCTCCTTCCCGGTTGCTAGGTCTCGCTTGGACCGGTGGGGGGAGGTGGTCTGTGGGGGGTATAGACTTCGTCTGTTGGTCAAGTTCAGGGTTGTTTACTCGGCTAGGGGATGCCGCCCTGGAGATGTGTCTAGACGAGTTCCTGGAGCCTCTGGCGGAGGGAGAGGGTGTTGTCCGTCTGATCAGCTGTTCTATTAGTTGCGCTTGCTGTCTGTCGCGCTCTGCGTCCCGTAGAGCACCAGCAGCTGCTCGCTGGCTGTCTGCTCGGTCTCGGGCCACATTCTCTTCCATCTGAATGCGTCTTATTTCCAGGCGTATGTGCTCTTCTTCGCTCCGTTGCTGTAGCTGCAATCGATCGCGTTCACCCTGGAGTCTATCGCGTTCAGTAGAGGCTTTCAGGCTGACGAGGAATGCCTGCTGTAGGGTCCTCTCTGCCTCGCTGGGAGAAGGCGGTTGTATAGGGGAGCCTTCCCTCGGGGTACTCCTTGCGGAGCCTTGGAGCTCTATCTCCACGGTGCTCTCCCCGTCTTCTTCCGTGCCGAGTTCTCTCTCGGTAGCGTTGTATTCCTCCCGGGACTCATCTGGGACTACTTCTTCAGTACTGGCGGGGTGTGAAGTCATGTCTGGTTCCCACTGGTCCCCACCGTGAACTTGGTCAGTTACATTAGAGCCCGTAGGGGCCTCTATGGTCGGGGTAGTCTGGGCGTTGGGGTTAGACATACTTTTACTTTCTAGTTTTACAGCGTTTACTGTTAGTAGAAGACTAGGTTGTTGACTGACAGCGTAAGCCTCTAAGTACTGAGGGAGCCGTCGTTCGCGCTGCGGGCGTTGGTTAGGAGGATCGTTTCGTGGAGTGTTCATCATAGGCCATTTCAATATTAATAACACCATATTAATATTACACTAATTACCCTCCGGCTCGAAGGACCAATTGTAACTGAGGGGTACAATTCCCTGACTGTATTACTAGATATGATACTTACTACCACTACCTTTGTACTTAATATTCGGCCACCCAGTACACGGCATAAATATATTATCATGAACACTCTCACGTAGATGAAACGGATCCAACACAAATGTACGAATTAGAAACAGGTCTTTATTTCCTACACAGCGATGGTGTGTAGAATAAGCACTTAATCACTTAATTACATTTATGAATTGAAATAGTATGCACTTTTATGGCAAGGAGTATTCGTCGGTATATCAATAGATAATGTCCAATCTCTGAAGGCGCAGGTGGTAAATATACGACCTGGAATAGTTAAGGAATAACAGCAATGATACTTTAATGATTATAGGCTGGATACACTAGAGGGGGTTAATCCGGTCGCTTGTAAGCCGACAGGAGTAGGAGGGGGGGGGGGGTAGAATCCAGCTGCCTCGTCCGGCCAAGGGTATCCCAGGTGAACCCACTGTAGTGCCGTTCAATGCGCCGGCGATCCTTGGACCACAGATGAAAGCAGGTGGACTCTTTGTGGGCCGGCTCTCTCCGGTCCACGGGGGAGAGATGTGGAGAGACCTCGTCTTGCAGAGCGTCTCCTCACCTTGCGTCCTCTCCAGGGGGGGGGGGTTCCAACACACGGTAGTGTCGGGGGTCTTTATCCATAGAATAATCAAAGTATCCAAAGCATAATCCGTGCCTGGGAAGGCGGGCTGTCGTCGGTAGAATAATCCGGTATACAGGTCCACTCGCTCGTCGGCTCTGGGGCTCCTCGGGTGCAGCTTCACATAGGGTCAACCACCCTGGGTAAGCAGCCAGTTCTCTGCCCGAAACGATGGGGTACTGACTACGGTAGTATTCTCACCGCACGAAGCACTATATATTAACAGACTATTATTAGCTTAATAGACTACGTCCAACTCGACGATATAGTGCCAAATATGACTATTCAAATATTAATATACACGATGTCTCAATACCGATGGTAGGCCGAACTTGGCCTTACTCCCACACGTGGCATCGCGGGGAGGCTTTACGTCTGTGACTCTATTGGAGGGTAAGAAACTGGACTGAAAAGAAAGTCCTACTTTAGTAGCGCAGTATATATACGCACTATGAACAAATAGTCCCATTAGTGGTGCGGTAGCCAAATTCCTACGCGGAACTAGGACTTGTTCGTACATGTCGAGCGGTACGTTTGAACTGGGTCTGAGGGGCATGGCAGCCTGGCACCAAGGTCTCGACCAATAGCAGAATGGAGACTATTATGGGATGTTCAGTAGGCTAGAATGGATATTCAATGCATATTGTACAAGGAATATACAAGGGATATCAGGGAATATTAGAGAATATACAAATACAATTAAATATATATATAAATAAATATATATATTCGGTTTAATCTGGCCCTTCACAACAATAACGTTGGATCAATAAACGCAATCAATATTTGGAATGGCGATCAGGAATTGGATTAATCTTTTTGCAGAACATCTGATGTGAGGTAAGGACTGTAGTTTACCAGTATTGGGTTAATCAGATGTTTTTTCATAGCGATCACAACGTGTCTGTGTGTGTGTGTGTGTGTGTGTGCGTGTATGACGTTAGCGCTGACCAGGTCATGGATAATAGTAGGGCTGTCTTAAATACTTCGAAGCTTCGAAGCTTCGTTCGATGGCACAAGCTTCGAACATTAAAAAAAAAATCGAAGTAAAAAAAAAAAAAAAAAAAAAAATCGTTTCAATTTTTTTTTTTTCTTCGATTTGCGTGTGTGTTGTGTGTGTGTGTGTGTGTGTGTGTGTGTGTGTGTGTGTGTGTGTGTGTGTGTGTGTGTGTGTGTGTGTGTGTGAACTACCCATCCCAGTTAGGACAGCCGAATCCCGTCCAATCTTTCGCCGTCGACTAAAGACTCACTTCTTCAACCATTATCTGAAATAATAATAAAAAAAAAAAAAAAAAATCTAACCGTGACTAACCTTACTGTCATGCACTTGTCCTAATAAACTAACCTACACTGTAACACGCAACACTTTGATGAACATTGTTACTCAGCTGATAGAGTTGTACCCTTCTTGCTGTCTTGTCGTACAGAACTTGTAAGTCGCTTTGGATAAAAGCGTCAGCTAAATGACTAAATGTGTGTGTGTGTGTGTGTGTGTGTGTGTGTGTGTGTGTGTGTGTGTGTGTGTGTGTGTGTGTGTGTGTGTGTGTGTGTGTGTGTGTGTGTGTGTGTGTGTGTGTGTGTGTGTGTGTGTGTGTGTGTGTGTGTGTGTGTGTGTGTGTGTGTGTGTGTGTGTGTGTGTGTGTGTGCTCGCGCCTTGTAGAATTCCACACATAAGAAAGAAAGATACTGGGATGAATAAACAAAATAGGAAATACAATGTAGAAATGCATGCAATATACATAAATAAATATGAATCTCCATATATGAAATATAACATTTAGATAAGGTGCTACTGAGATGTTTTGGTGAGTTCTTTGTTTTTTTGTGGAAGTTGCCCTTCTTAAAAATGCATGAACATTCACTGATAATTGGTCTGTAGTGGAGTCTACAAGGTCTACATTGCCGGACCATGTAGAATCCAGACCTTGTAGACTGACATAATTCTGTGCATAGTTTAGTCTACACAGGCCATATTTCAAATAATCAAAATCTTACTTCATTCATCTTAAACATTCTTGATTTGGGGGATTGGTAGTTCTCATGAAATCTGAAGTTGTTCAAACAACAACAGCGATCCACCTTGAATTAAATCACACAGCCGAGTGAAACCTTGTTGGATGCGTCACTGTCACGAAAGGGGCTACTTAATTAATTAATCCAACCCACTTTATTTATAGAGCACATTTAAAAACAACAATGTTTACGAAAGTGCTGTACAAGTCCCACAACATAAGATAAAAAAAATAAAAAAAAAAATTAAAATAAAACGTTTTTTTTATTTATTTTATTTTTATTTGATTTTTTCGAAGCTTCGAATTAAAATCGAAGCTCGGCCCCGAAGCTTCGATTGCCAAAAAAAGCTTTGAAGGTCAGCCCTAGATAATAGATTCTTCAGCTCGCTTCTCTAGCGTGCATAAGTACACATATACTATCGATAATCTAGCGTTTATTTGAAAACGATTCATAAATCAGCCGAAAAATGACAATGTGTTTTGTGTATTCCACTAAAGGGCTATTATCGCGGAATTTCTCTGAAATTACTAGAACTCTCCGAAACTATACTCATATTCAAAACGGTATAAAACGGAAATGTACCAATGAAAAAACAATCCGTTTCGTACATGTTGACTGCAAGCAAGTCATTTATAAGCGAGGGGTGTTTTAGATCCATAGCCATAATTTAAGATATAGTTTAAGCGTTCGCAAATATCCCGACCTCCCATTGACTAAAGCGCTGGCACTCAAGGGGTTATCTGGGCAAAGGGGCGTGGCACCCAATGTGTTAAGCGTGTGAACAACAAGTGTCACACCTTTCACCCTAGTCGCAGAACTGGACAAGTTAGGGTTAGGGGGTTAGGGTTAGTGTTAGTATTAGAGTTAGGGTTAGGGTAACCCTAGGGTAACCCTAACCCTAACCCTAACCCTGAAAATGAATAAATATTCTATATGTATGGTGAGGACTGAAGTTAATAATGATATTCATGAAAGAAAATTGGAACAATACATGAAAAGGATATGTTTTTACTGAGATCGCAGTTTCAGTCACTAGGGAGACAGGTAGTGGGTTTTTTGAAGGGTGACTGGAGGGTTAACCCTTAACCCTGTGGTGTTCTGGACTATGGTCCTCTGGTCTACATGAAATGTTATGGCTTTATTGTTTTAAAATCCCACCAGACCTGCGAACATCACACACAGGTTAAATACACAGGCAGGGGACACGTCCAGAGCAGCATGCCGACTATGCTGTAAATACTGCTGGGACTCAGGCCAACACACTCCTTTCCTCCACACAGTGATCACCAGAAGACAGCATTGAGGGTATATAGAGGAACCTGTGTACACCCTCGTTAGGTGCACATCGAGATAGGCGATGCATGTCTAGTAAACCTCCCTGAACAAGCAGAAGGGGCAGATGCCATGAGATGTTTTCGAAGAGTGGCTACCTGATGTGTTGGGAGCATCACCGCCAAACTCAGTAATAATTGAATGAGCTGAGCTGAACAGAGATACCCCCCCCGAGTAATGGAGGCTGTCAGAGGGATGGAAACAGTGAAGTACCAGCAGCACAAAGTGATTTCTCAATGGAGGTGCGCAGACAACGGAACCAGTTCTATGGGGTGAAGACATTATCTATAATCACTGAACATTGAATTTCGGCTCAGCTGCCAGCGAAACAGAGGACAGAAGAAGACGTTTACATTTACTTTTAGCAATTTAGCTGACGCTTTTATCCAACGACTTACAAATTGTGAACAAGAAGTCAGCAGGGGTACAGCAGAAGGGTCAGTGGCATTGTTCGTCAAATAGTATCAAACTACATACTAGTAGTAGGTACTGTAGTAGCATAGTAAGGTACATAATTTTCCACACAAAATCCATGTCAACACCAGCGGGACGTTGTGTTTCGGGTTCGGTTTACAATGAGTATGGTCTTAGGTTTGAACGAATACATCACGGTTACAATGAAACGCAGATAACATGCATATCCTGGGATGTAAATGATCCAAATTTAAACAGGCCGTGCACACACTTAAACAACTTAAAGGATTTATTATATTTTCACAAGAAATCTACCTACTAACTAGTGATCTACAGAAAATACAAAAGTGATGGCCAGGTCAACTCTATTCAACATCATATGCATCTAATGAAAGGGGTATATAACAGTAATTCATAAATCTCTCCCATTAAAGTATTAAAGGTTTTACCTGTTTTTACCTGTCTTTCAGCTCTTGTCATTCCTATCTTGGACCAGGAAAGGGAAAAGGCCATTTCAGTTTTGCTGGTATGTCTCTTCAAGTTTCAAGTTCAAGTTTCTTTATTAGTTGTATCAGAAGTACAGAATACTTTTATATAAAATGCTTCTTTCTGTTTTGCTCCAGAGATTGTGCTAGATAAAAATAGATAAGTATAAAATAAGTATAGTAAGTATAAAATAAAAGTCAAGTACATAGACAAAAGTGTTCAATATATACATATATACAATGTACAATGCAGAGTAGAAAGGTAACTGAGTTACAATACAATATACTATATACTATACAGCACAATGCAGAAATGGGATGAGGTACAATTTAGGTACAATTTACAGTAAGGTGTAATGAGGTTGTAGTGCAAATTCTTTGCCAATAAATATAAAGTGTGTTTAGGTGTTCTAAAGTGGGTAAAGTGGGTGCTGCAGTGAGTTGTTTGTTTAAAGTGAGTGTGTGCGTGTGGATGTGTGTGCTGTGAGTGCATTTGATGGTTGTTACATAGTGTTATTGTCATTTAGCATTCTGATGGCCTGAGGATAGAAGCTTCTTCTTAGTCTCGCTGTGCTTGCCATGAGACTTCGGTATTGCTTGCCTGACCGCAGCAGATCAAAGTCTCTCTATGTGTCTGTCTGTCTGTCTGTCTGTCTGTCTGTCTGTCTGTCTGTCTGTCTGTCTGTCTGTCTGTCTGTCTGTCTGTCTGTCTGTCTGTCTGTCTGTCTGTCTGTCTGTCTGTCTGTCTGTCTGTCTGTCTGTCTGTCTGTCTGTCTGTCTGTCTGTCTGTCTGTCTGTCTGTCTGTCTGTCTGTCTGTCTGTCTGTCTGTCTTTCTATCTGTCTGTCTCTCTCTCTATCTCTCTGTCTCATCTGTCTCTCTACCCAGAAATATCTTAAGACAGTGTCCTCTTTGACCATTTTGCAAAATGTCCGCATGTTCACCACCCCCCTAGAATGCTAATGTCAGCCTAATGTCATGAACTCTGCTAATGTCATCCTCAGTGACTGTCAGTGATCTTACATAGTCTAAAGCAGGGGTGTCAAACTAATTTTCACAGAGGGCCACATCAGCATTATGGTTGCCCTCAAAGGGCCAAAGACTGTATAAATGTTAATGTAAAATAAATGTTGTTTCTGTATTTATTACTTATTCAAGTTATACATATTGCATAGCATTTGCATAGATGTAAAAATATATGTTAGCTTATGTTATTTTAACAAAAAAATATTGTTTATCAGAACCCCATATTACTCCATCAATCAATGATCAAACCATTCAAGTAAATAACAAAGAAGAATATCATCAAATACAAGCTATGACATTAAGTTTGTTCAAAACCTTTTTGTCACAGTCAAGAGGGGCAGAACTAACAACTGTGAGCTGCAAAGAACACGTGGGACAGATGTAGCAGATGTTACAAAAACAAATGGCTGCACACAACCTTGCAGAGGCCATACATCCAACTAATGGAAGATAGTTTAATTAACTTTAATTAACAGATTTCAGAATGTGTACAGTACAGTACAGCTCAATACACACAATTGTTAAGGGGAGGGGTTACATGTGTACAGTCGGCCGGCGTGCGTCAGGCTTCAGCTGCGTCTGACTATTTCGCGCGTGCAGCATTGGAGGTTATGCCAGCCAAGACGAAGAGGACGGTCGTTCGGCAGATGGACTGAAGATGAAAGTTGTTGCATGTTAGAAAGTTCAGTCAGGCTAGCCATGTCGGCTTAGCTAAAGGCAGGGACAGCTAGTTAGCTTTAGCTACGTTATAATATCGAGTGCTAACGTGTGGTTCAGTCGGGATAGCCATGTCGGCTAGTAGCTTAGCTAAAGGCTAACTAGCGTTAGCTAACCTAGAGAGAGCGCGTGCAGCATTGTTATGCCAAGATGAAGAGGACGGTCGTTCGGCAGATGAACTTCGTCAACTCCACGCGGTTGTCTCCATCCTCTTGGACGTTTGGTGAGTTTTTAATGCACTCTATTTTATTCCCGCCGTGGAGATATCTCTCTCTCTCTCTCTCTCTCTCGGGCCGGCTAGCTATGTTGGCTAACGTTATGTGGAGCCAGCGGGCCGGCTAGCTATCGTAGCTGACGTTCTGTTGGACCAGCGGGCCGGCTAGCTATCGTAGCTAACCTTATGTTGAGCTAGCGGGCCGGCTAGCTATTGTAGTAGCTAATGTTATGTTGAGCTAGCGGGCCGACTAACTATCGTAGCCAACGTTATGTTGAGCTAGCGGGCCGGCTAGCTGTCGTAGACGTTATGTTGAGCCAAGCGGGCCGGCTAGCTAACGTAGCTAACGTTATATTGAGCCAAACGGGCCGGCTAGCTGTCGTAGCTAATGTTATATTGAGCCAAAGCGGGCCAGCTAGCTGTCGTAGCTAACGGTGTATACCTGGTGTCAGTACCTGGCTACTCTATTTGCAGTTAGCCTATTTAGCTGATGTCGGCCGTTGGCTCCTTGCTACTTTGTTTTCTCTGGTATAGACCCTCTTCTCTTTGGATTTAAGTGTTGATCTTTGTCCTTTTGGATCTATGTATATTCATGTTGCCTTTGTGAAGTTATCTTTTCCTTCTGTTTTGTTCTTCCATTAAAAGTTGAATATCCTTTAGGGGCTCATCTTAGCTGTCTTGCTTATCTCTCTCTCTCTCTGTCTGGACCACAGACCCATCTCTCTCTCTCTCTCTCTCTCTCTCTATTTGTCTGGACCACAGACTCATCTCTCTCTCTCTGGACCACAGACTCTCTCTGTCTGGATCATCACAGACTCTCTCTCTCTCTCTCTCTCTCTGAGCATTGCATTGCTTATAGTTGTCAATTGTGTCGGTCAGTTCATTCCAATTTTTCCTTCAGTCACATTTAGTTTTATCCTGCACCTGGCCTAAAACAGGTTGGATGTGCACACAGCTGCTCTACTGTGTTTGTAGCAGAGCAACCATACCTGAAGCCTTGTAAACAAAGACATCAACACTAGAGTGTGTACTTCTATCTACACAGTACAGCCAAAGCATTCCCATTGCTAGGCAAAAACTCCACCTGTTTTCTACACTGCTTCTTCCCTTGCTGGATTTTCTGCATTACTGCCACTTGTGTGTGTTGTGGAGAAATTTGTACAGTGTTACAAAGCGATAACACTGCATATTGACTGTAGAACGGGAGCTCTCTCTCGCTCTCTCTCTCTCTCTCTCTCTTGCTATATGTTGACTGTATCATGCTCAGCCTCGGGCAGCGCTATTATTTAAGAATGTTGACTGTATGAAAAAGAAAAAAAAATTAACCTTTAGGGGGGGGGGGGGGGGGGGGGGCCTCGCGTTTAAATCTCGCACAGGGCCTTGCATTTCTCCCAGGCGGCCCTGCTGACAGTTCAGACAATATTTCTTCAACCCTTTGTTACCTATTCCGCCTGGATATTTTTTGTATTTTGGGTTGTAAAATTGTCAAAGAATGTCTGAGGAGAAAGTGCTTTTGGCTTTTTTCCTTTGTTACTTCATCAATACCTCAGATGTTCAACATACATGTGTGTAAGAATGTGTAATAACTAAGGCTGTCAAAGTTAAAGCTTTATTAATGCATTAACCCACAATTATTTTAACGCCGCTATTTTTGAACCCAAGATTAATGTTTAAAAAAAAAAAAAAAAATTACCAGGGCTCTTGGGGGCCACATCAAATGACGTGGCGGGCCACATTTGGCCTGCGGGCCATGAGTTTGACACCTATGGTCTAAAGGTACAGGGCCCTATATGGATAGACAGTCTGCAGTCATTTGTCTTTCATAGTCCAGGCACTGACATCAATCTGGAGACTACTGTGCCAGCGCTTTGAGATCCACCTGTCCTTTGATCAGTGGGCGTGTGGATGTATGGCAAGGTCTGCTATTGATGGTAAGTCTGGACTTAATGTTCCACCCAATGCTGGTCTCCACTCCTCTGCTGTTGAGTAGAAGATGTTTTTCACTTGAAGCATGGATGCAGGAGGGAGGGGTGTTGGATTGCTTCCTTGATTGGATTAGATTGATGTGCCAGTCATTGTTAGGTTCCCCAAAGGATCTCCTCTGTAATGCACTGATGACCTGTCAGACCTGAGCACAGAGTGCTGTTATTCACAATTTTTACATGGCGTTTTTACATTCGCCGAAATGCTTGATTGTGATTGGTCAATAGCGCTCGTCAGAGGTCCGTTATTACTCGATAACGGACCTCTGCCGAGCAATAATGATGGACCAATCAAGCCCACTGACACACTGCTCAGCATATGCACAGTTGCACTCAGTCATCAGTGCAATCAGACCGCGGAGCGACAGAACAGAACTGCGTCTGCATTTGATCTTGTCTTGTCGATGGTGTAAAATTAATTAGGTATATTGTTAGTAAGTTAGCCATGTAATAAGCGGGATAATGTATAGCCTATACTCTGCACCTCGGTGTTCTAAACTCTGTGTCGGTCAATTATTTAGCGACAATGACCTCGTAGCTATACATTATCCCTTACTTATTCACTGGTAGCGATGGTATTCAGAGCACAGAATGCTAAAACAAAATAAAATAGCTGATAATAGTAAAAGTAGGAGGTTTATTTCATTGATCAGATTAGATTTGTTTAGATCAGGGGTTCTCAAACTTTTTTATACCACGACCCCATTTTATTTCTGTATTTTTTTGGCGACCCCACACTTAACTCATTCAGCGCCAAACATGAGAATTCTAGTTCTAATAATAGTTAAGATGGATGTCCTACCGGGGCGGTTAGGTGGCGTAGCGGAGATTGCGTTCGTCACCAACCCCGGAGCTGTGAGCTGGATTCGCCTGTTCGAATCCAGCTCACAGCTCCGGGGTTGTCACCAGCATGGCTGGCCGCTCACACTAATACAATTGGCTGTATTAGAGGGTGGGAGAAGCTGGCGGGGTGGGTCCGGGTCATTGTAAACAGCGACTCCTACAGTTCGGTCGGGGCGCCTGCTAAGCGCGGATACGACCTGAGTGGGATAGTGTGATCCTTCCACACGCTACGCCCTCTCAGGGAGGATCCGCGCTGCCAGGTGAAAAGAAGCGGTTGATTGGCTGGACGTGTGTCGGAGGAAGCACGTGATAGCCTCCACTCTCCCAGATGATCTGACTGTGGGGGGTAAGTGCGCAGCGACCAGGAAGGGATTGGGAATTGGCATACGACTAACATTGGGATGGGAGAAAATCGGAGGAAAAATGGAGGGGAAAAAAGACCAAAAAAAAAAAAAAAAATGGACGTCCTACCTAGAATCAACTTCTTCAGCTCAATGCTACCGTTACCCCCTCCAAAGGGTTACTGGAAAGAATTACACTCCTCCACATACAAATTTATTTGGAATAACAAACCACCACGTATAAAAAGATCCACCGCACAGAGAAACAAAGCAGACGGTGGTATGGCATTTCCAGATTTCCACCACTATTTTAAGGCGTACACTTTAAGACCACTGACAACATGGTTTGATCCCCAAGCATCAGTATCCTGGAGAAATTTTGAAGAAAATATAGTAGCTCCACATAGGCTGAAGGACATAGTATACACCAAATTATCAATTAAGCAATGCGAACGGAAATTTGGCCCCATAATCACTCATGCGATCCGGATATGGCGTGAAACACAAAAAAAATACTCTATCCCACATAAATGGCATAATCATACTCCCTTATTCAATAACAATGCACTCTTGATTGGAAAACAACCTATAAGATTCCCTAGATGGGAAAAGCAAGGCATACACACATTAGGAGACGTTTTCAACAAACTTTCAATTGTAGTTTCGATGAAATACGCAAAATATTTTATCTCACCAAGTCCACATATTATTTTTACGCACAGTTATTGGCATGTTTGAAGGCTCACGGTGTTCCATTAAGGATACCAATTGTACACCACAGATACCACAAATTCTTCTATGAAAGAGAGACATCGAGAGGTTTTGTTTCAGATTTGTATCATCAATTACTAACGGCCTCGTATGAAACCCTCCATCTAGACTCAGTCTGGAGGAGGGATATACCAGACCTGGAGATAGACTTTGACTGGCAAGAAGCCTGGGCAAATGTACGACTTGCATCAAGGAACCCGGACCATCAACAAATCAATCTTAACTATATTCACAGGACATACTTAACTCCTATAAGACTGAACAAAATTAGTCTTAAACAAGACTCCAAATGCTCCTTATGTACAAATGGGGACGAAGGGACATTTATGCACATGTACTGGGACTGCCCACCAGTTAAGATATTTTGGAAAGAAGTGACCCAGCAATTATCAAATCTCTTAACTCTGGATATACCTGTACACCCCTCTGTATTACTGCTGAATGATGTCTTTGAGTATGCAGTACCTCCACAGCTAAAGAGATTGGTTTTATCCGGTATCACAGTGGCTAAAAAGCTGATAGCATCACGATGGTTTCAACCGGAAAAAATGTGCTGGAAGGTCTGGATTCTTACATATCTCGATGTGATTTATCAAGAAATATCTACAGCAAGAATTTTGGTCTCAATGAATCCAAAATGGCAATGTGGTTAGAAGTGGTGGAGAGAATAAAAGCTAGCATATAATGGTAGTGTCTGGTTAGGAACAAGTTATAATGGTTGGATTATCCAATGGGGGGTCCGGGAGGGGGGGGTACGAGCTGGAGCATATGTGTGTTTGTATATCTTATCGTGTGTTGTCATGTTTGTTTATGTGTTTGTTTAAAAAATAATAAAAAAATAAAATACAAAAAAACAAACATGAGAATTCTAAACTAGTTTTTAGATCCTTTTTTCTTTTTTTCAATTTTCCTATTCTGACTAAGGTAAGGTCTATTTTAGGTCTATTTTACCAAACATGGTTTTGTATTGATCACAGCGTCGTATTTTACCGAACCTAAAACATGCTTTTGGTAACAATCGCAGCTTCGTAAAACGAACCCCCCCCCCCCCCCCCCCTCCCCCCATTGATGATTTTGTGAAGAAACATCTAATATGGTATATACCTTTGATTTGGAAATAATATAGGTTTCAGGCGAGCAGCCTGAACGATTTGCGCATATGCCTATAACACGTCATATCTCACTATCTAGAAAACGAGACTGGATTATTTTGAAACGGCGATGTTTAGCGTGGAATAGTGCACAAACGAAAGTATGTAGAAATTTACTGGTTTGTCCATGTTGGACTATAAATAGTGCCTGTCAAATGAGCCATACTATTGTCTCCATAGCTAAAATATAGAATATACGATGGGTCCGCAAACATCGTGAAAATAGTCAATAACGCTGGCGCCAGGGAGTAAAGATGGGAAAACAGTGTGGCAGTCAATGAGTTAATGTATCACGTAATTTCAACATGGAAATAAGGAATATCAAAATAAAAGCATGCGTTGTTGAACTTGATCATGCATATTTATTAGAAAATATAATTACAAGGCGGTCAGGTGGCGTAGCGGAGATTGCGTTTGTCACCAACGCCGGAGACGCTGGATTCGCCAGCTCCCGGCGTTGTCACCAGCTTGGCTGGCCGTTCACACTAATACAATTGGCAGTATTATAGGGTGGGAAAGCTGGCGTGGTGGGTCCGGGTCGTTGTAAACAGCGACTCCTACAGTTCGGTCGGGGCGCCTGCTCAGCGCGGATAGGATCTAAGGGGGGTAGTGTGATCCTTCCACACGTTACACCCTCTCAGTGAAAGTCCACGCTGCCAGGTGAAAAGAAGCGGTTGATTGGCTAGACGTGTGTCGGAGGAAGCACGTGATAGCCTCCACTCTCCCAGACCGACTGTGGGGGGTAAGTGCGCAGCGACCAGGAAGGGGATTGGGAATTGGCATAATGACTAACATTGGGATGGGAAAAATACTACAGTTGCGTCTGAGGGGAGTGGCCACTGGCTGACAGTGCTCTCTGTCTCGGGTGTCGGAGAGGAGACGCACAGATGAGAGAGGAGATGGGAATGAAAACTTTATTCAACAGATTGCAGAATGGGTACAATACAGTATGGCTCAATACACACAATTAAGGGGATGCAGACCAGAGAAAGACGTTTGTCTTGTTTACATTAGGGTCCCCCATTTTCAATTCATAGTGTTCATAGACGCACCAAAATCCATTGTGGGGTGAAAATTTGCCGCAAAACATTAATATCTTTGGAACCGTTTGTGTTCAATTGTATCTGAATCGGGAGATGATCTTCTCTCGTCACAATTGAAATTGTATTTCTCCATCGAGCAAAAGCTGGCTGGCAGTCTCATTGAATAATATACGCACTCCGAAAGTCTATAAACTTGTGCATAACGGAGCAGAGGTCCCCAACCATCGGGTCGCGGACCAATGTAATATAAAACACTTAATTAGCCGTGCATTGATAATACAATTGGTATCAGCTGTGTAACGTCTTAATTTTGGCACGACAGAGTCGTTGTAGGAGATGCATTAAATCTAACATTGAAGCTAACCCATATATAGAAATTTGTCATACAGACTTGGAGATGGAGCCAAGTGAGGTATTCAGAAGTTCAAGTGAGGTTTGTTTGTTTTTATTTCTTCAGGCTTGAAAAGTCAAAATAAAACTATTTATTTTATTATTATTATGTTCTTCTTGTTTGCCTCACGCCTCACGTCATTTTCAGTTAAAGGGTCATTAGAAATAACTTATTTCAAAGCCATTCTAAACAACGAACGTTCCTCTCACGGCGTTCTGAAAAAAAATCTCAGAAAGGCCGCACCCCCTGCCGATTTAAAGTTCCAACGTGCCTGGAGCCAGGGCTGAAGTATTCAAAATAGAGCTTTACTTTCAGTAACAAAACAAGGGAGCACAGCAATGGCTGGCAAAGGGCAAAACATAAAACGATGAACTAAAAACCACACCAGAGCTGGTAGGGAAAACAAACACAATCTAACTACAAATAAAACACTAACAAAATTAGACGAACTGTACACGAAAACAAAGATGGTAGATAACAACAGAAACACTAACACTTACTGACAAAAGGGTGGAGGCTCACGGGAGACAAGGTACAAAAACAGAGAACAGGAACATGAAGCAACAGCCAGGAACATTAGACAGCAACAGCAAACATGGACACCAAACAGAAACAATGGACCGACAAGGAGTACAGGAAACACACAGCATATATAGACAGACTAATTAACAACATGAGACACAGCAGGGCAATCAGCAAAACGAGACACACATGGGGAGAGAGACAACCAGGAAGGAAACACTAGACACAAGAAAAGACTGAAACACTAGACAGAGTAAACATAACAACAACCATACAACAACACAAGAAACTAACAACAAGGAACATAACACTTAACAGGGGGACATGAAGGGCAAGAGACATAGAAGCAGGTGAAGGACACAGAGGGACATGGAAACAATAATCATGGAGGTGTGCAGAAGGAAGACAAGGGGTCGTAGTGATAAATGTCCAGCTGCAGGGCTCTACGCTAACCTTTTTCACTAGGGGCACAGGTGCTCCTAAATGAAAAAAGTTAGGAGCACACAAAGAAATTTACAACCCTGCATGTTTACATTTTGTATTTTCTACTTGATGTTCATTAACATGTGCTGTCCCTATCAAATAAACTATCAAATCAAACTACTGCTACAAAAGTAACAGTCACTTAACTTTAGCTTTTGCCCCTTTTATGCATACAATGCCTATGTTTTGGCTGTGTTGCTCTTCTAGAGAAATAATCCTTTCAGGGTTGCCTATTGAAATACTGTACACCTCCAGTACAGAAACATTGTTTATGAGTTTGCGTGTCAGGTAGACCATTGATTGACAGTTGAGTCTGCCAATTACGTCACACCGCTTGCACTCCGGCCGTCCGGCGCTGCAGCTGGACCCTATTGCCCACCTCTGCTGTTCATAACGCTAGCCAAGTTAGCTGTACACACAGATACACAGTGGGCCAGTGACTTTGGTGTAGGGGTGTAACAATGCATCGATCCTAAGGGGGAAATTCAACTGCATCGATTTGAAAATGTTAGAATCGATTATTGCAATTTGAATGTGTACACAGTGTTATGTTGTTATCATGTCCGTTACAGTCAACACAACGGCATACGCTACTGCATCAACGTTATGATTAACAAAGCAAGGCATTCGTTTTGTTTCATTAACGTTATATTACTATTGTTATCGCTAAATCTAGGTGTTCTAAAATATATTGCTATTGGTAAGATTAGAAGTTACATGTCTCGGGAAACTCTCGCATATCGCAATGGTGGTGTTTCAGGAAGTAAACAAGCCAAATGAGAGCTTCCGATTGGTCATTTGCTTTCTTTCTCTTGAAACCAGTCACGTCACTCTACTGTGATTGGACCGTTGCCTTGAGTGCAATGTGGGACTTGTAGTTTTTTAATGTTTCTCGCGGCGGAGAAAAAAAAGACGAGAGGCTGTAATCTGTACTCGCAGAGTCGCACACTGTGCGCGTAATTGAGTTTTACGGTTCGCACACACATATTTTTAGGGGCATATGCGAGCAATTTGGTCGCACTGTAGAGCCCTGGGGGAGGTAGCAGTCTGTGAAAAGGAGGGGGCTGTTCATGAGTCCTTGGATGGACAGGAGGGGAAGGGGGAGTAGGAGGGCTAGTCTGGCCGCCTATATATTAAAGGCAGCCCAAGAGTGCTTCCGCGTTTCTCTGATTGGCCGCGACGGCCCACGTGACAACGCCTAGTACGCCCCGCGGCAGAGCGGCAGCGGCAGAGCGGAGCGGCAGAGCGTCAGCGTCAGCGGCAGAGCGGCAGCGGCGCATAGGTTGCCGCGGCATTATGTATTCCTAATCCCCCCTTTTTTAACATCGACGGTTAGCTCAACTTGTTCCTCAGCTTGTCCTGTGGTCAGTTGGTGACAAGTTCGAATCACTTCAATTTTTTTATTTTTTTTTTTACGTTTAATTAATTTATCATCTCTCTATATAAACGTTCTTTCGCCGGTTAAGTTTAGGCATTCTTTCGGAGTTGGTTAAGGTTAGGGTTAAGTTTAGGCATTCTTTCGGAGTTGGTTAAGGTTAGGGTTAAGTTTAGGCATTCTTTCGGAGTTGGTTAAGGTTAGAGTTTGCGGAAGCACTCTTGGGCTGCCTTTAATATAGACGCAGTCTGGCCAGGGAACAGTGAACCGTTACAACTATGTTATCAATGAAATTAATGAATATTATCAACAAAAGCAACAGAATAGTTTCTGTATACACATTTATAAAATGAGGCATATTTAGACAAAATACATACGAAAATTTTAGAAAATGCGTTCACATGCACTTTTCAAGAATAAAAAAAATCTAGACTTAAAGGGGAGATGAATCGTTGAACAATATGAGCCTAGTTTCTTTGTTGTATACCTTGGGTAAGACAGGGTCCTATAATCAAATGTGAAATCCTGCTTATTTGTCTGAAAACTAAAATGTAATTTCCCCGTTTTCGCCATGGGCGGCGCCATTTTAGAGTTAGCTAGATGGTGACGTCACTGTAATGGTTTGGGCTGGCTCCCGGTTTACACTGCTGGTTAGATAGCTATGTAAATATGGAGTGTCGTGAAAGTCAGTCAGTAAATTGTCAACCAAATGTAATGTTACCTACCAAAAAACTGAACCGCGGTGGTTTCTTTTGCATTGCTCCCGGCTGTTCGAATACATTTTACCACGTGAAAGAGAGAGGAAAGTTAGTTCAAGAGCCCCTGTTTATAATAGTCTTGTGCATGTAACAGAAGTGCAAAAGAAGTATTATTAGCAGTGAAGTGCAGTAGGCCATGTTTTTGGCTATATTTATATGTAAATTGTTCCTGTTAATTAATCATTTTAATAGACTGGTCACTGGTCAGCGGTCAGGTGGCGTAGCGGAGATTGTGCTCGTCACCAATGCAAGAGGCTGCGGTCTCGACTCCCGGAGAGTCAGCATTGCCTTGGCTCGGGCTGATCGCTATACTAACTCGTTTTGGCTGAGTTAGGGGGAGGGGAGCCGTGGGTGGGTCCTGGGCGTTGTGGACAGCGACCCCTACAGTTCGGTCGGGGCGCCTGCTCAGCGAAGGTAAGATCTGGTGAGAGGTAGTGCGGCCTCCCACACGTTACACTCTCCCAGTGAGAATCTGCACGGCCAGGCTGGCTGCCGGCTGGCTACACATGCGTCGGAGGAAAGCATGTGATTGTGACAGTCTCCGGCCTCTCGGACCAACAGTAGGGGAAAGTGCGCAACAACCAGGAAGGGGGTTGGGAATTGGCATAACGACTAACAGTGGGATGGGAGAAAAATCGGAAAAAGAAGGAGGGGGAAAAAGATAATAATAAAAAAAAAAAAATGGCCACGGATAATAAACTATAGATTTATATGGAATTCGTTAAACGGATCGGACCGTTGTCTTACTTATTATTAAACATATTATTTATTTTTCCCAAATGAAGGTTGAAAGTCTGTCTCCGTCACAAGCGCAATGTAGGATAGACCGGTCTATCCTATATGCGCAACCAATGAGTCTATCGAGAGAGAGATAGACCGGTCTATAGAGAGAGAGCACAACTCATTGACTGCCTTAAATTACCTCACACAAATCATCTCCAACTAACATTATTTATTTAAATTGTTCCTGTTAATTAATCATTTTTAATAGACCGGTCTATCTCTCTCTCTTGATAGACCGGTCTATCCTACATTACAAGCAACCAATGAGTCTATCTGACGGCCACGGATAATAAACTATAGATTTATATGGAATTCGTTAAACGGATCCGTTGTCTTACTTATTATTAAACATATTATTTATTTTTCCCAAATGAAGGTTGAAAGTCTGTCTCCGTCACAAGCGGTGGGATAGACCTATCCTATACGCGCAACCAATATCGAGAGAGAGATAGACCGGTCTATAGAAAGAGAGAGAGCACAACTCATTGACTGCCTTAAATTAGCACACACAAATCATCTCCAACTAACGTTATTTATTTAAATTGTTCCTGTTAATTAATAATTAACATAAGTTCATGTGTTCATGTAGGAAGTCACTTTAAGAGCTTTTAATTCATCCCCCTTCAGAGGGTTTTCTTTTCCCCCAGAAGAGAGAAAGAACGTGGAATGAAAATATCAAAAGCTGTCGGATGAGATATTATTATTATATTAGGGATGTCAAAATAATGCGTTCCATTTAATTAATTATAGAAATGAATTAATTCATTAATCCATGTCTCTTGTGGCGCCGTGTTGACATTAAAGTACAGGAAAAGGTGCAACTTGTGTGTTGTTTATTTGTATAAAAGATATATCTTTACACTGTTTATTTACTTGATAGTATTTTTATTATATGTCCCTTTATCGCACTGTAGACAGCGCGATATGCCTAATTGCCAATACGCACCTGCATATTGTACGTAAATGCCAGTTGTAACTGAGGGGTACAATTCCCTGACTGTATTGATAAGTATGGTATCATTAAACCACTACCGCTTTATGTACTTTAATTACTGGCCATACAGTACACAATATATGAATATGATGAACACTTCCCACAATGAAATCGGTTCCAGTCAAAGGTATTAATCAAGTATTTAATGGAGCAAAAGGTACATAGGATACTTTACATTATTCTTTGAATGCACTTGTAAGGCAAATGAGTATGCGTAGGCAAATCAATAACGAATGTCTATTCTCTGGTTACGCAGGAGGTAATTATACAACCTGAATCTTAGGGAATTATATCTATGGTACACTGGCAATATAGCGGGAGATACTGGAAGGGGTTCCCACTGGTTGTAAGCCAGCAGGGGGGGTAGAAGATCTGTCGGTAGTAGGACGTCTGGTCAACGATGACTAGGGATACTTCAGGTACAGAAGCCGGTGCAGTAGCCTCTTGATCCACAGATGAATACAGCTTGGTTCTCTCGTAGACTGTAGCTCTACAGTGAAGAAAGCTAGGCGGCCTCAGGCTCTCTGAGCGCCGACTCGACTTGACTCCTCTCGGGGTAAATCCAACACGTACAGGCGTCGGCGATTATCCGCTCCATAAATCACAGGACCAAAGCAAATATATTCCAGCCGCAAAGGGCTATGCAGTCGTCGGGTAGATTAATCCAGTGTACATGTCCATACGGCTCTCGCCTAGGTCTCCTCGGGTGAAAGCGCCATGCGGTCGGCCCAGCCTGGATAAGAACTCTAGCTAATACGAGAAAGCGTTGGAGATGCTGGTCACTGTAGAATTATAACCGCACGATACACTATACACAAATAGACTATTAAAGACTTAATAGAAATATGTCGCACTCGACGGTATAGCGCCAAACTCTGACAATTCAGTTACTAATTCGCACGCGGTCTCGATGCTCTATTCTGAGGCCAAACAGGCCATACTTCACCGCATGTTGTATCGTGGGTGAGGCTTCAACTTATCGGTAACATACTAAGGAAGGTAAGGGTACGGAGGTAAAGGACTAAGGGGCTTCTACATTCACCTGCGCCGTTTTTATACGCGCGGTGCACAAACTAGTTCCACTCTCATTTCTGTCGCGTATCCCTGGGCAAGGTTGGGCATGTCCAGACACATCTTGACGGTGACTTTGAACCTGGCTCCGGAGGCCGGTCCCTGGCGCCGGTGGACCGCTGTCCAATAGGAGAATGAACTATTATGGTCTGGGCTAAAGGGATATTCCGTGTATATGTACAAGGAATATACAGGGGATATCAAACGATATACAAATACTATGCAATATATATCAATAAATAAATATATATATTCGGTTTAATCTGATCCTTTGTAACAGCCGCCCCCTAATTAGTCCCACCTAATTAGCTAAGCAGAGACAGATTAACCGCACTGTCCACTACTCGATGTCTGTTGTGAGGGGTCTGTCAGTTCACAAAGTCATGGGGTCATGGTCGTCATCGATGGTATCGGGGAGCCTTGGCAGTTCTATTAGCCTCGCCACGGGTCGGGTGTAGGTCCGCCCTTGGACGAGCACTTCGGCTGCTCGGACCTTTCCGTCGGCACCGGTGATCACTTTGCTTACGCGGCCGGCCGGCCACATAGCTCGGGGTAGTGACTGGTCGATAATCATGACGACTGTTCCTTCTGTCAAATTGTCTCTCTCTTTCACCCATTTCTGGCGGGTCTGTAGAGACGGTAGGTAGTGGAGTAGGAAGCTGTTCCAAAACTTGTCAGCCAGTACTTGACTGTACCTCCACATTCTTCGGCCGTTCGCTTCTTCAGGCCTGTACATTGTCTGTGGTAGCGCGGGGTCCAGCCGCACCATCAAGAGTGTGTTGGGGGTGACTGGGTCGACATCTGCTACATCACTTGAGACGTAACCGAGGGGCTTTGAGTTCAATACTCCCTCGATCTCCGTGAGGACTGTCATTAAGACTTCTTCCGCCACGGTCTGGGCCCCAAGCACGGCGTACAGGGCTGTCTTTATTGAACGTACTTCTCGTTCCCAAGTTCCACCGAAGTGAGGTGCGTTCGGGGGATTAAACTGGAAGTCAATCTGGTATGGAGCGAGGTGGGTCTTAAGTTCTGGGCCCATGGCTTGGAAGCTCTCTCTCAGCTCTCTTTCTCCGCCTTTGAAGTTTGTCCCGTGATCAGACAACAATATAGACGGTTTGCCTTTCCGCGATGTGAATCTTCGAAAGGCCATAAGGAATGAGTCTGTGCTCATGGTTGGAAGGAGTTCTATATGCATCGCTCGGGTGGTCATGCATTTGAATATAATATCCCACCGCTTCTCTGTGCCTCTTCCTTTCTTTATATACAGCGGGCCGAAACAGTCCATACCGGTGGAGTGAAAGGGCTTGTCGCCGAGTCGGAGGCGACAGGGAGGTAGGTCAGCCATCCGGGGTATACTGGGCTGCGCTCGCCACTTACGACAGTCTAGACAGGTTCGCTGGAAGCGCCGCACTGCTTCTCTCCCTTGCAGTATCCAATAACGACGTCTGATCTCCGCGAAGACTCTCTCTGCCCCAGCGTGATGCACATCCTCGTCGTATTTCTTTATGATCAGCTCTGTGACCTTGTGTCGGCTGTTTAAGACTATCGGGTACTTGACGTCATCCGGTAAGTCTGGAGCTCTCCGCAGACGACCACCCACTCTGATGGGACTGCTCTCGGGGGCTAGGTGGAGCAGTCTGCTGTCTGATGGGACTGGCTTTGCTCCCTGTGGACAGTCTAGCTCGTCGGGGAACGAGTCTCTCTGGGCTCGTTGTAGTAGAAGAAGTTCCGCTTCTTCGTAGTCAGCTGCAGTAATGTCAGTAGTGAGCTGAACCTCTGGGTGGTGCCACAGGAATGTCTTTAGCTGCGCACTCTCTAGGGTGAGGCAATCGTCTATGTCGGGGGCTGTGGAGACGAGTGTGTTCAATCCACAGAACATAGATTTCTTGTTTTCGGCCTCCTCTTTACTCGCTTCCCGTGGGGTGGGTGTAGGCCACTCTTCTTCCGGGAGCTTGAGGAACTCTGGCCCGTCACTGTATAGGTTGTGACGGGTGAGGTCATCCAGGGACATTCCCCGGGTGATGACGTCAGCTGGGTTGTGTTTTGTGTCCACATACCTCCAGCTTGCTACTTCTGTTAAATCTTGAATCTCTGTGACTCTGACTCCCACGAAGACCTTGTATCTGCACGAATCAGACCGGATCCATGTGAGTACTGTCGTGGAGTCTGACCACAAGATTGTTCTTTGCACCGGAATGGTGAGTTCACGTTGGATTAACGTGGCGAGTTGCGCTCCTGCTAGGGCTGCGCAGAGCTCTAGACGCGGGATAGATTGTTGCTTTCGTGGGGCTATTCTTGAGCGGGCCAGGATGAAGGCAGTATGTATTTCTCCTCCCTCCTCTCGGGCACGCAAGTAGGCCACCGAACCGTAGGCTACTTCGGAGGCGTCGCTGAAGACGTGCAGGTCCATCTGGCACGTCTCCGGCCTCACTGTGGGTGGGAAGTAGCTGCGGCGTATGTTAACACCTGGGAGTGAGCTGAGTTCCGTCTCCCACTCTCTCCATGTGGATGCAAGGTGTTCGGGTATGGGGTCGTCCCAGCCCTGGTCATTGTCCCATAACGCTCTTACAATCATCTTTGCCCTGGTGGTGTAAGGTAGAATACATCCCAACGGGTCATATTGTCTGGCGAGTGTTCTGTATACACTCCGTCTGGTGGTCGGTAGTGCAGTCGACCTTCCCTGCTCCTTGGTCAGGGGTGTGTGTTTATAATGGAGCGAGTCTGTTTTGAAGCGCCAGACTAGTCCTAATGTCATTTCTTGGGCTTCTCCTGGGATGGTCGCCATCCAGGTCTCGCTGCTTGCTGCCTTGTCCTCGGGGGAGAGGCTGCGCAATACTTGCGGGTCGCTGCTGGCCCACTGCCTGAGATCAAAGCCGCCTTTGATCAGGGAGGCGCGGAGCTTGAGTAGAAGGGCCTCGGCTTCTTCTGGCGTCGAGACGCTTTGCAGACAGTTGTCCACGTAGAAACTATTTCCTACACTTTGTCGGACCTCTTCATCAGCTGCTGGGTCCTCTGCGACGTGTCTTTGCAGTGCAAACGTAGCACAGCATGGGCTGCATGTGGTTCCGAAAGGGAGGACTTCCCATTGATAGATGGCTGGTTGCTCATCCCCGATCCTCTCTCTCCATAGGAACCGCAGCAGGGGCTTGTCCTCCTCCACTAGTCTCACCTGCAGGAACATCCCTTTGATGTCGCCGCTGATGGCCACCTTGTCCTGGCGGAAACGTAGTAACACGCCTAGTAGGGAGGGGCCGAGTGTTGGGCCGGGCAAGAGCTCTTTATTCAGATTTTGTGATCCGATCTGGTAGCTGCAGTTGAACACAATACGATCCTTGCCGTTGTGGTGGACTTTGTGGTGCGGCACGTACCATGATTCGGTCGTCTGATCGGCCTCTTTAATGTCAATTTTCTTTATGTGTCCCACTGTGATTAGCTTGTTAATCTCAGCGCGGTACACAGTCTCTTGAGCGGGGTCTCTGGCTAGGCGCCGCTCTGTGTTCAATAGATACCGCTCCGTCGCTTCTTTTGGGGCGTGGAAGGTGGGCATACCCTCTCGCCTCAAGAGTGGAGTTGCGTATCTCATCACTCCGTTGACTTTGACTCTCTTTGTCCCTTGCTCGAGGAGTGCTATGGCGTAAATGTCTTCCTTGGAACGAATGTCTTTCTTTTCGTTCTTAAAGGGCATTGTCTCTAGTGTCCATAGCCTCTCGACATGCTGTAGGAGGGTGGTGTCTTCTTCTGTCACTCTGGAGTGGAGGCAGCTAGTGGCTGCTGTTCGGTTAAGAGACTTAGCGAGGGGGCCTTGTAATGTCCATCCTAGGCGGGTCTCGACTGCTGCAGGACAGCCTCTGGGCCCTGTGTGGACCCGGTCTATCGGGACTATGAGGTCTGCATGGTCGGAGCCTATCAGCAGGGTCGGGGTGGCACCGTCTATGAGCGGTATAGGTAGTTGACGCAGGTGCACATATTTATCCATCAGCTTGGCGATGGGGTAGGTGTACTGCGACAGGCCTATTTCTTGGCTGGTGAAAGCATTAGTAATCCTATACCGTCTCTCTGGCTGCCCGCTTGCTGCGATAGTGAAGGAGACATTCTCGCCCTTTATCGTCTTTAGATCTCTTCTTATTGTCCAAATCGTCATCTGGTTTTCGCTCCCCCGCAGCCCCAGCTGGGCCGCAGCGGATGCGAGGAGAAGGGTCTTCTCTGACCCGTCGTCAAGGACGGCGTAAGTGTCCATGACCTTGTCTTGGTAACTCAGTGTTATGCGGACCACCTTTAAGAGCACTCGGGCGCCCCCGCTGCTGGCGGGGTCAATGTACATAACACTTGCCTTTGTGCTGCTTGAGGGTGCAGGCTTTCTTCTGTTACTGTCGTGTAGGACATCTAGGTGGGCTCCGTCACACCGACTACACCTCTTCTTTAAGCGGCACTCGGCTGCCATGTGACTGCGCGCACATCGGTAACAGCGTCGGTTGGACTTTATCCATTGACCCACTTCATCGGCGGTCATCTTCTTGAATGTGTCACATTGTGACAACCAGTGTTCTTTCTCGCAGTACGGGCACACCATCTTCCACTTCTCTTTCATCGAGGGGGTACTGTGGTTCTTGCTGCTCGGTACTGGTTCTGATTGGTGCATGCCGGTCACCAATCTTCGGCCATCGTTTGCTCTCCTAGGTCCCTCTCTGGAGCTTGGGGTGCTCCGCATGAACGTATCCAACCGTAGGCTGTTGACTTCTCTCGCTAGGAAGTCGGCTAGGTCTAGGAGGGATGGCTCGGGACCGTTAGGATCACGGTGGTCTCTTTGCCGCCTGAAGCACTCTTGTCGGGCGGGCGGAAGCTTCTCTAAAATCCTCTCGACATTAGAGTTTGCGTACAGTTCGTGCATACCCTTTTCTCTTTGCGCCCCCAGCATCCCTACCAGGGATTGTACCTTGATAGACAGGTCATCTAGTGATCGATTGTCTGTGGCTGGGGGTAGGCGGTCAATATGCCTTATCTCTTGTATTACGTAATCCCATATACGTCCATATCTTTGGTCGAGTGCTGCTAGAGCCGCTGTGTATGGGGTAGTAGAGGTGGCATAGGCCAGTGCTATATTGTGCGCTCGGGGCACCTTGAGGTGCTTCAGTAGGATAGCATATTTGTACGGTTCATCAACTACATCGGACATCATTGTCTCTAAGCACATTCGTAGCTCTGTGTACTGTGCTCTGTTCTCATGTGTGAAGTCCGGGAACGTCGGTGTGCCAAGGTACGATGCCATGGATGACTGGCACATCGGTGAGCGTTGGGGGAGAGGCCTCCTAGGCGAGTCTCCTCTTACGTGTCGTCTTGGGCTGGTACTTGGTGGGTACCAAGGGCCGGGTACCCAGGTGCTGTTCCTCTGGGCTGGCGGTGCGTCAAACTCACCCGTGAGTTGAGTCGGGGGTTTGTAGCGCAGTGCCTCTGGGCTGACGTCTGGGCTGTACTGGACCTCCTGGTCCAGAGTACGTTGCTGCTGGTCGGGGCTGTACTGGGCCTCCTGGTCCAGAGCACGTTGCTGCTGGTGGGCTTGACATTCCTCCTCTTCCTCCTCCTCTTCCTCTGCTAGGACCTGGAGTCTTCTGTTCAGTCTCTCTGCGTGGTCCGGTTCTTCCCTGTTGCTGGGTCTCGTATGGACCGGCCGGGAAGGGGGTTCGGAGACGTGGACAGGATCCTCCTGTTGGCGGGGTCCCGGGTCGCTTGGTCGGGTAGGGGAATGCGTCCTAGACCCTTGTCGTGACGATCTCCGGGAGCTCCGTGCGGAGAGAGGGGGTGTCGCCATGGCAACCAATTTGTCCATCAGCTGCGCCTGCAGCCGGTCGCGCTCTGCCTCGTGCTGGGCATGGGCTGCGTCGCACGCTGCTTCGCGCTGGGCATTGGCGGCGTCGCGCTGCGCATTGGCGCTGGCCTGGGCGGCGTCGCGCTGTGCGTTGGCGGCGTCGCGCTGGGCATTGGCGCTGGCATGGGCGGCGTGGAGCTGTGCATTTGCGACGTCGCGCTGTGCATTGGCGGCGGCGTGCTGTGCATCGGCGCGGCTTCTTTCAATGTTCTCTTCCGTCTGAAGGCGTCTGGTCTCCAGTCTTATGCGGTCGTCTTCACTCCTTTGTTGCGCCTGGAAGCGCTCTCGCTCGGATGCAAAATGTTCGTGCTCGCGCGTCTGTTGCGCTTGAAGTCGATCGCGTTCGGTGGAGGCTGCCAGGGTGGCGATGAGTGCTTGCGCCAGCATCTTGTCCGGCTCGCTGGGGGAAGACACCGGTTGAGGCGATCGGCTCCCGGCAGTACTCGTTGGAGATCCGTTCTCCTGTCGCGTACCGAGGAGATCCATCTCCTGGGTGCGCGTCTCTTCTTGTGGTGGGTCGGGTTCCATCCCTGGAGAGCTGTCTTTATCCTGGAGCTCTCCGGGGATTACTTCTTCGGTCTTGGCGGGGGGTAAAGTCGTGTCAGGTCCCTCCTGGTCCCTACCGTGAGCTTGGTCAGTTACGTTAGAACCCACTAGGGCCTCTATTGGCGGGGTAGCCTGGGCGATAGGGTCGGACATAATTTTACTATCTACTTTTTCCGCGTTTACCGTCTGTAGAAGGCTAGGTAGTATATTGGCAACGTAATCCTCTAAGTACTGAGGTGTCTGCCGTCTACGCTGCGGGCGATCTACTTTAGGAGAACCGTTTTGTGGAGTGTTCATCATAGGCCATGTCAATATTAATACCACTATATTAATATTACACTAGTTACCTCCGGCTCGAAGGACCAATTGTAACTGAGGGGTACAATTCCCTGACTGTATTGATAAGTATGGTATCATTAAACCACTACCGCTTTATGTACTTTAATTACTGGCCATACAGTACACAATATATGAATATGATGAACACTTCCCACAATGAAATCGGTTCCAGTCAAAGGTATTAATCAAGTATTTAATGGAGCAAAAGGTACATAGGATACTTTACATTATTCTTTGAATGCACTTGTAAGGCAAATGAGTATGCGTAGGCAAATCAATAACGAATGTCCATTCTCTGGTTACGCAGGAGGTAATTATACAACCTGAATCTTAGGGAATTATATCTATGGTACACTGGCAATATAGCGGGAGATACTGGAAGGGGTTCCCACTGGTTGTAAGCCAGCAGGGGGGGTAGAAGATCTGTCGGTAGTAGGACGTCTGGTCAACGATGACTAGGGAGACTTCAGGTACAGAAGCCGGTGCAGTAGCCTCTTGATCCACAGACGAATACAGCTTGGTTCTCTCGTAGACTGTAGCTCTACAGTGAAGAAAGCTAGGCGGCCTCAGGCTCTCTGAGCGCCGACTCGACTTGACTCCTCTCGGGGTAAATCCAACACGTACAGGCGTCTGCGATTATCCGCTCCATAAATCACAGGACCAAAGCAAATATATTCCAGCCGCAAAGGGCTATGCAGTCGTCGGGTAGATTAATCCAGTGTACATGTCCATACGGCTCTCGCCTAGGTCTCCTCGGGTGAAAGCGCCATGCGGTCGGCCCAGCCTGGATAAGAACTCTAGCTAATACGAGAAAGCGTTGGAGATGCTGGTCACTGTAGAATTATAACAGCACGATACACTATACACAAATAGACTATTAAAGACTTAATAGAAATATGTCGCACTCGACGGTATAGCGCCAAACTCTGACAATTCAGTTACTAATTCGCACGCGGTCTCGATGCTCTATTCTGAGGCCAAACAGGCCATACTTCACCGCACGTTGTATCGTGGGTGAGGCTTCAACTTATCGGTAACATACTAAGGAAGGTAAGGGTACGGAGGTAAAGGACTAAGGGGCTTCTACATTCACCTGCGCCGTATTTATACGCACGGTGCACAAACTAGTTCCACTCTCATTTCTGTCGCGTATCCCTGGGCAAGGTTGGGCATGTCCAGACACATCTTGACGGTGACTTTGAACCTGGCTCCGGAGGCCGGTCCCTGGCGCCGGTGGACCGCTGTCCAATAGGAGAATGAACTATTATGGTCTGGGCTAAAGGGATATTCCGTGTATATGTACAAGGAATATACAGGGGATATCAAACGATATACAAATACTATGCAATATATATCAATAAATAAATATATATATTCGGTTTAATCTGATCCTTTGTAACACCAGTGTTGGAGAAAAAAGGCTACAGTCCAGTGTGTAATTTACGAGAGAGCAGGTTTTGCTTGTGAGCTGTGATTGGAAACGGTAATATAAGTTTAAGGAGAAGTGGAGTAACGTACTCGGACATAGATCTGCCCACGTGCAGAAAATAACGGACGGCGAAGAGACGTTGGGCTGAGTTCGGTTGCGTCTGAATGATGCCATATGTTTTTTTTGCACACCACGTCTTACTGCTGTCATTCTAATCGGCTCAAAGGCATAGGCCACTGGGTTTCGGATACTCTCTGTGGGTCTGTCCACCTCGTCAAACATGTCCAGATCCATTCTAGCTATATGCCAATAGGTCAATAGCTACAGTGTGCAATTCTCTGAGGTGGGAGGCTCCGGGCTGACCATCTCCGTGACATCAGCATTTAACGTGAACAAACATGGCAGCGCACTGGTTGATAAATAGTTTTTTCTTAGAAACGGCTTATTTTTATAAAGTGATTTTTTCTGTGGTTTATCTAAATACTAATTTGATGCTATGACTATGTTTATATCGCTATTCAACATCTCCCCTTTAACCTCTTCCACCCATGACATCACGCAAATGACATCACGTCATAAATCATTCTCTCTAGACCAGGGGTCTCAAACTCAATTTACCTGGGGGCCGCTGGAGGTAGAGTCTGGGTGAGGCTGGGCCGCATCAAATATTCCACAAAAAAAGGGTTTCAAGCATTCAAAAAAAAGTACAACTGATCCAATCTTCTCAATCCTTAGCAATAACATTTCAGAACATGAAAAGTTCTTCAGAACATGAACAGTTCTTCAGAACATGAATGGTTCTTCAGAACATAGGCTTCTCAGTGGTGTCATTGGACTCATCCACAGCTATGGAAATGCACTGTGCATTTTTTTTTATTCTATCACAAAGCTGTTTAATCAAATCACCAGCCAGTATTTCAGTTATTCTGGTTGCTGTGCGATCTGAGGGGGCTTTGCTTTTGTTTGCCTTCAAACATGGTCTCCATCACTCAGTCATACATTATTTTCAAATTGCCACCCTTCACAAGAGCTACCGTTTCTTGGCATATTGCACATTGCCAGCACATTGGTTTGGTTCTGGGACTCAGGATGAATGCATATTTTTCAGTCCATTCACCTTTGAATTACAGTCGACTTTTCTTTTACTGACCATCTTTGAAAATGGCTAGAAATTAGGCTAGTAGCTACATTTATCTCACAGAGATAAAACTGGGAGCGAGTTTACTGTAGATGCGCTGTCAACTGACTCGAACTGAAAGAGAGAGACGACTTGCATTCCGTGAAGACCCGCCCTACTCCCCTACTCTGCATCTGATTCGCAGACTGTGGGTGAGGGGGGGAACGCTGACGGGATGCTGAATGTGATTGGACCAGACCCGTACACAGACACAGACAGTGGCAGTGCAGCCAGCCGCTTATGCAGAGCACTGCTCGCAGTCAGAGGAGATAGCGAGCATGCCTTCCACTTTACTTGATATCACTCCGGAATCATGTTTCAACCAAGTCACTAACATAACGTTGCTGTCATGAGCCTGCGCTATGGTAGCCTACAAGTGATAAAATAAATAAAACGTCCAACTCTCGCGCAACGTCTCGGCAAACAGTAGCGCGCGGGCCGCATTAACACTACACTTTGATGTCAAGTAGGGGGCCGCAAAATATCATCCCTCGGGCCGCAATTGGCCCGCGGGCCGCGAGTTTGAGACCCCTGCTCTAGACTGTATGACATAATGTTCGTTTTTATTTTCAAATGTATCCAACAGTAAACATCCTAACCATGTCACAACAGCACTCATAATGTATATTTTCAGCAATATGTTTGTTTACCAATAGGTTAAAGTGTTATTAATGAGATTTTAGTTTTTGAAATGTGATAATATTTTCGCGGAGGTCCGCCATTTTGAATAGTGAGTGGCCATTTTTCTTTTTGTATTTAATTTTTGTATTATTTTTTAAACAAACACATAAACAAACATGACAACATAAAATTAGATATATAAGCAATAATTAACAGTGCACATCCAATGAAATCACCATTCAGATAAATGTCTTATACAAGATATACCCCTAATACCTGCTATCTAATACCCTACACACATATGCTCTCGCTCGCCCCCCCCCCCCGGACCCCCCATTGGATAATCCATCAATTATCGTTCGCTCCTAACCAGGCACTACCATTATATGCTAGCTTTTATTCTCTCCACCACTTCTAACCACATTGTCATTTTGGATTCATTGAGACCCAAACATTCTTGCTGTAGATATTTCTAGATAAATCACTTCGAGATATGTAAGAATCCAGACCTTCCGGCACATTTTTCTGTAGTCATTATGATGAAGGAAAGACAGGGCTTTCAATGAGCGTTGACATTTTGAAAAACTACATCTCCTAGGGTGCTCCAGCCTTCTGGAAGCAAATTACTTCCTGATTATTATTTTTTATTTCTATTATTTCTCGGGATTATATACCACAAAACTGAACATTATTGGCATAGTTTGGAGTGCAGTTAGTTTGTCTCCCTTCTGTGAACATTTAGCAACCATCCATGTTGAATTTGGTTTCAAAATGGCGGAGCTGTCTAAAAAATGTAAAGCTGACTGTAAATACAGTAGATTTCATTCTCGGTTCTTCATGCACGCCTGGTGATACTAAATCCAAATTGAACTCTGTCATTGGAACGAGTAGATTTGGCCCGATCCATAGATGTGCAACATCGCTATAATAAGGTAATTTATAGGCCTCATATTCTATATTCTATAATAATATTTCAAATTGCATGGGTCCGGATGGCAGAATTCAGTACTGTATCTACAAAACCTTCTGTTTAATCATCTTCCCTTTATTCATTTCCTTAGATTGTTTGATGTGATCTCAAGAAGGTACAGAACGAGCTCAGTGGCAGTCTGGACATTTTTAGCATGGTGTTATTCACTGTCAAAGATGCAAAGAAAAATCATAATTCATATTCTCCTTTGTTTCATCACAATTTAAGCAAGTAATAGTAATAGTAATAGACACAATATTTCTGACACTGGGAATACATTCACTGAGGTCCAAGATGTCCCTCGATACCAAGAACATGCAAATGGGCAATATCCCATTTACTTAGGTATGTATTTTAGGCGAATTTTCAGAAAATAGGGCTCCGGGCAACACGTATAACTTTAATATATTCCACTTCAAACATCAAGATGAATTTAATTAGCACTACTGCTTTACATGGTGTACATTTGAATAACCAAAATCAGTTCAAACACCATGTAAATGCAACATAACTATTACAGTGAGCTTATATCCCACTAAAACCGAATGGTTTTGATACCAACAGAATGAGTGCAATGCACCTTTAATTCTTGACCGTGCCATAACTGCTTTACCAACCTGAACCAACGAGCAGTTAGCTTAGTGATTAGCCAGCTATTAGCTTTACATTCACACTGTGATAAACCATTAACCACCCAAAGCTAGAAATTAGCATTGTGGCTAGCATTGGCTATTAGCGATTAGCTATCTCTCTAAATCATCACTACAATGATACAATATGCACCAAAGTATAGTTAAAACATTAGACAACATTCTCATAACTAACTCTGAACAGGGAACAGCAAGCAGTGTGTATCAACTTGTCGAAGAAGCTAGCAACAGACTACCATGAAAGATTAGCAATCTAGCATGAAAACGAATGCTTCAACACAGATGCTGGCCCCTCACGTTCACAGTCGGGATTCTGATAAAAGAACACCTTATTAGCGATTGATGTATGGAATTGAGGATATACCATTACTAAACAACAGCATTCGGTTATTTGCTTAATTTGCTCTACTTACCTGCTGCTCGTCTTTCTTTTGTCCTACTCCAGATGGATAAGTAAGTTCACTCGCTCGAAGTATTTATTTTTTTCCTTTTTTTCAAACACAAGTGGCATGTGCCCCTAAGGGGGTTTCCTACTGTCATTTCATTGCATATCATCCATTGATGTTTAAGGCAGATTGCAGAAGGAATTGCAGTCGCTTTTGCAAGGTCGCTTTTGTCAGCCCTTGGGGGGGCCCCCTACTGGCGGGGGCTCCAAGCTGCTGCCTGGCTCTGGCGGTAGGATACATTCCGAATAGAATTACAGATTACAAATTCACATCAGTTTGCGCCAATAGGGGCAGGGGCACCGTGGGGGCCAATCAGATTTCAGCAGGGGCAAATGTGGCAAAATTGCTTCTGCTGTCATCATCATACAGCACAAGTACAGTACAACGAAAAGATGTTTGGCCTCCAACCAGAGTGCAAATGTAACAGTAAAGTGCAATAGTAATGTACAATGTATAGGTGATTAAACTGGGTATAACAGTACTGAGTAATAGTGCTAATCAGATGTATGTACAGTGAGTTGCTGTCCTGGAGTGCTGACCGGAGTTTCGGACGTCCCGTGATGAAGGCCGGGAGAATGCGACCCCCTCTGCATGCCCCCCTGTCTCCGGAGGAGAGTGCCGGACGTCCCGCGATGATGTCGGGGAGTTCGCGACCCTCTCTGCGCCGCCCCTATCTCCCTGTCTCCGGCTGTCCCTGAGCAATGACCGGAGTGTTGAATGTCCCGTGACTAAGACGGGGAGGACGTGACTCTATTTGCGCCGCCCCTGTGCCTCAAATAGATCCGCTATCAGCTCTATCTTCAATCTTTCAAAATGTTCAGTTGCTTGCTATCGCTATCAGCTCTATCTTTAATCTTTCAAAATGTTCAGTTGCTATTGCATGCACTCATCTGTGTTTCACTTCACACAGAAGGGAGATCCCCCCTTGAATGGCCCTTCTAAGGTTTCTCTCCTCCACACTGCCTGTGTAGCTTTTTTCCCTATTGTTAGGTTTTAGTGAGTTTTTCCTTACCTTCGCGTGGGGTATGTCTGGGAGTGCTTGCATTCTTTGATTTATTTATCTTAATTGCATTCTTTGATTAAATGTATCTTAAATTTTTTGGACCTTATGGTGTTCTTGTTCTGTTCTTGACTTATTCTTATGTTTTCTTCTTGACTTGTTTAAAGAAGACCTGTACGGCCCATGGGGACATTAACGTGTGTTGTCGGGCCTTATAAATAAATTTGATTTGATTTGATTTGAGTTATAGTATTATTATGTACACATTGTACAGTGATACAGGTATAAAGACATATGGTTTTAAGTCATACTAGCCAGCGGTATATGTACAGATATAGATATAGTACCTACAGGTATGTAAAATGAGTATATGCAGGTATATACAGACAGATATAAAAATATATACATGGTAAGTATATATATATAGTAGGGCTGGGACTTTATCGCATTAATTGTGATTAATTAACTACAGAAAGAATTAAAAGTAAAAAAAAAGTATGCATTTAATCGCATGATGATTTTTCTCTATTGTTGTGAGGTTCGCCTGTTCCCTGGACCTTTAATTCCCTGTCTCCTCACCTCACCAGCCCCCACCCTCGCGTTGTCGTTGTTTATTTATTGCATTCCCTGCCTCGCTCCGTTCCTTTAAGGTACTGTGAGGAACTGTGAGGTTCGCCTCTTCCCTGGACCTTTAATTCCTGTTCCCTGGACCTTTTATTCCCTGTCTCCTCACCTCACCAGCCCCCACCCTCGCGTTGTCGTTACTGTGAGGTTCGCCTCTTCCCTGGACCTTTAATTCCTGTTCCCTGGACCTTTAATTCCCTGTCTCCTCACCTCTCCAGCCCCCACCCTCGCGTTCGTTTACTCTCGTCTGCTCTTCAGCAGCCCACACCCTTGGACTACCTTTCATTATGTGTTTGATTGGTCCGTGCCGAACACACACTTCTAAGTCAAGTATCAATTACCATCACGCACCTGATGTGTGTTCTAATTAGCGCCCCAGTGGGCTTTAAATACCTCGATCTCCCCCCCAGTCCTCGTCGGGTTGTTCTCTATCTGTAAGCTCCTACGGGAGATTCCCTATCTGTATCTGTTTCTGTATTCTGTATGCTGTTTCATCTCCGGCGTGAGACGAGGTGCAAGCCTTCGCCACCTGTCGCCGTTTGCCTGGAGTGGGACACAGCCTGCGCTCTCTAATTCTCTACGGGAGGTATTCCAGTGTTCCACTCCAGACCCCGCGCCAGACGCGCTCCTACAGCTGACACGCTCAACTCCAGACCCCGCGCCAGACGCGCTCCTACAGCAGACGCGCTCCACTCCAGACCCCGCGCAGACGCGCTCCTACAGCAGACGCGCCCCTACAGCAGATGCGCTCCTACAGCGGACGCGCTCCTACAGCAGACGCGCTCAACTCCAGACCCCGCGCAGACGCGCTCCTACAGCAGACCCGCTCCTACAGCAGACGCGCTCCACTCCAGACCCCGCGAAGACGCGCTCCTACAGCAGACGCGCTCCTACAGCGGACGCGCTCTCCAAGCCGACGCGCACCACTTCAGACGTTTAGCCCACGCGCTACTACTCCAGACGCGCATCGCTCTCTAATTCTCTACGGGAGGATGCGTCTCTCCGAGCCGGCGCGCTCTCCGAACCGGCACGTTCTCCAAGCCAACGCGCACCACTCCTGACTTCTAGCCGGCGCGTTACTTCTCCAGACGCGCATCGCTCTCTAATTCTCTACGGGAGGATGCGTCTCTCCGAGCCGGCGCGCTCTCCGAGCCGGAGCGCTCTTCAAGTCGACGCGCACCACTCCAGACTTCTAGCCGGCGCGCTACTACTCCAGACGCGCATCGCTCTCTAATTCTCTACGGGAGGATGCGTCTCTCCGAGCCGGCGCGCTCTCCGAGCCGGCGCGCTCTTCAAGCCGACGCGCACCACTCCAGACTTCTAGCCGGCGCGCTACTACTCCAGACGCGCATCGCTCTCTAATTCTCTACGGGAGGATGCGTCTCTCCGAGCCGGCGCGCTCTCTGAGCCGGCGCGCTCTTCAAGCCGACTCGCACCACTCCAGACTTCTAGCCTGCGCGCTCCTACTCCATCCCTGTAAGCAGCTCTGGCCCTCGCCCTGTCCAAGGCCTTTACCCTGTTTTCTCTGTCCCTGTCTCCAGCCCGCCTCCCCGGGCCTCTGTCCCTGTTCCCCTCTCCAGTGCCCCTGTTCCTGCCCTGTCCTTTGCCCTGGCCCTGTTCTTTTAGCCTTAGCCCCTTAGCCTGCTCGCCTCTTAAAGGCACAGTGCCAATTTTCCCTAATTCTTGTTTCCAGTATTTTGTGTTCTCCCATAGCCTTCCCCTTAGCCTGCTCGCCTCTTAAAGGCACAGTGCCAATTTTCCCTAATTCTTGCTTCCAGTATTTTGTGTTCTCCCTTAGCCTTCCCCTTAGCCTACTCGCCTCTTAAAGGCACATTGCCCTTTTTCCTTGTTCCAGTATTTCTGTGTTCTCCCTTAAAGGGACAGTGCCGCTTTTCTGTTGTATTCAATAAATGCCCAGTTCTTGGCTTACTCTCATACCTGTCTTGTGTTGTGCGATTGGGGTCGGTTACAAACCATAACAGTACGACCCGACCAGTCGACGACCCCAGCCAGCACAGACAGTGTATGTTGAGTTTGTCCTTTGTTAGCTCCCCTGTTAGCCTTTGTTAGCTCCCCTGTTAGCTTCCCTGTTAGCTCCCCTGTTGGCCTTTGTTAGCTCCCCTGTTAGCTTCCCTGTTAGCTCCCCTGTTAGCCTGTTAGTCTTCCCTGTTAGCTCCCCTGTTAGCCTGTTAGCTCCCCTGTTTGCTTCCCTGTTTAGTTTCCCCTGTTTGCTCCCCTGTTTAGCCTGTTAGTCACCCCTGTTAGCTTCCCTGTTAGCCTCGTTAGCTCCCCTGCAGCTTGCCAGGCCTCTACTACCAGCATGGCCCCGGTCTGCTAGCTTAGCCCCGGCTGCTAGCACAGCCTCTATGTTAATGCAGCCCTTGCAGCTAGCATAGGCCCTGTAGCTAGCCATGCCCAGGCAGCTAACCCGGTCCCTCTGCTTGGCCTCCACTTTTTGTGTAGCTTTCCCACTGCTAGGACTGCCCCTTCAGCTAGCAAGGTCAGTTTCCCCACTGCTAGGACTGCCCCTTCAGCTAGCAAGGTCAGTTTCCCCACTGCTAGGACTGCCCCTTCAGCTAGCAAGGTCAGTTGTCTCCCACTGCTAGGACTGCCCCTTCAGCTAGCAAGGTCAGTTTTCTCCCACTGCTAGGACTGCCCCTTCAGCTAGCAAGGTCAGTTTCCCCACTGCTAGGACTGCCCCTTCAGCTAGCAAGGTCAGTTTTCTCCCACTGCTAGGAATGCCCCTTCAGCTAGCAAGGTCAGTTTCCCCACTGCTAGGACTGCCCCTTCAGCTAGCAAGGTCAGTTTTCTCCCACTGCTAGGACTGCCCCTTCAGCTAGCAAGGTCAGTTTCCCCGCTGCTAGGACTGCCCCTTCAGCTAGCAAGGTCAGTTTCCCCACTGCTAGGACTGCCCCTTCAGCTAGCAAGGTCAGTTTCCCCACAGCTAGGACTGTCCTTCCAGCTAGCTTGTTCTCTCATGCTGGTCCAGCCCTGTCTGCTAGCCTAGCTCCGGTAGCTAGCGCAGCCTCTATGTTAATGTAGCAGTACAGCTAGCATAGGCCCTGTAGCTAGCAGTGCCCTGGCTGCTGCCCTGTCCCTCTGCTAGCCCCACTTTTGGTGTAGCTTCCCCGCTAGCATGGCCCAATTTTTTGTTTGTTGCCTTGTTTATGTCCCCTGCCCCTCTGTCTGTATTTTTGGGTCGCCCGGTGGCTCCCGTGGAGGGGGGAGTACTGTGAGGTTCGCCTGTTCCCTGGACCTTTAATTCCCTGTCTCCTCACCTCACCAGCCCCCACCCTCGCGTTGTCGTTGTTTATTTATTGCATTCCCTGCCTCGCTCCGTTCCTTTAAGGTACTGTGAGGAACTGTGAGGTTCGCCTCTTCCCTGGACCTTTAATTCCTGTTCCCTGGACCTTTTATTCCCTGTCTCCTCACCTCACCAGCCCCCACCCTCGCGTTGTCGTTACTGTGAGGTTCGCCTCTTCCCTGGACCTTTAATTCCTGTTCCCTGGACCTTTAATTCCCTGTCTCCTCACCTCTCCAGCCCCCACCCTCGCGTTCGTTTACTCTCGTCTGCTCTTCAGCAGCCCACACCCTTGGACTACCTTTCATTATGTGTTTGATTGGTCCGTGCCGAACACACACTTCTAAGTCAAGTATCAATTACCATCACGCACCTGATGTGTGTTCTAATTAGCGCCCCAGTGGGCTTTAAATACCTCGATCTCCCCCCCAGTCCTCGTCGGGTCGTTCTCTATCTGTAAGCTCCTACGGGAGATTCCCTATCTGTATCTGTTTCTGTATTCTGTATGCTGTTTCATCTCCGGCGTGAGACGAGGTGCAAGCCTTCGCCACTCTCCGAGCCGGCGCGCTCTTCAAGCCGACGCGCACCACTCCAGACTTCTAGCCGGCGCGCTACTACTCCAGACGCGCATCGCTCTCTAATTCTCTACGGGAGGATGCGTCTCTCCGAGCCGGCGCGCTCTCCGAGCCGGCGCGCTCTTCAAGCTGACTCGCACCACTCCAGACTTCTAGCCTGCGCGCTCCTACTCCATCCCTGTAAGCAGCTCTGGCCCTCGCCCTGTCCAAGGCCTTTACCCTGTTTTCTCTGTCCCTGTCTCCAGCCCGCCTCCCCGGGCCTCTGTCCCTGTTCCCCTCTCCAGTGCCCCTGTTCCTGCCCTGTCCTTTGCCCTGGCCCTGTTCTTTTAGCCTTAGCCCCTTAGCCTGCTCGCCTCTTAAAGGCACAGTGCCAATTTTCCCTAATTCTTGTTTCCAGTATTTTGTGTTCTCCCATAGCCTTCCCCTTAGCCTGCTCGCCTCTTAAAGGCACAGTGCCAATTTTCCCTAATTCTTGCTTCCAGTATTTTGTGTTCTCCCTTAGCCTTCCCCTTAGCCTACTCGCCTCTTAAAGGCACATTGCCCTTTTTCCTTGTTCCGGTATTTCTGTGTTCTCCCTTAAAGGGACAGTGCCGCTTTTCTGTTGTATTCAATAAATGCCCAGTTCTTGGCTTACTCTCATACCGGTCTTGTGTTGTGCGATTGGGGTCGGTTACAGACCATAACAATTGTGTAAGAATGTTACATTTCAAAGGAGACCAGACTCATGCATGTGCTATAAGTATACAGTATAATAAATCGCAAATAACTTTTTTTCTTAGTCTGGTTTGTTCATACAGAATACTGAAAAAATAAGACAAATTTAGATCAATCAAGAGTTTTATTTTTTTGGAATGTACTTGAAAGTAATGCCTTTTCCCATCAAATATTGATATGCGATTCAAATGTGATTAATTTTGATTAATTAACTATAAAGTCTCAAATGAATTAAATAAACAAAATTAATCGAGTCCCACCACTAATATATAGTATATACAGCATTATTGTACATATTATCAAACATAGTTATAAGGGTTATATACAAGTGTATAAATATGTATATATGCAGGTATATTCAGACAGATATACAGTATATGCAGTAAATTTAAATAATGAACCTTTTTTAGAAGTGATTTTTGTTATGTTTTGGGTGCACAACGTATTTCACGTTTTCTGATGTCGTACAGACAACTAGGTTAACCCTTGTGCACCCCTGGGGTCTTTTTCAACTTTTTTGAAATATTTTGAGTGTGTGTGTGAGCACAGCGGTGTCTGTGTTTATTATTATTTCAAGAAATTGGGTAAATATCTTAATTTTACATATATGTTCATTGTGTGAAAAGCTTATAACATGAAACACTCTAGAAAAATAGTTACAGATTTAGTGACTCGTTCACCCCTAGTCCCTTTTTCTACTCCCATCCACTTCAACGTTAAAACGGCATTTTTAAGCATTTTTAAATCTGCTCTTATTCATTCAATTCTCGATATATCTTGCCATCCTTTGCATATTCCACGAGATAAGGACCTTGTAATTGCCGGGATGTGCTGTTACCGATGTAAAACTCATGGTGGCGTCATCGCTCCACAGATAACTTTGCCAAAATTCAGGGGGAGGTGAGTTAGGCTCTGGCGGGCTGCCGGTCATTGAAACTCCGGACACAGGTTTTGTGGTGGTGGGGGGGGGGGAGCGAGTGGATTTTCAAGACAGAACCAGAGGCGAACCGGACCGCGCAGTCCACAGCGCGCCACACGCCAAAAAACAAGACCCCCATAGCCGGCGCGCGCCAACGAGGAGGTGTCCTGGACGGATCAGGTCTGGTTCTCGTCCCACCAGCGAGGCGAGCCCAAGATCCCTGCCGCAGCAACACATGGAAGCGCCCGCAGCATATTAGGTCAGTTGCGCACTTAGTAACGTTTCGCCTCAACGCCGTTTCTGGCCGAACTAGTCATCGAATCTTTAATATTTTTTTTGATTCGTATTCAGAGGTAATTCGTCGAGATATTTCTAATTGGTATTTATCAAAAAAAAATATGGGAAATATGGTCAAAAACAACATTTATCCGTTTTTTTCGAACCGCTGAGCGCTTAGTAACGTTCGCCTCAACGCCGTTTCTGGCCGAACTAGTCATCGAATCTTTAATATTTTATTTGATTCGTATTCAGAGGTAATTCGTCGAGATATTTCTAATTGGTATTTATCAAAAAGAAATATGGGAAATATGGTCAAAAACAACATTTATCCGTTTTTTTCGAACCGCCCGCAGTCAGTTGAGCACTTACTAACGTTTCGCCTCAACGCCGTTTCTGGCCGAACTAGTCATCGAATCTTTAATATTTTTTTTGATTCGTATTCAGAGGTAATTCGTCGAGATATTTCTAATTGGTATTTATCAAAAGAAAATATGGGAAATATGGTCAAAAACAACATTTATCCGTTTTCTTCGATGAAAAAACACGTTCTATCAAACAAACACAGGTTTGAGTGGTTATAATTCATAAATATGAGTAATATGTTGAGAGATATATTGAGATTATACTATTACTGTTAATCATGGGTAGAAAAATGTTTTAAAAATAGTAAACAGGTAAAATTATATGGCTTTAAACATGATGTATCAAAACTGACACCAATCCCCAGGGGTTTCCCCCATTGTTAGGCATGCCTACATGATGGCTAGTTGTTGTTTTTTACATCGAAATGAGAAAATCTGTTATTGACGACATGGAAATGGACATTCCTGATATTTAAGCGGTTGATTGTTATTCCACAGACAGCTGTAGGTGCTGCACATAATGACAGTTTAGTCATTGACGTGAATGACGTGGTGTTGATGTGTGTATGGAGGAGGTGGGATGTGGACCGAATGGAACTAATACTGTTGGTGAGGGTTTAATTAACCAAATGTATGTGTGTGCGTGTTTGTTTGTGTGTGTGTGTGTGTGTGTGTGTGTGTGTGTGTGTGTGTGTGTGTGTGTGTGTGTGTGTGTGTGTGTGTGTGTGTGTGTGTGTGTGTGTGCGCGTGTGTGTGTGTGTGTGTGTCTGTCTGTGTGTGTGTGTGTGTGTCACATTCAAGTTCAAGTTTCTTTATTAGTTGTCATACAGAATACAGAATACTTTGCATGAAATGTTTCTTTCTGTGTTGCTCCTGAGAGTGTGCTAGATAATAACAAGATAGTATAAAATAAGTATAAAATAGAAAGTCAAGAAGTCAAGTACGTAAACAAGTGTAAATAACAAAATTGTTCAGTGTATCTATATATACAGTATGTACAGCTGGTACAAAAATTGTGAGGTATAGCTTAGCTTGTGGTGCCACCTTGTAGTGGTGAGGTGCAATAAGGAGGTGCAATAAGGAATGAGAATGATGTGCAATTTCCTTACCAATAATATAAATATAAAGTGTAAAGTGTGTCTAAAGTGGTAAAGTGGGTGCTACAGTGTGTTGTTTATTTAAGTGAGTGTATGTGCGCTGTGGGTGTGTTGATGGTTTGCTTATTGTTTATTGTTCATTGAACAATGAGCTCAATGTGTGTGTGTGTGTGTGTGTGTGTGTGTGTGTGTGTGTGTGTGTGTGTGTGTGTGTGTGTGTGTGTGTGTGTGTGTGTGTGTGTGTGTGTGTGTGTGTGTGTGTGTGTGTGTGTGTGTGTGTATTACAGGTGGGGTGTAAACCGTTGACTGATCAGGATGAAGTTCATCTCAACACGCTGGGGAAACATGTGAGCTCTCACACATACACACAAATCTTCTCAAAAAGTGTCTCTCCATTCAGTCCTAGTGATCCACTGACTTAAAAACTAAAAACCTCTTAATGTGCTTAATGTGTGTGTGTGTGTGTGTGTGCGTGTGTGCGTGTGTGCGTGTGTGTGTGTGTGTGTGTGTGTGTGTGTGCACACGCGTCTACATCTGTGTGTCCCTCTCAGGCCTCGGTGGCCTGTGGGCGTGTCCGGACCATACAGTCATCCTATCAGAGGCCTCCGCACAGCCCCTTCACCAGCCAATCCCACGATGCATTTCTTGGGCTCAAAGTTTCCGAGCAGGACTACAGTGAACTGGACAGAAACATCCTGCAGCTCTGTGGTACAGACTTCAACTTCAAATTACTTTATTTTCCTTTCGGAACTTCATTTGTGCAGTGGTTAAAAGATACAAACATACACACGCATATACACACCAACACACACATATTCACACTTGATCCTTGATTTCATAGATGAGCATCCATTGGAAAACACAAACTGATATCATTGTACACCATATCTATTAAGCTTAGAGATGAGAATGTTGTGGTTGACAGTATCAAAAACTTTGCTCAGATCTAGAAAGACACCAATAGCAATCTTTTTGTCATCAAGTGCTGAGGAGATATTATTGACTAGGTGTAACGTAAAGGTTATCCTATAACCCTAGTTATATTAATACTGGCTGAGCGTCTCACTCTGCCTACTGAGATATTACATTATCTCCAGTACCTACTGTACTCTGGGAAACAAAATGCACCCACTTGCACGTGACCACGCCACTCCCATGCGTGACTCTATATTACGCTGGAAGTGGTCACGCCTCACCCTTCCAAGTTCGAATTCCATACGCGGAAAACATCCAAGGGACCTCAGTGCGCTGAAGAGCGAGACGCTCAGCCAGTATTAATATAACTAGGGTTATAGGATAACCTCACGTTATACCATACTGGCCAATCGCGTTCCGCTCTGCCTACTGAGATAAAGGGCAGAGCGGACGCGTGGCCACGTCAAATGCACCCCCTGAGGGCCGTAAGCCCCTGCCAGGGAGGAGGGGAGTCCCGTCCACCCGCCCGTCCTAACAAAGGGGGTGAGGCAGTCAACTACAATCAAAGTGCGAAAAAGGGGGACCCAGGCACCCCAGAACGCACAGCGCAAGCGGGACCACGTGTGACACAGCACCCCGCGGTCCACACCCACACACTCCCGCTAGCCCACCTGATGGCGGGATGCAGGAGAAGTCCCGGACCTCAGGACAGCCTGGGAGACAGAACCCCCAGTCATGTCCATGAGGTAAAACCTAACAAAAGGACTCTGGGAGGACCAGGAGGCCGCAGCACAGATGTCCTCCACCGAGGCCCCCCCCAACAGGAGGGGAATGCGCCCTGACGCCACCAGGGGGGAACCTGTCCAGCCAACGTGTAGCAAAGGGCAATACCCTCGCACAACCAACGTGACAGGCGCCGCTTGGAAAGAGCCTTACCCGCGCGAGGGCCACCGTAACAAACAAACAGTTGATCGGAAGCCCTGAGACCCTGCGTGTGACTAAGGTAAACCCCCAGTGCACGGACAGGACACGACAGGTGAAGGCTCGCCTCCAACCCACTAGCGTGAGGAGGAGGATGAAACGCCTGAACCACAATATCCCTGGAGCGAAAAGAGCTCCGGATATTCTTTGGCACGAAGACCGGATTAGGCCTCAGAGTCGCACCGCTATCGGCCCGAATAGACAGGCACTCAGGCCGCACCGAGAGAGCACAAAGCTCACCGACGCGCTTAGCGGAGGTGATGGGCAAAAGGAACGCGGTCTTAAAAGACAGCCGATCCAATGGCGCCTGCTCAAGAGGCTCAAACAGGGCCTCCGACAACCAACCCAGGACCAGTTGGAGGTCCCAACTCGGAGACAGAGAACGTTCGACAGGCTTGAGACGCCGAGCGCCAAGGAAACGTTTCACGAGAGGGTGGCTGAACAGCGTACCGCCCTCAAAGCCCACATGACAAGAGGATATAGCCGCAGCGTATACCCTCACCGTCGAGGCCGACAGCCTATCCAGGATAGACTGGAGGAAGGAAAGAACCGAGTCCAGGGGGCAAGACACTGGGTCCAGGCCCCCAACCTCACACCACTCCTGAAACATAGGGCACTTCCCAGCGTAAACCGCGGTAGTGGACGGAGCGCGCGCGTTCCGGATGCGTCTATTCGAATCCTAACGCATTTATGCTTCCGCGTTTGCGTTTTGCGAATCTGATTGGCCACTGCCGTTTCTGGTGCGATCTGATTGGCCACTGACGTTTCTGGTCATGTGACATGTGCATCCAATCGCGTGACGCACCCATTTCCGCCTCGACCAGCAGCAAACTACCTAATGCCTAGTTTATCACTGGTTAAGCTTAGGCGACTCTTTCAAAGTTGGTTATGGTTAGAGTTTGGAATCAGGGCTGGCGTTCTATCGCCCTGCTCTAAGACAAACTCTAACCTTAACCAACTTCGAAAGAGTGCCTAAGCTTAACCGGCGAAAGAACTTGCCGTCACACGATTGGTGCGACCAGAAACATCAGTGGCCAATCAGAGCGCAAAACTCGAACGCGGAAGCATAAATGCGTTAGGATTCGAATAGACGCGTTCCGGATGGTGTCAACTAGTGGTCTGCAAGGGCCTTGAAATTCCGCCCGTGCCCAGCCCGAGCCCATGACGTTCAGGCCCTGCCCGACAATAAGCCAGACTGTAATGCAACATTTGAAGCCCTAGCCCGAATGAAAACCAAAAAAAATAATATTATTTAGACTTACATTTTTTTTTAATTTGTATTTGTTTTAAATATTCTAAACACGCTTTTATATGAACTTAATAAATAAACAAAAACGAAAATGTCCAATAGGTCTACCTAAATAACAGATAGGCGCATATCGTGCTGAAAACTAACGAAGCATTATATTATATAGCCGAATATTAATTTTTGTTTTTGTTTTAGATATTCGAAACACTGTTTATATATTAACTTAATAAATAAACAAAAACGAAAATGTCCAATAGCTCTACCTAAATAACGCATATCACGCTGAAAACTAAGAAGCATTATATAGCCTGTTTCCCTCTTTCTTATTAGAATGCCGTCTATTTCCAGCGCTTGCGTTAGACTGACTCACACGGCAGTATTGAAGGCTATATGGAATCTTCTTTGACACACACACACACACACACACACACACACACACACACACACACACACACACACACACACACACACACACTTTCCCAGACACATTGGGAACTTTCAAAAGCTCTCCCTTTCCCTTTACTATTTAATCTGTTAACTCATACATCTTGACTCCTCAGACACGAGGCTTTCACTCTCTGATGACAGCACTACATTACACAAAACAGAAAGTGAAAGCAGTGTGAGGTGCGCGTGAAAAAAGAAATGATAAAAAAAGAGGGCGCTGCCCGGTCCGGCCGAGTTCGAATTATTTATTTAAAAACAAAGCCCCAGGGATGCAGTGCACTAGTGTCAACCACAGTAGGGTTAAGACACATCCCCTCCAGATTCACCATTTCAGCAGCCAAACCATCAATGGCTGCCCCAGAACAGGAGGCAGAAACAGAGTTCCGGATGCCTGAGAGAGGGCCCGCGGTGACCACGGAACAGGCCACGGCGGGGCCACCAAGAGCTGAATCAGGGCCGGGAACCACACAGCCGTGCCCCGGTCCGGCGCGATCAGGATCAAAGTCCTGCGCTCCCGACGTACCCGCTCCAACAGCTGAGCTATCAGGTGTATGGGGGGGAACACGTACAGAATCCCGGGCAGCCACGGATACATCGAGAAGGCATCCACCCCCAGAGAGGGGTTGTCCCTCCAACTGACCGAGAACCACAAGGGGCACTGGTGGGACTGTCTGCTCGCAAACAGGTCCACCGTGGCCTCCCCGAATCGGTCCCAGACTTGTCTGACTATGTCTGGACGTAGTCCCCACTCGTCGGGTGAGGACCGCCCCGCGACATCACATCTGCACCCACATTCTCCCTGCCAGGGATGTGGAGAGCCCTCAGGCTGCGCAGATTGAGAGACGGCCATAGCCAGAGCTCGACCGCCGCCCGGTGCAGACGGGGGGAGCGTACTCCTCCCTGTCTGTTGATATACGACGCTGACGTTGTGTTGTCCATCCTGATCAAAACATGCTCGCCCAGCCGCTTGAGGACCAGAAGGACTGCCTTCAATTCCAACACATTGATATGTAGTGCAGACCGGGCAGCGTGTATTCTTTTACCAGTTCCGTGTTCGGGTTCTGCGATCTGATTGGCCACGCTCTCTCTACGCCCAAACAGCGCGTTACGCTAGTTCTGCCTCTAACACCGCCGGGGCTGCGATGCGAACAGCTAGGGTGGTCTGCGATGGGAACAGCTAGGGTGGTCGTCAAACTGGACCGCATACTCAAATGAATACACTGCCGTGAAAAGCTGCCCTTGAAACAGCAGCAATACAGCTCTTCCTTGAGCTGAAGCGATGACCCGAAAATTACTCAAGTCCAAATTGTCAACGGTTTGCTTTAAATTGTATAAGCATTCCGTGATGGTTGCATAGTCCAAGATATGGATGTTGAGAAGCTTGTTTTTAACTGTTAAACGGTCGCTGTTTCCCTGCCGATGCAGTGACAATATTAAAACATGCCTATCTGTGTCCTCCCCTGGGACAGGTAACATATCGACAACACTCCGCTGTAGTTTCTGGAATTAAATGATCACACAGAAGCATGTTTCTCTCTGTTATAAATAACGATCGCCGGTGCCACTGCTGAGTCAGTATATATATGCACAGAAAGTTCGCAGTGGAAAGTCTCCTTGCATTTCGAGTAGTTAGGCTGCACTGCACATGAAAAGACAATCATGTCTGACGTTTTGATTTTAAATCAGATTCACGGCCCGTGCACAGCGTGCAGAGAATCCTTGGAAAAACGCGTTGTCGATATGTTACCTGTCCCAGGGGAGGACACAGATAGGCATGTTTTCATATTGTCACTGCATCGGCAGGGAAACGGTGACCGTTAAAAATAAGCTTCTCAACGTCCATATCTTGGACTATGCAAACATCACGGAATGCTTATACAATTTAAAGCAAACCGTTGACAATTTGGACTTGAGTAATTTTCGGGTCATCACTTCAGCTCAAGGAAGAGCACGGTGGTCTAGTGGTTAACACTGTCGCCTCACAGCAAGAAGGTCCAGGGTTCGATTCCCGCTTGGGGACCAAGTTTCCATGATGCCAGGTACTCAGGTGGTGTATCTCCCAGGCCTTTGTGTGTGGAGTTTGCATGTTCTCCCCATGCTTGCAAGGGTTTCCCCCCTGATAAGATAAACCCAATGTAAAAACATGCACAACAGATCGCTAACGCTGTGGCGTCCTTGACGAAGACGGACAGGAGCACTTGGATTGGTCCCCGGGGCGCGGCTCACGTTGACGCCCTATCTGCTCTCGGCTGCCCATGGGGGGAAGGACAATGGGATGGGAAAAGTGCAGAGAGACATTTCATCTGCGACTCAGTGCATGTGTGTGTGTGTTCCTGTGGGTCGCCCATCTCGCGTGTGTGTGTTAAACTGCATGACAAATAAAGACTTCTAGTCTAACAATTATTAGAGCTGTATTGCTGCTGTTTCAAGGGCAGCTTTTCACGGCAGTGTACTCATTTGAGTACGCAGTCCAGCTTGACGACCACCCTAGCTGTTCCCATCGCAGACCACCCTAGCTGTTCCCATCGCAGCCCCGGCGGTGTTAGAAGCAGAACTAGCGTAACGCGCTGTTTGGGCGTAGAGAGAGCGTACGTCAGTGGCCAATCAGATCGCAGAACCCGAACGCGGAACTGCAAGTTTGTTGGCCCCCTACTGCGTCTGTCCGACATGCCCCCCCCCCCCATCCCATGAGGGAGGCATCGGTGAAGACCGTGACATGTGATAGCCTGCTGCCCATGGGGACCCCGCTGGTGAGGGCCCCAGGCCCCCCCCCCAGTGGCTGGGATCCCCCAGTACTGACACGGGAACCTTCAGCTGCTTCCACTTGTCTCTCACCGGGTCTATTTTCATACTGGAAAACCACCTCTGTATCCTCCTCATGAAGAGGAGGCCAAGAGGGACCACAGAGTGAGCAGATGCCATCATACCGAGCAGGCGCATCACGGACAGCGCCGTAACCGTCCTGCCAGGACGGAACTTCCTGAGCGCGCAGAAGATATCCTCCTGCCGCCGCTTTGAGAGGGTTGCCCTCATGGGCCTTGAGCTTAGAACCAAGTCCAAGTACTCCACCTGTTGACTGGGAAGAGGAGTACTCTTCTTCCAGTTCACAGCAAAACCCAGACTGGTGAGGAATTCCACCACCAGCCTGGTATGAGACCTGGCAATCTCCTCTGACCGGCTGAGGACCAGAATGTCGTCGAGGTAGAATAAAATTAGTATCCCCTGACGACGCAGAGGGCCCAGCGCGGTCTGCACGCACTTGGTGAATGTGCGAGGAGCCAGAGAGTAGCCGAACAGCAGCCTCTGGTACTCGTACGCTATGCCTTGAAACAGGAAGTGTAGGAATTTCCTGTCAGGAGGGAAGATCGGGATGTGAAAATACGCATCCTTCAGGTCTATGGAGGTGAACCAGTCTCCCACTCTGACGGTCAACATTCTGAACCTTCTTAAGATAAGATATTCCTTTATTGATCCCCTTGGGGAAATTCAGGCATCATAGCAACATGGGGGGGGAGGGGGGGAGGGGTACAGGTAGTAAAACAACACAGTATACAGGTAGTAAAAGACAACACAGGCAGTGTAAACAATTTGATCAATATGGTCAATATAATTTACTATCTGACTAGCTGAGGAATATTCACATTATTCACAGTGTCACATAAGGTGCAGTATGCATGAGGTAGTGTTATAATTTACTATCTACTGAGTATACATTAATCAAAGTACCAGGGTAGTCTACTTTGTCCCCCTTGGGTTCCTATAAGTCCCAGGTCAATGTCTGGTAGCAGTCGCTGTCGCTGCCCCCTGTTGTGGGGCCTGGAGGCTGCTAGTCGCTGCCCACTGTTGTGGAGCCTGATGGCCGCTGGTATGAAGGACTGTCCGAGGCGGTTAGTTGAGTGTCGGGGGGGGATGAGTCTGTGGCTGAACGAGCTTCTCATCTTGACTAGCTCGTCGTAGAGGGGGTGGTAGGGGTTCTCCATGATGGCATCCAGCTTCCTTATCATCCCCCTCTCTACCATCACCTCAAGTCTAGGTAGCTCGACTCCCACCACGGAGCTAGCCTTCCTCACCAGCTTGTTGAGCTTGTTGGTGTCCCTTGAGTTGATGTAGCCTCCCCAGCATGCCACAGCATAGAAAAGGATGCTGGCCACAACAGACTGGTAAAAAGACTGCAGCAGTTTGTTGCACACATTGAAGGACCTGAGTCTCCTCAGGAAGAACAGCCTGCTCTGTCCCTTCCTGTAGAGGGCCTCTGTGTTGTCCGACCAGTCCAGTTTATTGTTCAGGTGTACCCCAAGGAACTTGTATGAGTCCACCATCTCCACATCCACCCCTCGGATGGAGATGGGAATCGGGGGGGGCCTCTTCTTGCCCCTCCGGAAGTCCACCACCAGCTCCTTGGTCTTACTGGTGTTGAGTTGGAGGTGGTTGCTGTCGCTCCACCCCACGAAGCTCTCCACCAGGGCTCTGTACTCCTCCTCATCATCGTCGGTGATGTAGCTTACGATGGAGGAGTCGTCTGAGAACTTCTGCAGGTGGCACCCGCTGGAGTTGCGGCAGAAGTCTGAGGTGTAGAGGGTGAAGAGGAAGGGTGACAGCACAGTTCCCTGGGGGGCGCCGGTGTTGCTCACCAGTACGTCAGACTGACTGTCCTTTAGTCTGACGTACTGTGGCCTCTCAGTGAGGTAGTCCTTGATCCAGGCCACCAAGCCATGCTCCAGCTGCATCGCAGAGAGCTTCTCCGCTAGCAGTGACGGCTGGATGGTGTTGAAGGCGCTGGAGAAATCAAAGAACATAATCCTCACTGAGCTGCGCGGCTTCTCCAGGTGCGTGTACGCTCTGTGGAGCATGTAGATGATGGCATCCTCCACCCCGATGTTTGCCTGGTATGCAAACTGCAGGGGGTCGAGGGAGTCACGCACCAGGGGCTTGAGGTGTTGCAGGACCAGTCTCTCAAACGTCTTCATGACGTGTGACGTCAGAGCGACTGGCCTGTAGTCGTTGGGGGTGCTGGGACGTCCCTTCTTGGGCACCGGGACAATGCAGGAGGTCTTCCAGAGCTGGGGCACCCTCTCCAGCCTCAGGGAGAGGTTAAAAAGATGCTGGAGCGGTGCTGCCAGCTGCTCTGCACATACCTTGAGCACCCTGGGATTGGTGTTGTCCGGTCCTCTGGCCTTGTTTACGTTCAGCCGATTGAACGCAGACAGGTCCAGTATAGGTCTGACACCTCCCGATTTCTTGGGCACCAGAAAATAGCGGGAGTAAACGCCACGCATCGTGTCCTCCCTTGGGACCACGACGATGGCCTGCTTCGCCAACAGAGATTGGATCTCGTCGGCCAGAGCTGTCACTGCTGCGGACCCTGACAAAAGGGTCTGTACCAGACCCAAAAATGGAGGGTGGGGTTGTGCAAACTGTAACACAAGCCCCGCCCTCAGCGTTCTCTCCATCCACCTCGACATATGGCACTCCTGTAACTATACGTGATGATAATCCCAAAGCGCACCGCAGCCAACTGGCGCTGGTCCGCCAGGAACCGTAGATAGGTGGCCCGGTCCCTCCCGCTGTGTGTTGCCAACCCTGGACTTGCCAACCGCGCGAGCAGGGTGTCTCGTGGAGCCGGGATATCGCACCCTGACTCTACCAACGAGGCAATCGCACCCAAGGGGGGACCCCGACAGAAAGGGCCGGCCTGATATGGGGAGAGCGGCCATCACCCCTGGTGACATAGGCTCCCCCACTGAGCATCTTCCCGGCATAGACTGCTGAGGACAGCCTGCTCTGCAGCTGGACATGCAAGGTGTGTGGTCCCCACGCTGCCCGATAGGGTGAGTCCCTACACACCGTAGCCCTGTAGTGATATTACTACCACCCAAATCACGCGTGCCTGACTGACCACCTCCGGTCGGGGGAGGCACTAACGTGATACCCGGCCTGGCGAGGGCGGGCTGGGGGAACCCACGCTGCGACCTCCTGGGCCTAGAGTTCCCCATCTGACAATTTTTTTTATATACAGGGAACCCTGCTCCGTCGACAGACACAACACCAGGCTCACCAAACACAGACGCAGGACGTGTGGTGTGGGAGCCGCTTGACAGCACAGCATTCTCATAGACAGACCCAGGCCTAGCTAGCAACTGGGTGTCAGCCCCTGTCACCATGAGAAGCGAAATATGGGGCCGCTTGCGCTTCACTGGAAGAAAGCGGCCCGCAGCCAAAGGGGACAAATCAGAGCCCTGAGTCCCGTAGTGTAGCGGGGGGGAGTAACCGGAGAGCGTGCTAGACACAGCTAGATGGCAACGGTTATTTAGGGCGTGCTCAATTCTAATGTAGCCGATCCCTCGGCCGCCGAGGGTGTCGGCCTTGTGATCACCTGTTTTCTTTGTGCCCAGGGTATCTCAGGTGGGGGAAACATGGCCACTGGCCGTGCTCTCACCTCTGGCTGCGTGGTGTGGGGCGGTGTGGAGCCCAGGTTAAATACCGCCTGCGCCCCTGCGGACAGACCAAAAAGTCCATCTGCGGAGAGGGGAGCCCTAAGGAGGGGAAGTCTCCTCTCCTCCTCAAGGGGAGACTGCTCCAACCAAAGATGCCTGTGAACAAGTGTTGACAGCATCCTAGCCCTCCCTGCGGTTATAGCTTGCGGCTGGGTCAAAAGCTGTATAACCTCAAAAATGTGTGTGATATTTTTGACGTCGGCTGGCCCTAAGGCCCCACCACCCAACACCATTTTGGACAGAAAAGCAGCTAATTGAGCAATGTTATTGGTTGCTGCTAAATTCCATCCCGCGGCGGTATAAGCTTCATCAGCCCACTCAGCCACCTGCCGGGCCGACTCGCCCTCCGGCGTCGCCTTCCGGGTGGGATACCGTTCAACCATGCCAGGGCAAAGGACCGATGCCACCTGCTCCTCTAAGCACGGCACACCTGTCCTGGGCCCTGTCGTCAGCCCATCCACCCGTATAAAGGGTAAAAAAGCCTCAGCAAAACCCTCAACATTAGACACTGATTGACCTTCAGCAATGAAATGGTTAAGAGGAGGGAAGAGTGGTGACAGCCCCGGCGGGGCACATGGGAACGGCGCCCCAAGCATCTTAGCATTAGCATTAGCTGCGCGCTAGGATACTTGGAAAAACATCCAAAAGTGAGTCATGATGACCACGTTTATCCAAATATCCCGCCCCCCGCGCCAATACATCACCCGGCTGTCTCACGAGACAACGAGCAGTATTACATATACCAATGCCTGCTAGTGCAGGCCCTACCTGGGCGCGACGCGGCTCGACTGCCAGCCATCGCGCGAAGTCCCTCAGTCTGCTGTCATGCGACAAGGAAAAAGCAGGATAGGACCGTTGTGTTGTCAGGACGTGGCGAGAAGGTTCCGGGGGCTGGAGAACTTCTGGCGAAAGCCCAACGTTGTGAAATGTCTCCCTATGCTTCATAACAAATTTCCTGTCCGAAAGTGCATTCGAGCTGCTTCTGCGTGTGGAAACGAATGAGGAAGGGTTAGGCGTGACCACTTCCGGCGTAATATAGAGTCACGCATGGGAGTGGCGTGGTCATGTGCAAATGGGTGCATTTGATTTTGTTTCCCAGAGTACAGTAGGTACTGGAGATAATGTAATATCTCAGTAGGCAGAGCGAGACGCGATTGGCCAGTATGGTATATAACAATGCATGCTCTGTGGAGTATTTTTTTACGGAAACCATACTGATGGTTATACAGGATATTGTTCATAATTAGATGGTTAGAGATTCTTGAGTAAACCAGTTTCTCTAAGACTTTTGAAAAACAGGGCAAAATAGATATAGGACTGTAATTTCCAAAGTCCTTAGGGTCTCCAGATTTATAAATTGGTATGACTTTGGCAATTTTGAGGTCGTGAGGAATGATGCCAGATTGAAGGGATCACAACTCCAACTCCTTACTCCGCTCAACTCAACCCTCTCTAACCTAGTGTTAATGTAGTGTGTGGGAGTCGGACTGGGTGTGTGCACGTGAGATGTGGCTGGACTAATGATGTGCAGGTGTGTGCTATCAGTACTAATCAGCTACCTAATTGACTCTACTCCTTCCGTGACGGACATATCTCCCATCCTTCACATATCCAAAGGAGGGGGGAGGAGATCTGTCACAATACCATCATGACCTTGAGCGCAGTGTTAATTTTGGCAGCTATTTTCATTTTAGTCTTAGTCATGTGTCAAGTGCTCCTTTTTAGTTTTCATCATATTCATCTGCATTTATTTTTCGTTTAGTCAGTTTTAGTCAACTAAATGTCTGAGCATTTTAGTCTTAGTCAGTGTTAGTCTCGATTTTGTCTTTTTTGTTTTTGTCTAGATTTAGTCGCAAAAAACTGATGATTTTTGTCTAGTTTTCGCTAATGAAAAAAAGGCATTTTATATTTTTATATTGTAAATAATGCAATTCTATTTATTAAGTATAGTCTAGCCAAAACCCTATCAGCTGATTCACAATAAGTTCAGTAGAAGGCTAGAAGCCCAATAGTAACCAAACATTCCTTGAAATGGTCAATAGATTCAGAAATAGTCAGACATGGAATGGAACATATTCTGATTTAAATTGCTTATTTTATTTTTTTAACCAACAAAGCAACATTAGGATAGTGTAAATACACAGTACACACTGATTGCAATTCTCACTGGGACCTACTGTACAAATTGCACACACGTCACACACACATTCCCTTTTGTCCCTCAAGTCGTACCATAGATCGCTGACGTCACTTTAAACTTAAAATGGCGGCCCCCATCAACAACATTAGCTTAGCGAACCTGCCACCGCACTTCTATGTGCATAAAGTGTGGTAACAAAATATCACAGCCCCTAAGACTGGGAGCGTTCTAACTCTACTGAGCATGTACCCAACATTATATGAAAAATAAAAAGTCATTACAACGTTTTAGTGCACTTCAAGCGCTAAAGGGATTCATAACTTATAGCAGGGTCAATCTCAGTGTTAGTACTCGTCTGTTTATTTTCTTTTCATACCTTTTTAAGTGAACGTGGTCTTGTCCTTGTTGTATCCATGTGTAATGTTGATAGTAGTGGGTGTACACAGATGAAAGAGAGCAAGTCTGTGTCTGGGATATAGGTCCCGACTCCCAGGCTATTAGCCTAGCCATCCTCTCAGCCTCTGTCGTCTTAAATGTTCTTTTGGTAGAACTGTTCGGCTGCCGCAGGAGTGTTGAGAGAGTAGCAGATTCCGTTCATGGTTATTGGTATAAGCTGTAGTCATGAGAGACCTGGGATGCGGTTTTTAACCTCACGTATGTTATGTAGCTTGGCTTTTAGTGGGCCATAAACGCTGCTCAGCTTAACCCGGAAACGGAAATGGGAAATGCTGAAATAATAACGTGACTTATTCTAAAAGTTATAATTATTTTGTCTCATCTTGTTTTAATCAACATAAATTAAGAGAGAATTCGTCATGGTTTTTGTACACTACATTTTTGTGTCCTCAGTTGTGGTCAACGGTATTTAATTAATAATTTAGTGACGTTGGTGTCACATGGTCTTCAATAACGTGACGTCACGTCTCGTTGTCGTCGCGGGAAAAAGCTTCGTTGGCGAAGATCTTTCCTCATCAATTTCGTTGACAAAATTAACACTGCTTGAGCGGAATTCTTTAAGATCATAATTATCTCATACACTTCATTAATACTAGGAGGATCAAAACTTGGGAGTGAGGAGAATTGACCTTTGATCAAACTACAAGGGCTCAAGTTAGAGTCTGCAATACAAGATGCCAATGAAGAACCAACATTTATAAAGAATTCATTGAAACCATCTGCAATTTATTTCGGGCTGCGCAGAAGAGTTCCATCCTTCCTTAGCATCTTAGCAGGTGCAACTGGTGGGGATTTATTCCGAGTTAGTAAATGGTTGATGAGTTTCCAAGTAGACTTAATGTCATTAGACGCTTGAGTAAATTTGTGTTCATACTAAACTTCATAGTCATTTGCTTTCCTTACAGAGTGAATGAATTTGTTTTTGTATTTCTTCTATGTTACCACATTTATATTGGTGGGGTTGATAGTAGCTTTCCTATA